>NC_034196.2:22977619-23287619 GCF_002021735.2 Oncorhynchus kisutch | reverse complement strand
CACAGTATACACTAAGTTACCAAAAGTATGTGGACACCTGCTTGTCGAACATCTGATTGTAAAATAATTGGAATTAATATTGAGTTGGACCCCCCTTTGCTGCTATAACAGCCTCCACTATTCTTGCTTCCACTCAGCCACAAGGAAACCCAACGAACAGTTATTGTGCTGACATTGCTTGCAGATTTGGAACTCGGTAGTGAGTGTTGCAACTTGAGGACAGACGATTTTTATGTGCTACGCTCTTCAGTATTTGGCGGTCCCCATTCTGAGAGCTTGTGTGGCCTACCACTTCGAGGCTGAGCCATTGTTGCTCCTAGATGTTTCCACTTCACAATAACAGCACTTACAGTTGACCGGGGCAGCTCTAGCAGGACAGAAATTTGAGGAACTGACCTGCTGGAAAGCTATAAGATTGGGTGACCATTTTATTAATTGTTCAGCAGACTATTTACATTGACACTCACCCTTTGTTTTTACACTGCTGCTACTCAATGTTTATTATCCAATCAAAGTCCCTTTACCCCTACCTACAAATGACCTCGACTAACCTGTACCCCCTCACATTGACTCGGTACCGGTATCAACCGTATAGCCTCGTTATTGTTATGTCATTTTATTGTGTTACTTTTTATTATATTATTTACTTTAGTCTATTTAGTAAATATTTTCTTAACTCTTAAATTGCATTGTTGTAAGTAAACATTTCATTGTAAGGTAACATGTGACAAATATAATCTGATTTAATTTGAATTGATGATGAGGGACTGGCTGCTGACAGAGATGGCAAGAGGGAGGAAGGAGAGCGAGAGGGTTTGGGTGGAGAGAGAGAGAGAGAGGGGGGGGGGGGGTGGAAGGGAGAGGGAGGAAATAGAGGGGAAGAGACAGAAAATTAGATAGAAAAAGTTAAATGGAGAGACAAAGACACAGAGAGGGAGAGAGAGACCGAGGGAAATCAAGAGACAGTCAGCATGGTCCCAGCAGGCACATCAGTGACACGAGGCTAATGGGTATCAGACTCTATTGAACAGGCAAGTCACCCCTCATAGACACAGGACAGGTGATTCATTCAAACCTACCGGGACGGATAGAGAGAGAGAGAAGGGGGGGGATCAATATGGCAGATCCTTCACACTGGCCCTCTGTGTGGGGCTTACCTCGACCGGTTAATGGTAACTGTTGTCAGCTCGATGAGAGTGATCTGCATTGGACCGGTCAAGTGTGTGTCTGTGTGTGAAGGGGGAAGGATGGGGCTGTTCCGGAGGGCAGCTGTTCCTCTGGCGTGCTATTTTTTCGAAGGAGGCCTAGCTGTAGACTGATTCACAGTGGTAACGTGACAGTGATGGAGGCGAAGGCGCACCTAAATACAGCTTCTGATAACAGATATTATCCATCCCATCATTGGCACCTTTTCACTGTGGTGGAGGAAGTACCTATTTCTGGCCCCATCACCACTTGGCAAGTATTTACACTGAAAATAAAGACCAAATCCCACATCAGAGGCTCTCAGTTAGTCAGCGGTTTATATGTGTGCTTCTGAATTAAACCCCGCCAGGGAGAACACGCACGGTAAATAAGTCAGCTCAAGTTAGAAAATAAACAAACTGTGATGTCGGAGCCAATTTGGAGACCCCCTAAAACAGTAGTTTTATTTAACTGCCAAAGTGGGTCCAAACCTCTAGAACCATTTGATGTTGGATCTCTTTTGGGTACCAATTTGACATGGTGCCGTGCCAAACACCACACACTAAAGGATTGAATAAAGCTGGCCTGGTGCCCTACTGTGATACTTATTCCATATGTCACAGAGGGAAGAGAAAGACATGCACAGTCACACACATAGACTGACTGCCATCCACCAGCCCTGCCAAGGAACACCTGCATAACTGTTAAATGCCATCCAGTGTTATGGAGAATCCCTAAGTGTGTGTGTGTGGACACTATGAAATTGTGTGTGCGTGCCGGGGAGAATGCAAATCCTCAGGCTGGTTGAATAGGTGAGTGGTTTGTGTTTGTCTGTGAGTTATTACTGTGTGTACTAGCCAGGGT
The DNA here is from genome assembly GCF_002021735.2 of Oncorhynchus kisutch. Classification (NCBI taxonomy): domain Eukaryota; kingdom Metazoa; phylum Chordata; class Actinopteri; order Salmoniformes; family Salmonidae; genus Oncorhynchus; species Oncorhynchus kisutch. The sequence continues at coordinate 23,285,570 of NC_034196.2, read as the reverse complement.
GCGTTAGTGTGACTGTATGCATATGCAGTTATTTGTGTAGGTCTAAGTGTTATTGTTACTATTTAAATGAATGAGGTTGTGTGTCAGTATGTGTATATATACTGAACAAAAAAAATAAATGCAACATGCAACAATTTCTTTTTCTTTTTTTTTACCCCTTTTTCTCCCCAATTTTGTGGTATCCAATTGTTGTAGTAGCTACTATCTTGTCTCATCGCTACAACTCCCGTATGGGCTGGCGAGAGACGAAGGTTGAAAGTCATGCGTCCTCCGATACACAACCCAACCGAGCCGCACTGCTTCTTAACACAGCGTGCATCCAATCCGGAAGCCAGCCGCACCAATGCGCCGGAGGAAACACCGTGCACCTGGCAACCTTGGTTAACGCACACTGCGCCCAGCCCGCCACAGGCGTCGCTGGTGCGCGATGAGACAAGGACACCCCTACTGACCAAGCCCTCCCTAACCCGGGCGACGCTAGGCCAATTGTGCGTCGCCCCACGGACCTCCCGGTCGCAGCCGGTTACGACAGAGCCTGGGCGCGAACCCAGGGACTCTGATGGCACAGCTGGCACTGCAGTACAGCGCCCTTAACCACTGCGCCACCCGGGAGGCCACAACATGCAACAATTTCAATGATTTTACTGTGTTACAGTTCATATAAGGAAATTAGTCAATTGAAATAAATTCCTTAAGCTCTAATGTATGGATTTCCCATTACTGAGCTGGGGCACAGCCCTGGATGGGCCTGGGAGGGCATAGGCCCACCCACATCAAATCAGAATGAGTTTTTCCCCACAAAAGGGGTTTATTACAGACAGAAAATCTCCTCAGTTTCATCAGCTGTCCGGGTGGCTGGTTCTCAGATGATCCCGGAGGTGAAGAAGCCGGATGTGGAGGTCCTGGGCTAGCGTGAATACACAAGGTCTGCGATTGTGAGGCCGGTTGAACGTACTGCCAAATTCTCTAAAATGGCGTTGGAGGGGGCTTATGGTAGAGAAATTAACATTCAATTATCTGGCAACAGCTCTGGTGGACATTTGTGCAATTAGCATGCCAATTGCACGCTCCCTCAAAACTTGAGACATCTATGGCATTGTGTTGTGTGACAAAACTGCACATTTTAGAGTGGCCTTTTATTTTCCACAGCACAAGGTGCACCTGTGTAATAATCATGCTGTTTAATCAGCTTCTTGATATGTCACACCTGTCAGGTGGATGGGTTATCTAAAGGAGAAATGCTCACTAACAGGGATGTAATCAAATTTGTGCACAAAATCTGAGAGAAATAAGCTTTTGGTGCATATGGAACATTTGTGTAATCTTTTATTTCAGCTCATGAGACATGGTACCAACACTTTACATGTTGTGCTTATATTTTGGTGTGTATGTCTATGTACAACTATGTGTGTGAGTATTTTTGTATGTGTCTGTATGTAATTCATGGCCAGGAAGGTAAAGACTAGTGGCATAGAGACCGATTTGCCCTCCTAGTTTAAGCTGAGAGCCTCCTTGACAACACATTGAGTAACAGCACCAACTGGCCTTGAACCCACACACACTTAAACCACATACAAAAAAATCCTGACAATGGATATTACAAGCCCCATCATGCCACAGGATAAACAAACTTTTCATCCTGCAAGGCAGACAGTGTGAAAGTTTCTACTGTCATTTTCACACGCAAGGATGTTACAACCCCTAGCTGCAACAAACTGCATTAGACACACTAGCAGTTTCCCCAGAAAAGGTAGGAAGTGGAACATCACAATAACACAATGAAAACAACATTTCAGAATTGCCCCGGGTGGTGAAAAGTGCATCACAGTGTTGGGTGACGAGGACTTACTGTGACATAAAGTTTTCCTATGTTACCTGAGTACGGGGACTGTGCCAGCAGCTTTCAGAGTGGGTGGAATGCCAGGGGCCACTAGAATGGCAGGGCCGAAGACAGTCTACATAGTCTAGATATTGTGTGTCTTGTTCATGGAGAGAAATGGAGAGAACACAACACCTATGGCCATGAAACAGCACAACAATGTCCCACTGTGAATCACCGTCAACCAGTGATAGAGAAAAGGCTATTTGCAGAGCCAAAGACTTCACCAAAGACTTTTGAATGAACAAAGTTAAAACAAGTACTGCTGAAGCAAAACACTCTTAAATTGAAAATGGACAACCAATTCTGAAGTAATAAGGTGAGGCAGGAGATTGTGTTTTGGTTGGAGACTGAGGGGACACTAGCTGCTACCTGGCACCCCTAGACAGGATTGTTCTTAGAAATTGTGCCAAAGTTCAAACTCCACCAACACTCCCATTAATAAAATGGTCTGGACTCAAATAACCCACATACTGTGGCATTACAGCACTGTGTGCATGTGTATGTGTGAGTGTGGGTATGTGTGCGTGTGTGAAAGTGTGCGTATGTGTGCGTGTGTGTATGTGTGCGTGCGTGTGTGTCAGTGATCCAATGTATGCAGTGGCCTGTGAGTTCCTCTTGCTTGGCTCATGCTACATTAGATCTCATTTGCCATGCTGGATGGTGAGGAGGAGTGCCCATATAGAGCTTAGCTGACATGGTAGGAAGGCTGGGTAGTGATACCACCCCACACAGCAGCACCCACTGATCACAGTAGCCATCTCACTAATGAGACTAATGACTGTTAATTAGCTATTCAGTCTCCTCTCTCCCTAAATCCCGTCTTCATGTATATGAGTCTGTGACGCCACACTGGGACCATGGGGCTCGCCTTATTGCAGGGCCTGCTGTCAAACCCCAGCCCCAGACACTTACCCCTAGGCAGAGCAGGGAGATCTAAGAGGACAGAAACATGAATGTAACATTCATGAATGGCAGTCTGGCAGTCTGGCAGCCAGGCAGCAGCAAGCAGTGGGCTACGGGGCTCTATGACAAATGCGACTAGCAAATTAATAGAATGCCTGCTCATGTGTTAAATTATAAATATATCATTTAACACTTCACACGGCCTGTTTACACACTTCCATAAGTTATCGCAAACCATATTCATCGACTTCAGATCGTTCCACAAAAACAGGGAAAATCTTGAGTGTTTATTTTCGTGTGAATCCGGAGGATTTTTTTGTGGGACTGTCTCCCGGTCAAATGTATTTATAGTCTGACATATTGGCACATGGTGAAACAGAACCATTTCATTAAAGCAGTGTATTGGTAAAGTGGAAAAGGTTGTTAGGGCTGCGGGATGCAAACCACAGGCAGATGGAGGAGACAATTGATCTGGAGAAATTGAGAATAACACGACGCAGAGCACAGTAAGCCTGTTCTCTATTATCTTCACCTTGCGCTGAAAATCCTGACTTAGTCCATCATAAGATTCTTCTGAACAATGAGAGAGAGCACACAAAAGTAGAGGACTCAGCTGGGTCCCCATACTCTTGGACTGGGGAAGGAAAAGGAACAGTCATGCCACAAAAGACTCGGAAGAACAGAACCTCTCTCTCTTTCTCCGAACTCTTCTTTTTAGATGCAGAGGTAATTATACTGAACAAAAACGCAACATGCAACAATTTCAATGATTTTACTGAGTTACCGTTCATATAAGGAAATAAGTCAATTGAAGTAAATTCCTTAAGACTTAATGAAAGGATTTTACACGACTGAGCAGAAGCGCAGCCATGGGTGGGCTTGGGAGGGCATAGCCCCACCCACTTGGGAGCCAGGCCCAGCCAATCAGAATCAGTTTTCCCCCATGAAAGGGCTTTATTACAGACAGAAATACTCCTCAGTTTCATCAGCTGTCCGGGTGGCTGGTCTCAGATGATCCCACAGGTCAAGAAGCCGGATGTGGAGGTCCGGAGCTGGCATGGTTACAAGTGATCTGTGGTTGTGAGGCCGGTTGGAAGTACTACCAAATTATATAAAATGACGTTGGAGGCGGCTTATGGTAGAGAAATTAACATTCAATTATCTGGCAACAGCTCTGGTGGACATTCCTGCAGTCAGCATGCCAATTGCATGCTCCCTCAAAACATAACACATCTATGGCATTGTGTTGTGTGACAAAACTGCACCATTTAGAGTGGCCTTTATTGTCCACAGCACAAGGTGCACATGCGCTTCTTGATATGACACACCTGTCAGCTGGATGGATAACAAATTCTGGGATCTTTTATTTCAGTTCATGAAACATGGGACCAAAATTTTACATGTTGCGTTTATGTTTTTGTTAAGTGATGTATAGGAAAATTGGATATTGCAGAGCTGAACATGGCAAGGTTTTATTTGTTTACCAAATGGAACAGTGCATTCATGAATACAGGAACAAAATACTGAACATAGGTTACATCCTAGAATTACAAAATAGTAATTTAATAGGATCTCTTTGGGGCGGCAGGTAGCCTAGTGGTTAGAGTGCTGGACTAGTAACCGAAAGGTTGCAAGATCGAAACTCCGAGCTGACAAGGTAAAAATCTGACAAGGCAGTTAACCCACTGTTCCTAGTTCATCATTAAAAATAAGAATTTGTTCTGAACGGACTTGCCTCGCAAAATAAATAAATAAAAACATGCTCTTAATGTGTCTTTGTGTAAGTAAGGACTCTTGGTCACTTTAAGGGCATTATTGTGCTGCTCATATTTCCGATCCTATACTGTACATGGGCTATTCCCAAACTGGGGTACACCAAATAAAAATGTGATTCACATTTTCACACTACAGTGAAAATGGTTAACTTTGTTAAAGCAAGGCCCCTGAACTCTCGTGTATTTTCTGCATTATGCAATATGGGCAGCGACCATAACGCTTTTACAAAGTATTGACACGTTTTTTTAAATTGAGAGACGAGCTTAAAGTTTTCTTTACTGACCATAATTTTCAATTGTCTGACCGCTTGCATGATGACGAGTTTCTCACACAACTGGCCTATCTGGGTGATGTTTTGTCTTTCATGAATGATCTGAAATTAGGATTACAGGGACTCTCCGCAACTATATTCAATGTGTGGGACATAATTGAGGCTATGAATCAGAAGTTGGAGTTCTTCTCTGTCTGCATTAACAAGGACAACACACAGGTATTTCCATCATTGTATGATTTCTTGTGTGCAAATGAACTCAAGCTTACGGACAATGTCAAATGTGATATAGCAAAGCACCTGAGTGAGTTGGGTGCGCAATTACGCAGGTACTTTCCCGAAATGGATGACACAAACAACTGGATTCGTTATCCCTTTCATGCCCTGCCTCCAGTCCACTTACCGATATCTGAACAAGAGAACCTCATCGAAATTTCAACAAGCGGTTCTGTGAAAATTTAATTTAATCAGAAGCCACCGCCAGATTTCAAATCAAATCAAATCAAATTTATTTGTCACATACACATGGTTAGCAGATGTTAATGCGAATGTAGCGAAATGCTTGTGCTTCTAGTTCCGACAATGCAGTAATAACGAACAAGTGATCTAACTAACAATTCCAAAAAAAACTACTGTCTTATACACAGTGTAAGGGGATAAAGAATATGTACATAAGGATATATGAATGAGTGATGGTACAGAGCAGCATAGGCAAGATACGGTAGATGATATCGAGTACAGTATATACATATGAGATGAGTATGTAAACCAAGTGGCATAGTTAAAGTGGCTAGTGATACATGTATTACATAAGGATGCAGTCGATGATATAGAGTACAGTATCTACGTATGCATATGAGATGAATAATGTAGGGTAAGTAACATTATATAAGGTAGCATTGTTTAAAGTGGCTAGTGATATATTTACGTCATTTCCCATCAATTCCCATGATTAAAGTGGCTGGAGTAGAGTCAGTGGCATTGACAGTGTGTTGGCAGTAGCCACTCAATGTTAGTGGTGGCTGTTTAACAGTCTGATGGCCTTGAGATAGAAGCTGTTTTTCAGTCTCTCGGTCCCAGCTTTGATGCACCTGTACTGACCTCGCCTTCTGGATGACAGCGGGGTGAACAGGCAGTGGCTCGGGTGGTTGATGTCCTTGATGATCTTTATGGCCTTCCTGTAGCATCGGGTGGTGTAGGTGTCCTGGAGGGCAGGTAGTTTGCCCCCGGTGATGCGTTGTGCAGACCTCACTACCCTCTGGAGAGCCTTACGGTTGAGGGCGGTGCAGTTGCCATACCAGGCGGTGATACAGCCCGCCAGGATGCTCTCGATTGTGCATCTGTAGAAGTTTGTGAGTGCTTTTGGTGACAAGCCGAATTTCTTCAGCCTCCTGAGGTTGAAGAGGCGCTGCTGCGCCTTCCTCACGATGCTGTCTGTGTGAGTGGACCAATTCAGTTTGTCTGTGATGTGTATGCCGAGGAACTTAAAACTTGCTACCCTCTCCACTACTGTTCCATCGATGTGGATGGGGGGGTGTTCCCTCTGCTGTTTCCTGAAGTCCACAATCATCTCCTTAGTTTTGTTGACGTTGAGTGTGAGGTTATTTTCCTGACACCACACTCCGAGGGCCCTCACCTCCTCCCTGTAGGCCGTCTCGTCGTTGTTGGTAATCAAGCCTACCACTGTTGTGTCGTCCGCAGACTTGATGATTGAGTTGGAGGCGTGCGTGGCCACGCAGTCGTGGGTGAACAGGGAGTACAGGAGAGGGCTCAGAACGCACCCTTGTGGGGCCCCAGTGTTGAGGATCAGCGGGGAGGAGATGTTGTTGCCTACCCTCACCACCTGGGGGCGGCCCGTCAGGAAGTCCAGTACCCAGTTGCACAGGGCGGGACCCAGGGTCTCGAGCTTGATGACGAGCTTGGAGGGTACTATGGTGTTGAATGCCGAGCTGTAGTCGATGAACAGCATTCTCACATAGGTATTCCTCTTGTCCAGATGGGTTAGGGCAGTGTGCAGTGTGGTTGAGATTGCATCGTCTGTGGACCTATTTGGGCGGTAAGCAAATTGGAGTGGGTCAAGGGTGTCAGGTAGGGTGGAGGTGATATGGTCCTTGACTAGTCTCTCAAAGCACTTCATGATGACGGATGTGAGTGCTACGGGGCGGTAGTCGTTTAGCTCAGTTACCTTAGCTTTCTTGGGAACAGGAACAATGGTGGCCCTCTTGAAGCATGTGGGAACAGCAGACTGGTATAGGGATTGGTTGAATATGTCCGTAAACACACCGGCCAGCTGGTCTGCGCATGCTCTGAGGGCGCGGCTGGGGATGCCGTCTGGGCCTGCAGCCTTGCGAGGGTTAACACGTTTAAATGTCTTACTCACTTCGGCTGCAGTGAAGGAGAGACCGCATGTTTTCGTTGCAGGCCGTGTCAGTGGCACTGTATTGTCCTCAAAGCGGGCAAAAAAGTTGTTTAGTCTGCCTGGGAGCAAGACATCCTGGTCCGTGACTGGGCTGGGTTTCTTCCTGTAGTCCGTGATTGACTGTAGACCCTGCCACATGCCTCTTGTGTCTGAGCCGTTGAATTGAGATTCTACTTTGTCTCTGTACTGGCGCTTAGCTTGTTTGATAGCCTTGCGGAGGGAATAGCTGCGCTGTTTGTATTCAGTCATGTTACCAGACACCTTGCCCTGATTAAAAGCAGTGGTTCGCGCCTTCAGTTCCACACGAATGCTGCCATCAATCCACGGTTTCTGGTTGGGGAATGTTTTAATCGTTGCTATGGGAACGACATCTTCAACGCACGTTCTAATGAACTCGCACACCGAATCAGCGTATTCGTCAATGTTGTTGGCTGACGCAATACGAAACATCTCCCAGTCCACGTGATGGAAGCAGTCTTGGAGTGTGGAGTCAGCTTGGTCGGACCAGCGTTGGACAGACCTCAGCGTGGGAGCTTCTTGTTTTAGTTTCTGTCTGTAGGCAGGGATCAACAAAATGGAGTCGTGGTCAGCTTTTCCGAAAGGGGGGCGGGGCAGGGCCTTATATGCGTCGCGGAAGTTAGAGTAACAATGATCCAGGGTCTTTCCACCCCTGGTTGCGCAATCGATATGCTGATAAAATTTAGGGAGTCTTGTTTTCAGATTAGCCTTGTTAAAATCCCCAGCTACAATGAATGCAGCCTCCGGATAAATCGTTTCCAGTTTGCAGAGAGTTAAATAAAGTTCGTTCAGAGCCATCGATGTGTCTGCTTGGGGGGGGATATATACGGCTGTGATTATAATCGAAGAGAATTCTCTTGGTAGATAATACGGTCTACATTTGATTGTGAGGAATTCTAAATCAGGTGAACAGAAGGATTTGAGTTCCTGTATGTTTCTTTCATCACACCATGTCACGTTGGCCATAAGGCATACGCCCCCGCCCCTCTTCTTACCAGAAAGATGTTCGTTTCTGTCCGCGCGATGCGTGGAGAAACCCGCTGGCTGCACCGTTTCGGATTGCGTCTCTCCAGTGAGCCACGTTTCCGTGAAACAGAGAACGTTACAGTCTCTGATGTCCCTCTGGAATGCTACCCTTGCTCGGATTTCATCAACCTTGTTGTCAAGAGACTGGACATTGGCAAGAAGAATGCTAGGGAGTGGTGCACGATGTGCCCGTCTCCGGAGTCTGACCAGAAGACCGCTTCGTTTCCCTCTTTTTCTGAGTCGTTTTTTTTGGGTCGCTGCATGGGAACCATCCCGTGGCGCTGGTTGTAAGGCAGAACACAGGATCCGCATCGCGAAAAACATATTCTTGGTCGTACTGGTGGTGAGTTGACGCTGATCTTATATTCAGTAGTTCTTCTCGGCTGTATGTGATGAAACCTAAGATGACCTGGGGTACTAGTGTAAGAAATAACACGTAAAAAAACTAAAAACTGCATAGTTTCCTAGGAACGCGAAGCGAGGCGGCCATCTCTGTCGGCGCCGGAAGTAGAATCTTGGATTTCTGGATAGGGCTGCGCTCAGAGTATCCTGCCTTGGCAAATCGCACTGTTAAGACACTGATGCCCTTTGCAACTACGTACCTATGTGAGAGTGGATTCTCGGCCCTCACTAGCATGAAAACTAAATACAGGCACAGACTGTGTGTGGGAAATTATTTAAGACTGAGACTCTCCAATACAACCCATTATGGGTTATGAGCATCCTTTCAAGCATACCCTTCTCATTAACCTGTGGTGAGTTATTCCATTTTTTTAATGAACAAATAAGGTTTAATATGTAAGATGGCAAAATAAAGAGCAAAATTATTGATTATTATTATATTATTATTTGTGCCCTGGTCCTATAAGACCTCTTTGTCACTTCCCACGAGCCAGGTTGTGACAAAAACACACTCATTCTTATGTTTAATAAATGTATTGTATAGTGTGCGTGTGGCAAAAAAACAAACATTAGAGAGTGCGTTGCCCCTGGTGCTAGAGGGGGTACGCACCTGGAGATTGAATGCTTGAAGGGGTACGGGACTATAAAAAGTTTGGGAACCATGGCTGTACATAAACATAAAAGACACCCTACTGTGACCCTGCTATAAAGTGCACCACCTTCATTCTAGCTGGGCTCGGCCCATTACTCCTGGTCGATGTGCCAATAACGGCCCCTCAGATCAGCGCCAGGCTGAAATCAAATTAATAATGGCGCAAAAAAAATTATGGAACTGATGACGCGGCACATAACTTAATGAGCGGCCAACCATAGAGGTCATATTGACTTGTTGGGTTATTAAATGCCAACCGGCTTCCAGTTGCATCACTATGCATCTTCCCAGGGATGAGTTTCTGTGCCAAAGCCATAGAGGGGATTGAGAGAAAGAGGGTGGGGAGAATGGGAGAGAGAGAAGAAGAAAAATGGAGGTGCAGGTTATTTAAATGAAAGTCATAGGGATTTGAGAAAGAGTGGGAGAAGAACGAGATGACAAAGAGAGAATGAGAGTAAGATATTGAGCACCTCTTGTATCACAACATAACATAGTGTTTACATCAAACATTTTATACCGACCCCCTGTATAGGGCTAGAATCGACTGCAACACTGTTATAAAGATCAGAGAATGAACCAGTCAGGAAACAAAAATCCTGTTGCTTCTGCCGCTGTGAATAAGCTCATCTTCAGCTTCGGCTTTGGCTTTTGGGGACTAACCATCCCATTCCATCTGAAGGGAAGAGCTCTTTTCTACAAAGCCAGTGAAATGTATGTGAGTACAGGAATACCTAAAAGCCACAAGCAGCGAAGAGGTTAAAGCATAAGCCCATTTCTATCCCTGCTGATATACACTATTCTCTGAGCAGATTATATTTTCCAGTGTGACTTACAATGTTGTTGTCTTACTCAGAGGCAGTAATCCATTTATTGAAAATCCATTTTGACTGAAGCCAGTGAGGTGAGGAGTCCATATCAAGGACACAGCGAGGGGCATTACCTTTAGTTGGCTCCCTACTGAGCCAACCCAGTCCACACAGGGATCCTGCCTGCCTTCTCCCCCTAGAATATTTCTCATAGACTGATACAGGTTTGTGACGTGGTGGTTTCGCACTTTGTGTTTTGGGCTGTGAGAAATCTAGAGAAGCAGTGTCAATCAAGGAGTAACTTATTTTCTTCTGAACTTCTTTTACACAGCACTTTAATTCATTACATTTTCATTAAGACATTCATACAGAGAATAGACTCTCACCTCTCTTTGTCTCCCATGGGCTCTGCTGAGAGAAAATCCTGTCAATAACTGATTGTTGCACTAATGAGGACCTATAGATGCAACCTTGAATGTAACAATTACTCTCCAATACTGTATGTGTGGTTAAGATGATTTTCATCACAGACTGATTACTCTCACCTAATAACTCAATACAATTCCATTCCCTGATCCCATCAGCCTCTCGCGTTTGTAAATTAAACATAATTCCATTAGCACTAGCAGACCTCTGAAAACAAGCTGCTAGCTAACCCAGCCTGGTCCTTCCTTCCTTCTTCCGTAAGGACCAGCAGAGGAATGGGGTCTCGTCATGAGAACATTACACGGCAGACTTGAAGCTGATCCTACGCTGCACATCAAACGCCTCCACTCACCAAAATGATTTCTCTGACGTTCCTTGCATCTGAAGAAGCTTTTTCCCTTCCATTTTTTATCTCCTCTGCTCTCCTTCATCTTGTTAATAACTGACAAATGCTAATGAGAGCCAAACGGCAGGATAACCTGCTGCGTGGCTCAGAACAACATGGAAAATGAACAAACTTATTAAAAGCCAAAGGGGGCTGTCAACCACATCCACAACTGGTTGGCTTTTACATTCATTTGGCCTGCTTCCTCAGAGTGGGAAGTGACTGCTTTACTGACTGTTTTGACTTCACATGAAAGCATTATGCATGCATACCACACATATACACACCCGATCACATGCAGACATGTGCATATACTCCAAATACACACAGTTTCTTTCTGCTAATTTCTGCAAGCAATCTAAGAGGACCTATGTTGTTGCTTTGGCGTTTCCTTGATAGTGCTTTAAGGTTGTGCATTGCCAGAATGGCTGGCTGGCCTCTGGGTTATTTTGAGCTGCGACAGGCAAGCCAGCGCAACACCAGAAACCACAGTAATTACAAGAGCTCCGTAGTCCTTTGGATGGTGATGGTGACTATTCCTTTGATCTGAGATTGGACAAGGAGAGGGGGACCCCTTTGGATAACATAAGACAGGGGAGCATATGGAGGTGATTTTGGGTTTTCAATATGGTTGCCTTGGAGTGGAGCAGCTTTGTTCGTAAACCTCAGTTTAAAAAATCCTTGTGAGCGAATGGAGAAAAGGGAGATTGCGTGCAGCTCTGTTGCAGAGAAAAGTAATTCCCGTTCCATCACCCACACAATGTGATCCATTACTACTGTCTGCCATCCTTTCTGGAATTTGGAATTTCCTTGAACATTTTTGTTGATGCATTCAAGATTACAATGGCTTGCAATACATCTAGAGATTGCAAGTACAGCTTTCTGGCCAGTGAAGTATTGTTTCTCTGATCATAGTCAATGTTGCTCGGAATATTATGAGGTAATCTAATTTGGTGTGTGTAAATGTATGTATGCTTATGTGGGTGTTCGGCGTATGGTCGCTTCACAAGAACAAACTTCTTGATTTTGTTATCTTATACTGCAAAGTATGAGTGTTTGATCTACCAAGGGTCTGGATATGTCTGTCTTCATGTTGATTGACAGGGTCAGGATGAGGTCAGCACAGCTGCCAAGCAGGAATCCCAGAAGGCAGAGCTGGGATTCCTGCCAATGCGGTGTCAGGATCTGCAAAACCTCACAGATAGGGCCTTTGATGCTGTCCGAAAACCTTCAGCAAATCTGACAATCTCCTCAAGAACCTACAGTCGGCACTGTAATGCACTTGAACAAGGAAAGGATGACAGGTTGGATATGGAGGGATTGGAGGGCTGTCTTAGATCTCACTTTCTTTCTGAGTGGGTATGGCTATACTATATCACACATCTGAGTGCCTCTCTCTCTTTCTCTCCCTCTTTCTCCGTACCGTAATATTCTCTCTTGCACTGTGGCCTCCTCCCCCTAGACATTGTTCCTGAAATAATCTCCTTGCCCCAAATCTGAGCCCCCACGTTACCGTGCAATGGATGTGAGGTCACAGGCGTCCACAGTGCCTCCTGAAAGTAGGACAGAGGTGCTAAAAGTGGACTGCATTGGAACCAGAGGATTGTGAGAAAGAAAAGGCAGACCAGACTATTATTATTAAAATGCCACACAATTTTGACCTAGTCACATAACTCAACACACTTTAGTCAAGACCAATGTTCCCTCAAAATCTGATCGACACAGCAAATCTCAGCTTTCCTGAGCGCAAACTTGTGAAAATTCCTTTGCAACTTCTGGCATGAGTTTACTGTGAACGTGGAGGCTGTACCTGCTTAAGTTACAGTTTTAACAGTGGCCAAGTAGGCTATTGTGGCTATTTGATCATAATGTAGGCCTACCAGAGGGACCTACCATCAAAAACGATGGAGAAAATGCATCCCATAACATTTCAACATGGAAATAGCTGTTCTATAATTCAGCCTTCAGTAGCAGCCAATGTGTGGTGTTCAATGTAGGCCTACATTCCATGAGACTTCTGAAAAAACATGCAGGGCTTGACATTAACCTGTTTATCCACTTGTCCTTCAGACAAGTAGGTGACTGAAAATGTTGTGTTGTTTGATGCAAGAAACCACTTTACAAAATAAAATGCATTATTATTCCCATACCATTATTACAGAGAATCAGACAAATTATGCTACCCTCTGCCTATTGCTACTTAGCTTATTCAAGCCGGGGGGCAGAGCTAGCATGTTGGAGTGAATGGCTGTGTGTGAGAGGCTCCTGCAACATTTTTGCGAAATAATCTAATCTAACCTACTTTATGGCACTTTTTACAACAAACGTTTCTTTCTAATACAAGATTGTAACTTTTTATATGAAAATGCCGAGTAATAAGCGACCAAAGGACAATAAATCCACAGCGGAGGCCTGCTCCCCACTAAACAACGAGACAGACATGGCAGGAGGCACATGCAACAACGTGACACTTACAGAACTTACCCGGGCTTTGGGGGAGCTACGTGTTGCTATAGCTGAGGATCTTAAGGCCACTATTGCTGAACTGGACACCAAAATCGAGAGCATCATTCGAACGGTTGCTTCGCATCCCAGAGTATTGTGGACCTTGAGAAAGCTTCTGAATTCAACGCTGGTAGGATCGAGGAGTTAGAGAAGCTATGCACGTCATTGCAGGATAGTGTGCAGAGGCTTTCTGTGAAAGTGGTGGACCTGGAGGGCCGATCCAGACGTAATAACCTTCGCGTTGTTGGTCTGGCAGAGGGGGTAGAGGTGGGCTCTCGCCCCACCGACTTCTTCGCCAAGCTATTGAATGATGCAATGGGATCGGATGTTTTGGATTCGGATCCCCAGCTGGACCGTGCATATCACTCCCTTGTCCCAGTGCCTGGACCGGGCCAACGTCCTCGCCCAGTAATCATCTGTTGTCACAATTTGTGTGTGTATGTATGTGTATGTATGTGTATATGTATGTATGTGTACGTGTGTATGTGTATATATATATATATATATGTGTGTATGTATGTATATGTGTATGTGTATATATATATATATATGTGTGTATGTATGTATATGTGTATGTGTATATATATATATATGTGTGTATGTATGTATATGTGTATGTGTATATATATATATGTGTGTATGTATGTATGTATATGTGTATGTATATATATATATATTTTTTATTACATTTGTTTTTTTTAAATTGGGGGAACATTTAATTGAGCAAATCCTTGTTCCGATCTCCTGACCCACAGTATGTAAAGGTACGGCTGACTATGTCGGTTGCGGATGGTTTATTTTTTGACCGGCAGTGCTTAGCAATATAATCTTGAGGCTATATCTTGCTTATCTCTGGGATGGACCCAGAATGACGCTTAAATGCGCAATATGTTTAAGTTGCAACTTATTCTGTTTAGGTTTATTAGATACTAACTGAACACTTTATTCGCGGGAGCCTCCTCAGTTCATATGTTAGTAGAAGTTCTAGGATAGTGAGAGGTGAACGTATAGTTGGGATTTTTGGTTTGTTTTACCTCTTGTTCGAGGTCGCACCGTGCTTTTTTGGCATCGGCCAGACAATGTGTTTATTATTTTTATTTTTCCTTTTTTTCCCTGTTTGTGCATGCCTGTTAAATGTGGGTTGATGGGGGGGGGGGGGGGGGGGTAAGTGTTGGGGAAATGAGGGGAACAGGGTGGGAAGTAAAGGTGCTTGCAGGGGGGGAGGGGTGGGTTGGATACTGCTCGGGTGTAGGTGCTACATATGCTGATCGCAATGGTTTGGTGCGCTTTCTTACCTTTTTATCAAGTTACATGGTATGCAGGCCACCATAGGAACTACAAACGAGAGGAGGGCGGGGCTTACAGAGACTTCCTGGAATATCCCTTACTTCCTGGAATATCAAGGGTTTAAACGAACCAATTAAGAGAGGCAAGGTCCTAGCCCACTTGAAAGCACTCTCGTCTGATATTATATTTTTGCAAGAAACCCATCTGAAGAATAACTCTCATAGCAGACTTAAGTGTAGGTGGGTGGGGCAAGTGTATCACTCTAACTTCTCTGCCAAAACGAGAGGCACAGCGATTCTGGTACGGAAAGGAATTCCCTTTCTACATAAAACCACTATTGTGGATAAAGAGGGTCGGTATGTGATCGTAATAGGAGAAATCCACTCTACCTCAGTAACTCTACTAAATATCTATGGGCCAAACATTGATAACCCCTCTTTTTTCAAAAGAGTCCTTGCCCTGATTCCAGATATCTCCCATACTAACCTGGTCATTGGAGGGGACCTTAACTGTGTGCTAGACCAATATTTGGATAGATCCTCTACCCGGCGAACCCCTACCTCCTATTCAAGCGAATTCTTGAATACCTACATAAAAATGAGAACTTATTTGATATATGGAGGATCGCTAACCCTACGGGTAGGGAATACTCCTTTTTACTCTCATGTTCACAATATTTACACTCGAATTGACTACTTTTTGTTGGATGCTAGACTACTCCCCTATACCTGTAATGTGAGGTATCGTGATATTATAATCTCGGACCCCAGTCCACTCACCTTCTCCCTGAGATTGGGTGACATTGTAGCAATCGAGAGGGTCTGGAGGTTGAATCCTCAGCTTCTCACAGAACCAATGTTCTGTGAATATCTTAAAGACCAAATTACATTTTTCTTTGATACCAACGACAACACAGAGACTTCCCCAGCATTATTGTGGGAAACACTGAAGGCTTATCTGAGAGGCTGTATCATCTCCTTTCAGGCTGCCAGGAGTAGGCAAAACAGAGGAAAACTGGAAGAACTGGAGGGACAAATTCACTTACTGGATAGGGAGAATGCTAGCCACCCATCTATGGAGAAACATAAAAAAATTACCTCTTTAAAATTTGAATATAATCAGATTCTCTCAGCTAAAATTACTAAATATTTTCTCTATACCAATCAAAAATATTTTGAGTTTGGTGAACAAACCACACAAATTACTCGCCAGACAACTTCGAAAAAATGTGAGTGACCGAATGATTCACAAAGTTAAATCTGCATCTGGGGAATTACTCTCTTCCCCCAAAGACATCAATGACAGATTCCGGCAGTTTTATGAGACTCTATATACATCTAAAGTGGATCCTAACCCCTTAATTATGCAAACATTTTTGGAGGACTGTAATCTTCCTGCCCTGAACCAGGAAGATTCTAACTTCCTGAATAAGGAAATATGTCTTGATGAAATTCGAGAAACAATTAAATCTCTAAAGAGTGGCAAGACCCCGGGCCCAGATGGATACCCTGGTGAATTCTATAAAACATTCAGCAACATGCTCTCTCACTATCTGCACAAAATGTTGGTTCAGGCCAATGAGGATGGAGCTCTCCCTTCTACTTTGGACGAAGCGTTCATTACAGTTATACATAAGAAGGGTAAAGATCCAGAAGAGGTAGGGTCATACAGACCAATATCTCTCCTTAATACAGACCAAAAGATTTAAGCAAAAACTCTGGCTAACAGGCTTAGCACTTTAATTGGCAAATTGGTCCATTCGGATCAGACCGGCTTTATCCCTAACAGAAACTCATTCTTCATTCTCAGGCGCCTCTTCAATATTATGTATTCTCAGAGGTTACCCAACGTGGACCTTGCCGTCATATCTCTTAACGCCGAAAAGGCCTTTGACCAAGTTGAGTGGCCCTATCTATTCAAGGTCCTACAGAAATTTAATATTGGAGAAGGGTTCATAAATTGGATCCAGCTTTTATATAGGAACCTCTGTGCCAGAATACTCACTAACCAATCATTGTCGCCCCGATTGAACCTTAACAGGGGGACAAGGCAGGGTTGTGCGCTGTCGCCTATGCTCTTCGCCCTAATTATCGAACCGCTCACTCAGACGATTAGATCTCATGCAGCAATACACGGCTATAATACTAAAGATACTCTAAATAAGATTTCCCTATACGCAGATGACATCCTCCTCTATGTAACATAACCCCAGGCTAGTATCCCAGCTATTCTTGATGTGATCAATTTGTTTGGTACCTTCTTCGGGATACAGAATAAATTGGAACAAGAGTGAATTAATGCCCATACCGTCGCAAAACACCTCCTGGCAAGAACATCTCCCATCTTCAGAAAAATGTACCTACCTAGGAATTGTAGTTACCAAACAATACTCCTTGCTTTTAAAGAGAATTTCCCCTCTCTGATACAAAAACTCAAGGCAAACATACTATTTTGGAGAACTCTCCCAATTTCTCTGCTCGGAAGAATTAATGCCATTAAAAATGGTCTTCCTCCCACAACTGCTCTACCTATATCAGAACATCCCAGTATTCATACCTAAATCCTTTCATAAACAACTGGACTCAATTATCAATCCTTTCATCTGGGATTATAAAACACACAGGATGGGTAAAAAACACCTCTGTAAATCCAAGATGGAAGGAGGATAGTCTCTCCCAAATTGTATATTTTATTACTGGGCCGCTAACCTCCGCGTTGTTACGTTTCTGCTGGATGACGCACTTCCGGCATCCAGCTGGCTTAGTATGGAGCGTGAGGAGTGTCACCCCTTCTCTATTGGCGCTGTGATTTTGTCACCTGTCAATCTGGAGATGTCACTTTATTGTAACAATCCTATTATACATAGCACAGTCCGAATCTGGAAGCAAATTAAAGTCCACTTTGAGCTTAGACCAATGTCATTCATGCTCCCTGTCGCCAGGAATCCCTCCTTTGCCCCTCTAACCTTGATAACACCTTTGAGCGATGGGGAGAGCTGGAGATAAGTACCATATGGGATTTATATATAGAAGGGACCTTTGCTTCCTTTGAGTTGCTGAGGGAAACTTATAATCTACCCAGAAGTATTTTTTTCAGATAGCTACAAATTAGAGACTATGTTAGAAAACACCTCCCAACATTTGGGAATGCTATACCTTCCATGTTTGACGGATGCATAAAAATATGCCCCACCTCAGATAAACTGATGATGCTTTTCAATCTGTTAGCACATCTTCTACAGATGCCATCAAGGCAAAATTGGAGGACGAACTAGGGACTGACATCTTGGTGGCAGACTGGGAAGAGAGCTTGGAGTATATCCACACATGCTCCATTAATTCCAGACATCGTCTCATACAATTCAAGGTATTACACAGATTACACTATTCCAAAACTAAACTGCATAGGATATTTCCTGATACATCCCCTACATGTGATAAATGTCAGGCTGCGCAGGGTACACTACTCCACTGCTTTGCCCTATGCTCTAGCTTGCATGGCTATTGGTGTGGAATTTTTGGGATCCTCTCTGAAGTTTTGGAGACTTCAATAGATCCAGACCCGCTTCTGATAATCCTGGGAGTATCTGAGTCCCTAAACGGATTAACCAACCCCCAAAAACAACTAATCTCGTACGGTCTCATTTCGGCAAAAAAAACTATCTTGTTGTTTTGGAAAAGGAGGGAAGCGCCCTCTACCAAATTATGGCTCAGGGAATTGGCAAACACTGTACACTTAGAAAGAATTAGATATATTCTGAACAATAAATTATCAACATTTGATCAAATCTGGCAGCCTTTCCTCTCCTACTTGGACGAGTCGGCGCTGTGAATTTGTACTTATTAACGCACTATCAATTGTAATATTTTAATCTACCTTTGGGCAGCATGTGCTGGCCCTGCCACCCGAGCAGTTGGGGGGTGGGGGGGGGGGTGACATCTTCCCTCTTTCTTTCTACGTGTCCTTGTTTTGTATGTCGTGTTTTGTATTATTTGTTTTGCACCCAGAACTCTGGGTCTTGTTGTTCCTGAATGCTCTTTTATGTTTAGATAAGAATTGTATACCTGTCTTGTATACCTATACACCATTCTTGTGTGTGTTTAATAAAAAATATTTGAAACAGGTTATTCAAGCCTGTCTCAAAATACAACACTGCCCATTTAAGATGAAAAAAAGCTCTTTACCCGACTCACTTTTCAAAGATGTCTAC
This sequence comes from Oncorhynchus kisutch, assembly GCF_002021735.2. Classification (NCBI taxonomy): domain Eukaryota; kingdom Metazoa; phylum Chordata; class Actinopteri; order Salmoniformes; family Salmonidae; genus Oncorhynchus; species Oncorhynchus kisutch. The sequence goes on along the minus strand of NC_034196.2, from coordinate 23,266,602 downwards.
AAAGGTACATGTTTGTGCTCTTGTAGGAAGCAATCACTCCCCCATTGCTGACTACAAATTATTTATAACTGGTCTAATAACTCACTAACTAGTAAAGGATATGAATAAAATGTGCACAGTTCTTGCTTTTATCTCAAAACAAGTGCATCTACTCATGAACTCTCTTGCCCAGATGGCACTGTGAATGGCACAGATGTATATATGACAATGGCAGTGGTGTAAAGTACTTAAGTAAAAATACTTTAAAGTACTACTTAAGTATTTTTTGGGGGTGTCTGTACTTTACTTTACTATTTATATATTTTTTTTAACTTTAACTTTTACTTCACTACATTCCTAATGAAAATAATGTTTACTCCATACATTTTCCCTGACCAAAGTGTCATCCCCACTGCCCCTGATCTGGCAGACTCACTAAACACAAATGCTTTGTTTGAAAATGATGTCTGATTGTTGGAGTGTGCCCCTGGCTATCCGTAATTAAAAAAATTGTGCCATCTGGTTTTCTTAATATAAGGAATTTTTTATTATTCAAACTTTTACTTTTGATACTTTCACTTTTGCTTGAGTCATTTTCTATTAAGGTATCTTTACTTTTACTCAAGTTTGACAATTGGGTTATTTTCCCACCACTGGGCAATGGTCTATTTCCAAATACTGTAGGCCTACTGCAGCTCTGATTGGTTATGCCGCACTGGTCTGTAGAGTATGGGCTGAACGCATCGGAGTAGTATTCTATTGCATTGACACGGACGACAGAATCCTACTCTGATGCGTTCTGCATACAACAAAATCTCTCGCGTTGTTTGTTTTGTTTCGGTATGTTGCATTAAAAGTGGCTAATTTTGCGTTGATTCGATCACAATTCCCACAGTAAAGGGAAACGTTAATAGTGTTAATGTCACGACTTCTGCCGAAGTTGTTCCCTCTCCTTGTTCGGGCGGTGTTCGATGTCACCGACCTTCTAGCCATCGCTGATCCATTTTTCATTTTCCATTGGTTTTGTCTCGTCTTCCATCACACCTGGTTCCAATCCCATCAATTACATGTTGTGTATACAGTCGGAGAACTGGTAGTGTAGTGCCAGGACAACAACCTCTCCCTCAATGTGAGCAAGACAAAGGTGCTGTACGTGGACTACAGGAAAAGTTGGGCCAAACATGCCCCCATTAACATCAATGGGGATGTAGCAGAGTGGGTTGAGAGTTTCAAGTTCCTTGGTGTCCACATCACCAACGAACTATCATGGTCCAAACATACCAAGACAGTCGTGAAGAGGGCACGACAAAAACGTTTCCCCCTCAGGAGCCTGAAAAGATTTGGCATGGGCACCCAGATCCTCAAAAGGTTCTACAGCTGCACCATCGAGAGCATCCTGACCGGTTGCATCACCACCTGGTATGACAACTGCTTGGCATCTGACCGCAAAGCGCTACAGAGGGTAGTGCGAACGGCCCAGTACATCACTGGGGCCAAGCTTCCTGCCATCCAGGACCTATATAATAGGCGGTGGCAGAGGAAAGCCCATAAAATTGTCAGAGACTCCAGTCACCCAAGTTAATTAATGACTTTTTTCTCTGATACAGCACGGCAAGCGGTACTGGAGAATCAAGTCTAAGACCAAAAGGCTCCTCAACAGCTTCTACCCTCAAGCCATTAGACAGCTGAACAATTCATAAAAATCGCCTCTGGACAATTTACATCAACACCCCCCCCCCCTTGTACACTGCTGCTACTCGCTGTTTGTTTGTTACCTATGCATAGTCACTTGGCCCCCACCTACATGTACAGATTACATCAACTAGCCTGTACCCCTGCACACTGACTTGGTACCGGTAGCCCCTGTATATAGCCTCGTTATTGTTATTTTGTTTCTTTTTATTATTACTTTTTTATTTTAGTCTACTTGGTAAATACTTTCTTCTCCTTGAACTGCACTGTTGGTTAAGGGCTTGTAAGTAAGCATTTCACGGTAAAGTTGACACTTGTTGTAATCGGCGCTTGTGGCAAATAAAGTTTGATTTGATTTGATGTTGGTCACGACTACAGCTGACGAGGACAATTAAATAAAAACTTCTCTCTCCTCTCCACAGGTGCAAATCTCTCCCCAAAGCATTAGTCCAGAGAGACAGTTCCTTCCCAGATGCAGAGACAATTTTGATTTCATGTGGGCCCCTTGTCTAAGTGGTGAGACAGCTTTTTTTGTTTGGTGTGCACTTTGTTGTGCCTCTGTTTGATTGCTCCTTTCAGAGCCACACTAACTCCTACCCATTTTCCTTTACCCGTCAATCAATCCCTATTTTTCATCCCTCTCTTGACGACGCATCTCTGGGTAATTGGAACAGCCAGGTGTTGGTGAAGGAATGCATCCTATCTATAGAGTTCCAGAGGAGAAGCACTATAGGTGGGACAGAGTGAGCTGAGAGAAAGTGACACGGCTGGACTGTGTGGTGCTCAAGGGGGGAGTGTTCTCATGAGGGTGGCTGTGCTGGTGTGCCTGGCGGGGCTGTGTGAGATATTTCTGGGAGTGGTATCCTCCTATCCTCTCCACTCCATTGAAGATGGGACCAGATGGTGCTGTCATAGTAAAGAAATTTCAGCAAAATTAGATTTTCCACTTTAGGACAGAGACAGGCTGGCGAGGTATGGTCGTTACCATCCTGCCTATCTCCAAACAGGATGAAAGAGTCAAACAGTATCACTTCATATCTTCACACATTTCACTCATTTCAGCCAGAACCATTTCACACTGTTTCTCATAAGAGCTGTGACTAAATTTAGGGTGTGATAACAACTCCAGTTTTGCAAAAGAGGTTGTTTTCTCTCTACTGCAATTCATTGTGAATACATGTCCTATACAATAGTGATTTGCTGGCTGATTAGAAATTCAGTGCTTCCTCAACTGGCCTATATGACATCTAAAGAGAAGTCTGAGAGCTGTGAGAGTTGTCCCCTGGGGAGCTAGGGCTCTCAGTACCAGCAGACTGAAAACCACATTGGAAAAATGATATGATGGGCAGAAAGCATATATTAGATTAGACCTTTTATGTGTCCATTTGACGTATGTTGTGAAATTGCATATTGGACTGTGCATGTGACGTACAATTACAATAATCCCGACATTGAGACAGTGTCTGGTGTGTCTCTGGTGGGCTGTCTGAAGGGGGGCTCACCCCAAGCCCTGGTGCATTGTAGTCTCAGACATGGTTCTGCTGAGCAGGGGAAATGGCCTCTCAGTGAGCAACACACCCACCTGCCCCATGCAAACCTTACTTTAAACCCAGCCGGCCGCAGAAGGAGGCGAGATGGGGTGGCAATCCAGGGGACAGAAGTCTTTCAAACTGTCTGTCAGGGTATTGACCAACATCCTCCTGTAGTGGGAACTTCTACTTATTGTACGTTAAATCGTCTGTGTAATCACATGATCACATCTCTGCTGTAAAGCATGTGTTGTGGATGGACTGGTTGTGCAGATTGATCCCCTCGCTAAGCCCTCTGCTTCCTTGCTGTGCCACACTGATAAGGTTCAGTCATTTGCCAACCTATTACCCGCTGAGCTGGTCAACTTCTGCACTGACACATCCCAGCAATGGTGCCAGCAGGCCCTGGTCCACACAGTAACACCTGAGCAATTAGAGTTTCCACTGTGTTTAATGTGTCAGCTACACAGAGACATGGAGCAGCTTTGCTAAATGTGCGATCTTACAGCACCTACACTGCTCACTGGGCTCCAAGAGGGTCATGTGGAAGTCAGCACAAGAAAAAAACCTTTGTGTGACCCTTGTTTATGGGCTATCACTGAGAAAATATCATATTCTGCCCCTACAGTCTCCATATTAGAGAATGAACTTTGAAAACTAGGGAGGAACAGCTACATATAGTGTGTTGTGAGTTTACATGAGGTAGAGAGAGTGAGAGAGAGAGAAAGAGATTACTTTTCGTTTTTATTGTTTATTTCACTTTTGTCTATTATCTATTTCACTTGCTTTGGCAATGTTAACACGTTTCCCATGCCAATAAAGCCCTTGAATTGAATTGAGAGAGAGAGAGAGAGAGGTGTTTTGGGTGGGGTGGGTAGGGTAGGGTAGGGTAGGAGCAGGACAGATTACTGTAATGCTGTACAAAAGTAATTTGAGGATGATAATAATCCTCTCAATAGAATGGGCAATCATTATAAAGCTTGGATAGTGCTTATTGAATACAAGCCTGAATGAGAAAATATATATTTTACTCTGATAATACAGTCTAAATCAAATAGCTTTGGGCAACTTCTTTAATGGGTAAATGAGGGCCATTTAGAGAATTTCTCAACTCTCAACTAATTCAATGCTTTGATTATTAGTGTAAATGACCTATAAATGGATTATTTTAGTGGTGATTTTTTGTCAACTACCTGAGAGGCATGAGCATCCTCGCCATCGTTTCACCATCACCCGTGGCTCCTCTGGCGAGCAGAAATATTGAACCACTCAGTAAAATGCAATTTCACACAGTAAGACATGTCTTCAGGGGTCACTTCTCCATGAGCCCCAAAAGCCTATGGTTCCATGATTACACACTTGGGCGATACTGTGTTTGAAATCTGCTAACATTTTGGTAGCAAATTCTTCTCTCACCTCTCCACCCTAAGGCGATTTGACAGTCATGATTCTGATTTGTGTCTTTAAATCTTCAAAGCATTCATAAAAGGTAAGGGCATGTGCATAAATGTGGCCACACAGCAGGGTCTCATAGACTAGACGTAACATATAAAACTACATCCGGGACACTCAAATTAGTATGATATGCTACGCTTGGTATAGTTACATAAGACAGATGTGTGGGCGTAGAATGCGAACATCTAGCAACCCAAAGGTTGCATGTTTGAATATCATCAAGGACAACTTTAGCATTTTAGCAACTTTTCAACAACTTACTACTTTCTAGCGACTTTGCAACTACTTAGCATTTTAGCTAACGCTTCCCCTAACCCAGGGTTTCCCAAACTCGGTGCACGATTTGGTTTTTGCCCTAGCACTATACAGCTCATTAAAATAATCAACTAATCATCAAGCTTTGATAATTTGAATCAGCTGTGTAGCGTTAGGGCAAAAACCAAAACATGTACCCCTTGGGGTCCCAAGGAACAAGTTTGGGAAAACCTTAACCCTTTTAGCTAACCCTTCCCCTTTATCCTAATGCCCAACCTTAACCCTAACCTAGCTAACTTTAGCCAGCTAGCTAACGTTAGCCACAACAAATGGGAATTCGTAACATATCATATGTTTTGCAAATAGGAACATATTGTATGTTTTGCAAATTCGTACCATATCATAGGAATTGTTATTCTTCACATATGATACGAAATGGATGATGGACATACACAAATGAATAAACCCCATACAAAGGTACATATCATACTCGAAATTACATACAGAATGAAACAAAATGCTCTGAGACCAGGTTACATATAATTATGATACAGGAATTGTAGGATACATCACATTGTGCAAGTGGACACGGATAAATACAGGGATGGATTTATATGTCATTCCTGTATTTATCCTTACTTTAAGATTTATTACAAGGTGTACAGTGCTATAGAGAACCATGCAGAGCTATTTTCTCTCAAACGAGCTTGGCATCTAGCCTATACATTGACCACTGACAGACATTAAGGGAGAAATCGCTCACATAGAATAGCCCATGAAGTATGCCCAAATAATTATCATAAGCCTACCATTAAAATATTTACGCAAAGTGAGACTGGTTTCATAGAACATTTATTTTGTATATATTAGGCAAACGCTCCGGAGAAACTACAGGACGCACGATAGTCTACTCACTCCCAATTATGTATTATCTGCCCTACTTCTGTTTCTAAATGATTGAAGCCAATAACTAGGTTACAACTAAATGTGACGTTTCCCCATCACTGCCATGCCATGGACTATAAAGCAACCTATTTGATTTCTCAATATTCACTGAATGCGCAGGAGTTAGCTTACAATTACACACCAGAGATGGCATCATGTTGATATGCTGATGATCAACTATGAGGTAGTTTATTTCAACAGCCCTACATGTAGGCCTATGTGGATAAAAGTTCAGCTATATTATTCCAGAAACTGCGTAGGCTACGTATTTAACCCATAAAGATGTGTGTCCACTGCAGTAGCCTAGGTTCAAAGATTCATTGTAAAAGTGTCGAAAGACTATAGGCTCTTACCACCCCCATGTCCATCTGCTCAGCCGTCAGAGAGGGTGCCGCTCGAGCCTGAGATAAAAACCAAAACATAGGCAGCAGGAGCATCTCTGGAGAAATAATCCAAACGCGCCGCACGGACTTCCACTTACGAAAAAATTGACACATCATGCCCTGCCACTCGCTGCTCATGCAGCGCTCAGACACGGGTCCCTGCCCCCGCACCACCAAATAAATCACCCAGGTCCGGATCCCTCGCATCCGTTTCCAAAACGGAATGGAAGAGAAGTCTACCTCACTGTTGCGCGTAAACACATGAAACACATATCACACAGAGCCGAAGATGCCAATAAAAACATTGAGGAATTTTGCAGTTAGTTTCCACCAAGATCCGCGTCCTGAAAAAACATTTCAGTCATAGGCTATTGCTGTTCCTCAGTGGACCACATTACGCCGACAATTATTTACAAATACATATAACTTATATTTCCCGGCATAGGATACGTAGGCTATTTATCTCAGAATGTGCAAGATACCCACGGGGCAAAGAAAATGAATCCGTTCAATTAATATTCCCTCTGCAACACTGCAATACCGGCAAACGGAGGTAGGCTTGCGCTCCCTGCGCGGAGCATTGGAAACTGAGACTGACGCACGGTGAGAGAGTGGAGAGGAATTTAGCCAGGGAAGGGAGGAGAGAATAAAGGCGCCTAATTCAGTCCACATAGAATGGGCATAAATGGGCATAGTATTGAATCTATGACGTCCTTTTAATTTTGTGACCTCGGTTTCAGAGTTACAGGTGCAACAGTGTGCATCAGACAGAGATGCACAGTTTGGAGATGTCTGGCATCTCTGAATAGATTTGTTCGAATGAAAACAATGTTAGTCCACAGGTTAAAATGTAGGCCTATATCATTAGCGAAAATACAATTATAGAGGTGAAACCCATAGTTAAACGGCCATGCCTAACACAGAGATTTTATATAGGCATACCCATAGGCTATAGTAGCTGGTGATGTTGCAAAGTTACCTAGGCCTATGCGTAGACTACATGAAGCAAGCCTACAGTAGCTGATGTGGAAACAACGATGTGTAGAGGGTTAGGTAGGCTTTAAGCTTAGCATGGGCGAGGTGCTAGGTTAAGTGTATGGGGAGAACGTTCTCTGGGGGACTGTTGTCTAGTTCCCTGTAAGTTACCAGGATGTCAGTCGCTGAGCACCATGTTAGGACCTTTTTAGGACGTTCTCAGGACTTTCATTTTACTACTCTTCAGGACATGGTTTGATGGTCCTTGAGAAACGTTCTTTGGGGGACCTTTGCCTAGTTCCCTGTAAGTTACCAGGATATCACTGAGGACCATGTCAATAGCTTTTTTGAAAATCTTTACATGTTCTCAGGACTTTCATTTTACTAGTCTTCAGGACATCACGTGATGGTCCCAAGGGAACGTTCTCTGTTGGACCTTTGTCTAGTTCCCTGCAAGTTAAAAGGACATAATTGAGGACCATGTTAGGACGTTTGTAAGATGTTCTCCAGACATTTGTTTTCAGGGTGAAATTATTGACAAATGGGGCCTTGCAGTATCTAGAAAATTATGATACGCAATAAGGGCCCACCAGCCTGCAATTATTTCTAGAGCCAAATAACTGATGTAATTTACTATTTTTGTCTGGCAAGCACGCACGCACGCACACGCACACACACACACACACACACACACACACACACACACACACACACACACACACACACACACACACACACACACACACACACACACACACACACACACACACACACACACCAGAAGTTTTCCTTCTATTTGAATACTACATATACTTTCCTCTAAAGCAGATTTCTGCCTCACTAATGATCCCCATTTATCCATCAATCTCTGCCCCACCTGACCTGACTGTAGGCTATAGGAATCCATAGGCTGAATCTATGATGACGTTTAAAGAATAGTTAAGTATCCATTCCTCCTGAACCTATGGATCTGCATTTCAAACACGGTTCCTGTATTAAACCATAAATAGATATATCATAATTTGTTAACTAGTTGGGGTGTTTAGCAAACCAGGAATACATGTTACGGCTTTGTGTAGTTGTTAGAGACCAGGAGCCCCCAGAATGTACAAGTGAGTGTTCAGGGAGCCAACTGACACCCAATTAAATATACATATATCGCCAGCAGCAAACTCCTTGGACTGAAAATAATGCGTATGCCTCTGAAATACAGAAGCGGTTATATTTTCTCCCCCTCATTACTCTGGCATTTCAAAAGACATCATAGAAAACCACAAACCAATTTGGAAAAAAGTAGAGATCATCACAATTACACAAAAACAGAGGGGTTCACAATTGAAAACAGACAATCACATCATCCATATTCTTCTTTAGCAGATGAGTTACACTTAGTTGTTGTGGATATACATTATTTAATCTTTGTGTTGTGGCGTTCACAGTCACAAGTAAGGAGAGAGACTGTAACAAGTTGAATTAATATCCAGTGATAGCCCTATGATACAAGGCATTGTATGTAAATGGGTGTCTGTATCCTCAAAAAGTTATACAGCTGCGCTGAGTATCTTGACTGGCTGCATCACCACTTGGTATGGCAACTGCTTGGCATCCAACCGCAAGGCACTACAGAGAGTAATGTGGACAGCCCAGTATATCACTGGGGCCGAGCTTCCTGCCATCCAGGACCTCTATACCAGGCGGTGTCACAGGAAGGCCCTAAAGATTATCGAAGACTCCAGCCACAGACTGTTCTCTCTTTTGACTCATCACATACACTGCTGCTACTGTTTATTATCGATCCTGTTGCCTAGTCACTTTACCCCTACCTATATGTACATATCTACCTCAATTATCTTGTATCCCTGAACATCGACTCAGTACTGGTACCCTGTGTATACACAATGAGTAACAATAACTTGTCTATACAGCGCATTCGGAAAGTGTTCATTCAGACCCCTTGACGTTTTCCACATTTGATTAATTTTAGAATATGGCTTAGAGATCCTTTTATTATATACCAACTTTAAACATCTGCTATCTGAGCAGCTAACCGATCGCTGCAGCTGTACATAGTCTATCGGTAAATAGCCCACCCAATTAAACTACCTCATCCCCATACTGTTTTTATTTATTTGCTTTTTTGCTCTTTTGCACACCAGTATCTCTACCTGCACATGTTCATCTGATCATTTATCACTCCAGTGTTAATCTGCTGAATTGTAATTATTCACTCCTACGGCCTATTTGTTGCCAACCTCCTCATGCCTTTTGCACACAATGTATATAGATTATTTTTTTCTACTGTTATTGACTTGTTTATTGTTTACTCCATGTGTAACTCTGTGTTGTTGTCTGTTCACATTGCTATGCTTTATCTTGGCCAGGTCGCAGTTGTAAATGAGAACTTGTTCTCAACTAGCCTACCTGGTTAAATAAAGGTGAAATAAAAATAAACAATAAAAACAGGGTGGGGGGGGGGTTGTTTATTTGAGAGCCGGTTTCTGTCTGCCTGTAATTGTGTTTATCACACTGTGTATCTCAACCTGGTGCATTCTGCATCTCCACTGCCAGCACTGCCTAATGGGCATTCCCATTGGACAGGTTAAGACTACAGTCTTTAAACACTCACAAACAAACAGACAGAAATGTCAACTGGGCATTAATTAATCTCTTTGCTTTTGTACTCTCTGGACTCTTGTGTGTATAGGTACTGAAGTGTAACCAAAAGAGCTCAAGGACAATAGCGTACTGTAGAACATGAAAAATAGATCTATACACACACAACAAGTAGAGCTTTCACTGTTAATGAGGAATATTCACATCACATCTGATTCCTGTGTTGTCTTCTCTTTTGCAGAAGGCTATAATGTTATTCATAAACAGATTTGACCAAGACCCCAGACCTATCTGTGAGAAAATAAGAAGGCCATCTGGCAATGTTAAGAGGCACATACAGATGATGCTAAGCCATATCTATTCTGTTTTCTTTCTTTGTATCCCCCTGAGAACGTACCTCTGTGTCTTCTTTTTTCATTCCGATCATGCCTTCTCCTTCCATTCACATTCAGTCCAGTGCAGCTGTAAAAAAAACAGAAAGATACCTTATCTGAGAGAGAGTTTGGCTTTGGTATTTTCAATGCAGTTTTTTCTTTCTCCTCTATGGAAGCACCAGACTTTAAAAGAAAGTAAGTGCTGTTATCAACCTGTCGAGTGTCCTTTTGTTACACACACCCACATCCTCTGTCCCTGTGACCGTTCCTGAATGTGTGTGTATGTGACAAAATCCACAGAGGTTCTACTGTACATGGATTACCCATATCATGAGATAATGGCCCAGGGCCTTGCTAACACTATTCTTTTAGAGACATTTGGTCAACATACACACATCTTCATTGAATTATCGTGGGAAAAGTGATTGATGAATATGATCAATAGAGTCAGTATTCCATAGGGATATGGTGGGCAACAGGAAAAACATGTCAAAGAACTATTGGTCCAGGCCACTGATGGCTGTTACATGTTTCACTGATGAGATGTTGTAGATCCTTGGAGACTGTCAGTCATTCAAGACCTATAAAATCACTGTTTTCCTTTTTGTTTGAGCATGCAGTATGTGTGATGAACATATATGAAAGAAACCCACAATAAATTATTGCTGGCATGTAGAGAAAGGCTGAGAGACAAAAGAAAACCACCACATCAATATTTGCCCAACCTTGTGAGTACAGTGCTCCTTACCTTAATTGTCTTAATTTAAAACCCTTCAGAGCTGCTTTCCCCACAGATGTGTGTTTCAATCAAAGAGAGGAAATCAAACAGGTTATACGTGTCAGCGTGTCCCAGACTGGTGGGTGAATGGGGCTGGTGGTGGGGTGCATGGTCTCAACAGGGGCTCCTGTGGCTGCCTGCCCAGACAGGATCTGATTTATGTGCCGCAGTGTCCAACCCTCCCCGTCTCCTCAATGTCACCCTTCAGCTCGTCTCCGTCCGATAGCCGCCACAGCGAATGTACATGAGGCCTACCATGTGAGACATGGGATGGGGAGAGGAGGTGTGGGAGGCGGAGGAGGAGGGAGAAGAGGTGGTGGAGGAGCAGGAGGAGGAGGAGGAGAAGTTCCAGGTTGAGATTCCCAGGTGAATACACCCTTGGAGAAATCAGGCAGCACCTTAGCCGCATCCACATTGAACATCAATAAGAGACCTATTGCCATACCGACATGCAGTGATTGTAACCCATCTCAGATGTTTGTCATCTGTAATCCCAGGAGGAAATGTCTCTGTCATGTTTCTTGTGATCCATGAAGTATCCTCTCAAACTGATTCCCATAAAAAACCTTAGAGACTTAATACCCATTCCTGTTCTTAGTCTCTGAATTTCAACTACCCTCGTCACTCTCTCTGCAGTCTCCTTTTTAGATATAGCCATTGAGCCTAGTAGCCCTTCTCGCCTTGGCCTCTCACATCCATTGGTGTCAGTTAATATAGTGTTTAGCAGCAGCAGCAGTAGTTCAGCGAGCCCTACACCTGTGCTGCCCTCGTTACGGCGACTCCTTTAATGTGAAACAGCGCTCTATGTTAGGAGCTTGTTCCTCTGATCTGCAGGTCCTCAGCGTGAGACATCAATGATTTAGATCAACCCCAGAAGCCCACTATTCTCTTCTCCTCCTGCCTCTACAGGAGCCATAGGTGGGTTAGCGAGCTAGTGCTCTCACACATCACTGAAAAATGATAAACCCTGCTTTTCCACATTGGCAGTTCAGACGGCCCTCCTCTTCCTTTTCTCCTCCCTTTAATCAGTCACACCTGGTGTCACAATATTCTCAACATGCATTCAATGTAGCTAAATTATTCAGAAAGCCCCCCCCCTGTCAATGTTATCAACGGTACCCTTTAATCACACAGTGGAAACGGACCCCTTTCCTCCTGTCTTATAACGTCACCCCCCTTCCTCCTGTTTTTCTTCCTAACCATTTTCATTAATCACCTGTTCCACCTATATTGCTGTGCCATGCCATGAGCAGTGCCCTGCAACATCTTTATCTTGTATCTAAATATAAATTGCTGAATTTATGGGAGTCTTAAAACCATGTGCTAGCATCCTACGGAACAGACGCTACGCACTGCCCAGGAATTCCCTCAATCATTTTGCCTTTAATTAATTAGTTAATTAATTTAATTAAGCTCCAAAGCTGTTTAAGATATGTTTATGGATTAGGTGTGATGAATAGAAGCAGGGGAGGTGGCAGATTTGACTCTCCTCCTTTGGGAAAGCAGTACCACTCACAAGAGACCATATTTAATCCATGGATATTTAATCCCTATTTGTCTTTTGATTTCATACCAGATACACTACGCTATGCACCAAGTGCTTTGTGTTAGCAGTTTTGCCTTTGTGACATGCAAAACGATCGCCGAACGCTCTGTGACTCCTCATTAGTGGCAAATGGATGATTAGTCAATCGTTCAATTAAAACCCCAGCCTTAACCCAAAGCCGACATCTGACATTCTCATTGAGAGATGGCTTGAGACAGCGGATAACAAACATACATGCTTTAGAGCCAGTGGATATACACAATTCCCCCCTCCTTCAATCTCTCCCCACCACCTTCCTCCCTGATGTCTAATTGAAGAAGAGCATCATTGTGAAATTGAAACCAGACAGGTCAGAGGACGTAGATATGTGGACCATAGATATGCACCTCTCATCTCATCATGTTAATCAGATGTTAATCCCTGGGTTGTATCTCTCTGCGATGTTTTCTAGATTGGACCCGGTGCTCTGCCGCCTGTGACAGAGGATCGTCTGTACTAGCAGAGAGGTAATCTCATTGCTTACCCCACTTGCCATTTGCAGTGGGAGCACAGACACAAAATAAAACAAATAAGAACGTGCACAGCATAGATTGTCGTGTGATTACATTGCGATTGAGGGGAGTGTCTGCGTTTGTGCATGTGTAAGGTGAGTAATGTGTAGGGTGAGCTAGTGAACATTGCCCTAGTTCTCCAGCAGTATCATGGTGCTCTGGCTCTGACAGATGCATCTTGGGAATTGATGCGCCAGTCAATCGTCCACCTTCCCAACCTCCCTTCAATTCCATTCCCAACAATTCCCTGCCATCCCATCGCCAAAGTCCTCATCATTATCAGTATTTATCAATGTAAGCAGCCTTTGAATAAGTCCGGCTGCATTTCACAAAGACAATGAAAAACATCAACAACCAGTGTTTGCTTTGCACACAGAGCAATTCAAAGAGGAGATCAATCTTCCCTCATTCACATGCTCTGTGGGAGCCAGGAGCAGAGCTGTATGGGGAGCTTGGTTCTCCAAGCTATTCCCCTCCAAACAAGATGGGCTCTGAGTACCTGGCCGTTGCAACACAGGACAGCCCAGCTAAGGCAAAAAACACATCTATAGACCCTAGCCCAGCACATTTAGGGTTAAAGAAGAATCCACAGCCTTCTCTCTACACGCAGTGTTTACCAGTAGACCTGCAGAGTTATGTGTGCAGTTTGTTCAGTAGCTCCTACTTATATTTCAGTGAGGTGTTTTTAGGGCATGGTTACACTCCAAAATACTTACTCACATTCCTGGTAACGTTGTGGAATTAGGCCATGGAAAGCACGAAGAGTGCCAATTAGGCAGGCTAATATTAGCCGCTAACAGTGAAAAACAGTGGGGTTAATAGCTTTTAGTTCTCCAACTAATTACCAGCCCACAGCTTCCTCAAAGCCCCACAGAGGATGGTGCGGTGTAAAAAAAAGAACCCTAATTGTGTCAACACTGCAGCTTTGGCACAGACTGGGGACAGGTTTGCCTAAAACCCATGGAATTGTTATTATGATAATTTGTTTTACCTACATCCATTTGCAGTTTTTATACCTAAGCCATCAACTCTTTTTTGGGGGGAAATGCCGGTGCTTAAAAGGGCTCATAAAATGCAGACAGTAGCTCATCAGTTACTTAAAGAAGAGTTTACTCTGCCGGAGGTGTTGAGTTTGACAGCTTTGTTGGCTGCATAAAAGGCCTGGCTTGTATGCTGACCGTTAGCAGAGCTGGCTCTGGCTAGGGCAGAGAGAGAGAAAGCCCTGGTGATTTGCTGACTGTGTGGTGCCGTGCCCATTGTTGCCCTGGCCCTCCCTTGGCACTGCCCTGGTTTGGTTTTCCCTGTAGCTGGTGCTGTCATGGTAATGGAGGTCTGCGTTGGCCTGGGCTGCCTATCAGGGACACAAACACTCCCTGTAATGAACTGGCCATGACTTTTACATCACTGCCTCTCTCTAAAGCCCAGTGTTAATTGGCGCCAGTCGTGTATAGCTATGCCATAACATTATGACGCAATGTGTATAGAAACAGGGGAGAGTGTGCTGTTTCTCTTTTAATTAATGGGTGCAGAATAATCATAGTCAATAGTCTGGAGTGTTATTTTAAAAAAGCAAACAACCAAGCCTGGCTCTGTTGCTGTTTTTTTACACCACACAGAAAAACCTATTTACTTTGACAGGTAACATTGTGAGATACACCTTCCACTCTTCCTGCCAATGGATGTAGCTATTGATCAAGGAAAGTTAGATGAAATCCATGTAATTGATGAATACATGAATCTAACAATTTTAGCTCAGTTCCCAAACTGCATGAAGAAACCGTTTATCTTATTGCTATAATTACAAGGAGAACATTCAGTAACATGAAGTAAATGATATCTGATTATTGATATCTGATTACTAATACTTTGTGTGGTTACCTCTCTCTCTCTCTATGTGAATACTATCGAGCAACTCTATGAATGGTAGTTGGAGGCTCTGACAACGCTGGGCTATACAGGGATAATAAGACAGAGGCTCAGCCCGAAAATAGGACCCTATTCCATATATAATGCA
Source organism: Oncorhynchus kisutch (assembly GCF_002021735.2). Taxonomy (NCBI): domain Eukaryota; kingdom Metazoa; phylum Chordata; class Actinopteri; order Salmoniformes; family Salmonidae; genus Oncorhynchus; species Oncorhynchus kisutch. Next base: position 23,251,513 of record NC_034196.2, on the reverse strand, counting down.
CTAGTTTGATGGGCTCTGGTCAGAAGCAGTGCACTTTGTAGGGAACCGGATGCCATTTGGGATGTAGTCAGAGACTTCTTCCAGCAGTGACAGGTTCCGCCAGACAAGAGCTTTGATGGCAAGATACCACAGATGATCAAAGGCACACACACAGGCACAGACACACGCATACACACACACATGAAAACATAAGCACTATACACACAGGTACACATGGATTTTGTGTTGTGGATATGTGGTTGTAGAGTAGTGGCCTGAGGGAACACACTTAATGTGTCGTGAAATCTGTTAAATGTAATGTCATGTTTTTTTATTGTATATAACTGCCTTAATTTTGCTAGACACCAGGAAGAGTAGCTGCTGCCTTGGCTAATTGGGATCCTTAATAATACAAATACAAGGCCCCAGAGAGTGAAATAAACAACAAATTAAGGACATCTCTCTCCATTCACGATGTAACTACAAAATTAGATACAGTATGTTATCCCAGCAGTGCCCTAGTAAGAAACTATATCAAAACATCAGTCAATGCACAAGTCATTAGATAGCATTTAAGATGGTCATAAGAAAGTCTTGTCAATCCAGACTTCAGATACTTGGCATATCCTGTCTTATCATGTGCTGTTTTCACCTTCTTCCTGCTAATTTATACATGAACAAAAAGTTATTGTCCGGTCTGTACCCTAAATATTCCATTATTACCTGCTTAGTCTCCCTTGGATGAAGTGACCTTTATTTCTTTTATTTAACTAGGCAAGTCAGTTAAGAACAAATTCTTATTTACAATGATGGCCTACCTCGGCCAAAGCCAAACGACACTGGGCCAATTGTGCCCCCCCCTATGGGACTCCCAATGATGGACGGCTGTGATACAGCCTGGAATCGAACTAGGGTCTGTAGTGACACCTCTAGCACTGAGATGCAGTGCCTTAGACGGCTGCGCCACTCGGGAGCCCCCTTCATGGAAGGTAATATTTAATAGATGCTTAAGTGTAAGAGTAAACAGCATTTTACTACAGTATTTTAAGTACTGCCCGTTCCTGTGCTGACACATCCCTCATTCAGGGCCTGTCTACCACCTCAGGTCCTTCAGCCCAGAGTCTCCTGCAAGGCTTTAGGTTAGAACCCTACATACCATGGAAGTGTGAGAAGGCCCTAAGTGGCGCCCCATTGGCTGTCTCACAAGCCTAAGATCACCATGCGCAATGCCAAGCGTCAGCTGAAGTGGTGTAACACTGGTGTGAATCACGCTTCACCATCTGACTGTCCGACGGACAAATCTGGGTTTGGCGGATGCCAGGAGAACACTACCTTCCCAAATGCACGGTGCAAACTGTAAAGTTTGGTGGAGAAGGAACGATGGTCTGGGGCTGTTTTTCATGGTTCGGACTAGGCCCCTTAGTTCCAGTTCTAGACGATTCTGTGCTTCCAAACTTGTGGCAACAGTTTGGGGAAGGCTCTTTCCTGTTTCATGCACAGAGCGAGGTCCATACATAAATAGTCTGTCAAGATCCTTGTGGAAGAACTTGAATAGCCTGCACAGAGCCCTGACCTCAACCCTATCAAACACCTTTGGGATATTAATACCCATGATTTTGGAGTGGTGTCCACATACGAGCAGGTCTCCACATTCTTTTGGTGATGTAGTGAATATATGAGACTGTGCATGTGTATGTGAAGCGGAGGGGGAATATCACTAAGGGGAAATGGACGAAGCAGAGAGAAATAAATTGATTGATGGTTTAACTCAACCAGAGCGTGAGGAATCCTTCCTGAGCCTAAAATGACTGCATTTGAATGTAGCAGGCAATCTCGTGGTGGACATGAGCCGTGGTATTACCAGTTAACCCTTTCCTCAAGCGCTACAGATTCTTGGTCACCTGGGATACCTGTGTGATATATACGATAAGAATGTACAATGTTACCCACAAGACTGATGAGAATCTCCAGATGACCATGAGCCATAGCATTACCAGTTAACCCTTTGTACAGAGCCTCTGAAGCTGACTGGTTATCAGTGATGTATGGCTGGGCCTGAGGTATGGGGATGTACAGTGTGGAGGGTACCCATGTGACTGGTGATGTATGGCTGGGCCTGAGGTGTGGGGATGTACAGTGTGGAGGGTACCCATGTGACTGGTGATGTATGGCTGGGCCTGAGGTATGGGGATGTACAGTGTGGAGGGTACCCATGTGACTGGTGATGTATGGCTGGGCCTGAGGTATGGGGATGTACAGTGTGGAGGGTACCCATGTGACTGGTGATGTATGGCTGAGCCTGAGGTGTGGGGATGTACAGTGTGGAGGGTACCCATGTGACTGGTGATGTATGGCTGAGCCTGAGGTGTGGGGATGTACAGTGTAGAGGGTACCCATGTGACTGGTGATGTATGGCTGGGCCTGAGGTGTGGGGATGTACAGTGTGGAGGGTACCCATGTGACTGGTGATGTATGGCTGGGCCTGAGGTATGGGGATGTACAGTGTGGAGGGTACCCATGTGACTGGTGATGTATGGCTGGGCCTGAGGTATGGGGATGTACAGTGTGGAGGGTACCCATGTGACTGGTGATGTATGGCTGAGCCTGAGGTGTGGGGATGTACAGTGTAGAGGGTACCCATGTGACTGGTGATGAAAGCCTTTCTATCCAGTCACTGTTTAATAATCATTTGGTGGGTTCTTATATTTGTCCTATTTCACACATACAAGTATGTAATAATATGCATGTGTGAATTGGAAATGTGTTCTTTTTACTTATCTTCCTGAGACACCCTCGGGGAGGCAACCATGGAGTAATTAGGGTTAAGTGCCTTGCTCAAGGGCACAGACAGATTTTTCACCTTGTCGACTCCGGGATTGGAACTAGCAACCTTTCAGTTACTGGCCGAACGCTCTAAACACTAGGCTACCTGCCGCCCTGTAGAGATATCTGCCTGGTTATTTGAGATCCATGTACTGTAATAGACCTATGTGACTGGTGATGAAATCCTCCAGGTGGCCATAACAGTAGTATTACTAGTGAACCCTTTACACTGATGATAGAGATATGAATAGTAATGAGAAGCCATCTTTGTCACACGGCTGCATGGAAACGGAAGGTATTGCATTATAGCTTCTTACATAACCATCCAACATTACATATCAAATGTCTGATTGAAAATCACCTAAAAGCAAAATGTAATTAAAGGTTCCATTTGCATACACGGCATATTAATAAGAGGTCTGAGAGGACGTCTGAGTTGAAAGAATGGACTCAGTCCTGCCTTAAACAAAAATGAACTCTTTTAAAGGGGCCAGATTTTCTAAATGCCAGTCTTCAAACATCTTCGGTACAGGATAATCCCGTGGAGGGTTGTCATCCCATATAAATTCAGTATAATATCCATATGTTTGATCCTTACAATCCACATAAAACACACACATTGTGGAGAGATATCAGGGAACCTGTCTAGAGTGGAGTTTAGTTGAAACCTTCCCCCTCACATACTGTGCTGGATGCTCTCCTCTCTACTGCAAGGAGCCACAGGAGCAGAGCAGTGTCTCGAAGTCATGTGGCTGCCCAAGTCATTTATCTGGGTTTGGGGTTGTTAAGAAGCCCACACTATTCCTCCTAAGATTATGGTATCGCCCGTCCATTCATTTTTATAATGGGAATGATGTCCCAGGCTAAGTAGGAACAGGAGTGCATGGGGCAGATTCATGGCAGACCCAAACCCTAGCTTTTAGCATCCATCCTCTCCTCCCTTCCCTTCCCTTCCTCACTTAGGGAGTGATAAATAAGGCACTACAAATCAGACACACTTTTTAAAATCATGCCCACACACACGATTTAGAGACTGGACCAGAAATAACACAACTATTACCATCACACAAAGAAGGGTCTAGCCCCTACTGGTAATACAGCCATGAAACGTTCCCACGTCTGTGTGCGTGACCACTCCCCTGTTACCTTCCCTGTAGTCCTTAATTTAGCCCTTCCATTGAACACTCTCAAGGCTCTGCACAATGTACAACATACTGATGCATTCCTAGCAGCCCCGCCGAGCCACAAGGTTAAAAGCCTTCTCTGTATTTAAAAGCTTTCAAATGGTGGCAGGTTTTTTCACCATGACCAAATACAAATACAGTAAACATCTCAAGGGCTACAGAGGGTAGTTAACCGTGGCGATACTGAAAGCATTAGAAACCTAAGTCAATTCTAATCTTGTAAACTATCTGTGTGTATGATTACGCTGATGGATCAATATGTGGAAGAATGAGGATACATTGACATTGACATTTTTCAATTTAACTGGATTATCATCATCTCCTTTGGCTAAGCTTCCCGTTCTCTGATATACTGTACATTAGGCTTTTTGTCTGTGAGCCTTAGACACTTCTCTGCCCTTCACTGAGTTATAGAAGAGAGGGAGCCATTAGTACCCCCACTAGCTCCCATCCCCTATCCCCCTCCCCACTAGCCCCTACTGGCTCCCGTTCCCTGTCCCCCTCCCCACTAGCCCCTACTGGCTCCCCTTCCTATCCCCCTCCCCACTAGCCCCTACTGGCTCCCGTTCCCTGTCCCCCTCCCCACTAGCCCCTACTGGCTCCCCTTCCTGTCCCCCTCCCCACTAGCCCCTACTGGCTCCCCTTCCCTGTCCCCCTCCCCACTAGCCCCTACTGGCTCCCCTTCCCTGTCCCCCTCCCCACTAGCCCCGACTGGCTCCCATCCCCTGTCCTCCTGTCCCCCTCCCCACTAGCCCCTACTGGCTCCCCTCCCTGTCCCCTCCCCACTAGCCCCTACTGGCTCCCATCCCCTGTCCTCCTGTCCCCCTCCCCACTAGCCCCTACTGGCTCCCATCCCTGTCCCCCTCCCCACTAGCCCCTACTGCCTCCCATCCTCTGTCCTCCTGTCCCCCTCCCCACTAGCCCCTACTGGCTCCCATCCCCTGTCCTCCTGTCCCCCTCCCCACTAGCCCCTACTGGCTCCCATCCCTGTCCTCCTATCCCCCTCCCCACTAGCCCCTACTGGCTCCCCTCCCTGTCCCCCTCCCCACTAGCCCCTACTGGCTCCCTTCCCTGTCCCCCTCCCCAATAGCCCCTACTGGCTCCCTTCCCTGTCCCCCTCCCCACTAGCCCCTACTGGCTCCCATCCCCTGTCCTCCTGTCCCCCTCCCCACTAGCCCCTACTGGCTCCCATCCCTGTCCTCCTATCCCCCTCCCCACTAGCCCCTACTGGCTCCCATCCCTGTCCCCCTCCCCACTAGCCCCTACTGGCTCCCCTCCCTGTCCCCCTCCCCACTAGCCCCTACTGGCTCCCTTCCCTGTCCCCCTCCCCATTAGCCCCTACTGGCTCCCCCTCCCCATTAGCCCGTACTGGCTCCCCACTGGCCCTTCTCCCTTCATCCCCTCCACTCTCCCCTTCTCCACACTGACCAAATCAATTTGGCTAATGGTCCCAGCCCTTGTGTATCTGAAGAGAACAGAACACACTGAAACACAACCACACTAACACTCATGCACGCCTGACACACACACATACACACATGCATGCCTGACTGCGTTCGCCGCTCGTTGTCGTATAGTTTCTGAGATGCTTCTGCTTCGACTTAAAAAAAGCAGGTCTTGATCTATGTGTCCCTGTGGATGGGCTGATTAACCCTTTCAAAGCACTCACTTAATTCGAGGCAGTATCAGGGTGAGTGGCAGGGAGGGGTGGGTGGGATACGGGGGGCTTTTCCCTTGATTGCCGCAGCAGCTTCAGTCCATGACTGCTCTTTCTGACAAGACAAAGATGGAAGGAATGAAACAGCATGGTCATTGATGGCAGCTTCTTCTGCTTCTACTCCATGTTTTTTTTTAGATCAACCCTCCTTTAGTGCTGTCGCTCTTGCCGAGCTTTCCTTTGATAGACATGCCATATTGCGTGTGTGAGACAGCTCATTTATCACAGTATCATTAGTTTCTATATCGTTCCTATCTAATGAGCCCATAACAGCTGCGCACAAATATGGCTCCTTAAATTATACATGCAGAGGGTTGTTGGTTCCGGCCCATCGCCAGTTGGGCACGGATATGAGCTGGGAGATAAGAGAGCTTAGTGGAGCACTGAAGGGGGGAGGGGGGGGTTGACTCATCACCCGGTTCAGTACACTCCCCGTAGAGATGGCATGGCGTGTCATTTCCCAATTGAACGAGGAGAGAGATATTCCTGATATTTCTTCTCAGTGCCCCTGGCTTTACCGCCGCTATCAGATGGGCCCGTCCGTCAGATCTCATCGGGAGGTGGCATTGTTAGATCTGAGGGGAAAGGCGATCCCCTGACCTCTGATCCCCTTAATCTGGGACGTGCGTCAGACACACACACTCCCCTGATCACAGGACACACGACAAGCTGTATGTGTCACTGGAGTGGAAGGAATGTGAACAGAGTCTGCGTGTATTAAGTGGCAGAGCTCCCGTATCGCTCCTTCATGATGCCCAGCAGGTATGAGTTGGCATGGCCCCTGAACCCTGTGCCAACACTTTGTGTACCTGTTTGTTGTAGGAGGATCCATTCACTCATCCCCTTAAAGTCTGTGTTTTCCCTGAGAGAAACATATACTTGGATTCTGGCTTCCTATGCTGTGAGTCAGTCATACCTCTCTGTTCTGGGACAGCACTCACAGAACTCTAATTAGACCTTTCCTTCATTCAATGTCACCACCTCAACTTCAAAAGCAAAGAAATTCACTATGGAGAGGAGGACACCCTGTTAAACCCTAGAATTCTTCTCAATGCTGTTTGCAGTTCAAGCCACATACAGTACAATGAGTGCAGCAAGTGACAGTTTCTGCAAGCATTTGACAAGTTTTCAAATGTGTTCCTTCAACTTCACTTCAGTCAGAGTAGTTTCTTCAGTAATCACTCTGTGTCCCTGCTTAAAATGCTAGATGGTTATGCTAATAAAACACATGTATTCAGACTTCCTAATTCAATGGCTGTTGAATATTTGAATTGTGAATATTTTAAAATGTGCATTTTTGGATACAACAGTGGGATTTTCTGTCATATTGGGTAAAATATACTCTCTCTGTCTGATGCACGTGCCCGTGCACACACCCCAGCTAGCACATAATGTTCTGAGAACTTGGTGAGAGCTTGGTGAGAACTTGGTTGTCCTTGGTTGTCCTATGGTTCTTTTGCACACGACCTTCTCAAAACTTACTGGGAATGGTGCAGGAAAGTTGCTTGGCTTGGGAACTTTCTCAAAATCTTATCAAGTCAAATGTTATTTGTCACATGCGTCGAAAACAACAGTGTAGACCTTCCTGTGAAATGCTTACTGACAAGCCCTTAACCAACAGTGTAGACCTTCCTGTGAAATGCTTACTGACAAGCCCTTAACCAACAGTGTAGACCTTCCTGTGAAATGCCTACTGACAAGCCCTTAACCAACAGTGTAGACCTTCCTGTGAAATGCCTACTGACAAGCCCTTAACCAACAGTGTAGACCTTCCTGTGAAATGCTTACTGACAAGCCCTTAACCAACAGTGTAGACCTTCCTGTGAAATGCCTACTGACAAGCCCTTAACCAACAGTGTAGACCTTCCTGTGAAATGCTTACTGACAAGCCCTTAACCAACAGTGTAGACCTTCCTGTGAAATGCCTACTGACAAGCCCTTAACCAACAGTGTAGACCTTCCTGTGAAATGCTTACTGACAAGCCCTTAACCAACAGTGTAGACCTTCCTGTGAAATGCTTACTTACAAGCCCTTAACCAACAGGTGTAGACCTTACTGTGAAATGCTTACTTACAAGCCCTTAACCAACAGTGTAGACCTTCCTGTGAAATGCTTACTGACAAGCCCTTAACCAACAGTGTAGACCTTCCTGTGAAATGCTTACTGACAAGCCCTTAACCAACAGTGTAGACCTTCCTGTGAAATGCTTACTGACAAGCCCTTAACCAACAGTGTAGACCTTCCTGTGAAATGCTTACTTACAAGCCCTTAACCAACAGTGTAGACCTTCCTGTGAAATGCTTACTGACAAGCCCTTAACCAACAGTGTAGACCTTCCTGTGAAATGCTTACTTACAAGCCCTTAACCAACAGTGTAGACCTTCCTGTGAAATGCTTACTGACAAGCCCTTAACCAACAATGTAGAACTTCCTGTGAAATGCTTACTGACAAGCCCTTAACCAACAGTGTAGACCTTCCTGTGAAATGCTTACTGACAAGCCCTTAACCAACAGTGTAGACCTTCCTGTGAAATGCTTACTGACAAGCCCTTAACCAACAGTGTAGACCTTCCTGTGAAATGCCTACTTACAAGCCCTTAACCAACAGTGTAGACCTTCCTGTGAAATGCCTACTTACAAGCCCTTAACCAACAGTGTAGACCTTCCTGTGAAATGCTTACTTACAAGCCCTTAACCAACAGGTGTAGACCTTCCTGTGAAATGCTTACTGACAAGCCCTTAACCAACAGTGTAGACCTTCCTGTGAAATGCTTACTGACAAGCCCTTAACCAACAGTGTAGACCTTCCTGTGAAATGCCTACTTACAAGCCCTTAACCAACATTGTAGACCTTCCTGTGAAATGCCTACTTACAAGCCCTTAACCAACAGTGTAGACCTTCCTGTGAAATGCTTACTTACAAGCCCTTAACCAACAGGTGTAGACCTTCCTGTGAAATGCTTACTGACAAGCCCTTAACCAACAGTGTAGACCTTACTGTGAAATGCTTACTGACAAGCCCTTAACCAACAGGTGTAGACCTTCCTGTGAAATGCTTACTGACAAGCCCTTAACCAACAGTGTAGACCTTCCTGTGAAATGCTTACTTACAAGCCCTTAACCAACAGGTGTAGACCTTCCTGTGAAATGCTTACTTACAAGCCCTTAACCAACAGGTGTAGACCTTCCTGTGAAATGCTTACTGACAAGCCCTTAACCAACAGTGTAGACCTTCCTGTGAAATGCTTACTTACAAGCCCTTAACCAACAATGTAGACCTTCCTGTGAAATGCTTACTTACAAGCCCTTAATTAACCAACAATGTAGACATTCCTGTGAAATGCTTACTTACAAGCCCTTAACCAACAGTGTAGACCTTCCTGTGAAATGCTTACTGACAAGCCCTTAATTAACCAACAATGTAGACCTTCCTGTGAAATGCTTACTGACAAGCCCTTAACCAACAATGTAGACCTTCCTGTGAAATGCTTACTTACAAGCCCTTAACCAACAATGTAGACCTTCCTGTGAAATGCTTACTTACAAGCCCTTAACCAACAGGTGTAGACCTTCCTGTGAAATGCTTACTGACAAGCCCTTAACCAACAGTGTAGACCTTCCTGTGAAATGCTTACTTACAAGCCCTTAACCAACAGTGTAGACCTTCCTGTGAAATGCCTACTTACAAGCCCTTAACCAACAGGTGTAGACCTTCCTGTGAAATGTTTACTGACAAGCCGTTAACCAACAGTGTAGACCTTATGTGAAATGCTTACTTACAAGCCCTTAACCAACAGTGTAGACCTTCCTGTGAAATGCTTACTTACAAGCCCTTAACCAACAGTGTAGACCTTCCTGTGAAATGCTTACTTACAAGCCCTTAACCAACAGTGTAGACCTTCCTGTGAAATGCTTACTGACAAGCCCTTAACCAACAATGTAGAACTTCCTGTGAAATGCTTACTGACAAGCCCTTAACCAACAGTGTAGACCTTCCTGTGAAATGCTTACTGACAAGCCCTTAACCAACAGTGTAGACCTTCCTGTGAAATGCTTACTGACAAGCCCTTAACCAACAGTGTAGACCTTCCTGTGAAATGCCTACTTACAAGCCCTTAACCAACAGTGTAGACCTTCCTGTGAAATGCCTACTTACAAGCCCTTAACCAACAGTGTAGACCTTCCTGTGAAATGCTTACTTACAAGCCCTTAACCAACAGGTGTAGACCTTCCTGTGAAATGCTTACTGACAAGCCCTTAACCAACAGTGTAGACCTTCCTGTGAAATGCTTACTGACAAGCCCTTAACCAACAGTGTAGACCTTCCTGTGAAATGCCTACTTACAAGCCCTTAACCAACATTGTAGACCTTCCTGTGAAATGCCTACTTACAAGCCCTTAACCAACAGTGTAGACCTTCCTGTGAAATGCTTACTTACAAGCCCTTAACCAACAGGTGTAGACCTTCCTGTGAAATGCTTACTGACAAGCCCTTAACCAACAGTGTAGACCTTACTGTGAAATGCTTACTGACAAGCCCTTAACCAACAGGTGTAGACCTTCCTGTGAAATGCTTACTGACAAGCCCTTAACCAACAGTGTAGACCTTCCTGTGAAATGCTTACTTACAAGCCCTTAACCAACAGGTGTAGACCTTCCTGTGAAATGCTTACTTACAAGCCCTTAACCAACAGGTGTAGACCTTCCTGTGAAATGCTTACTGACAAGCCCTTAACCAACAGTGTAGACCTTCCTGTGAAATGCTTACTTACAAGCCCTTAACCAACAATGTAGACCTTCCTGTGAAATGCTTACTTACAAGCCCTTAATTAACCAACAATGTAGACATTCCTGTGAAATGCTTACTTACAAGCCCTTAACCAACAGTGTAGACCTTCCTGTGAAATGCTTACTGACAAGCCCTTAATTAACCAACAATGTAGACCTTCCTGTGAAATGCTTACTGACAAGCCCTTAACCAACAATGTAGACCTTCCTGTGAAATGCTTACTTACAAGCCCTTAACCAACAATGTAGACCTTCCTGTGAAATGCTTACTTACAAGCCCTTAACCAACAGGTGTAGACCTTCCTGTGAAATGCTTACTGACAAGCCCTTAACCAACAGTGTAGACCTTCCTGTGAAATGCTTACTTACAAGCCCTTAACCAACAGTGTAGACCTTCCTGTGAAATGCCTACTTACAAGCCCTTAACCAACAGGTGTAGACCTTCCTGTGAAATGTTTACTGACAAGCCGTTAACCAACAGTGTAGACCTTATGTGAAATGCTTACTTACAAGCCCTTAACCAACAGTGTAGACCTTCCTGTGAAATGCTTACTTACAAGCCCTTAACCAACAGTGTAGACCTTCCTGTGAAATGCTTACTGACAAGCCCTTAACCAACAGTGTAGACCTTCCTGTGAAATGCTTACTTACAAGCCCTTAACCAACAGGTGTAGACCTTCCTGTGAAATGCTTACTGACAAGCCCTTAACCAACAATGTAGACCTTCCTGTGAAATGCTTACTTACAAGCCCTTAATTAACCAACAATGTAGACCTTCCTGTGAAATGCTTACTGACAAGCCCTTAACCAACAGTGTAGACCTTCCTGTGAAATGCTTACTTACAAGCCCTTAACCAACAGTGTAGACCTTCCTGTGAAATGCCTACTTACAAGCCCTTAACCAACAGGTGTAGACCTTCCTGTGAAATGTTTACTGACAAGCCGTTAACCAACAGTGTAGACCTTATGTGAAATGCTTACTTACAAGCCCTTAACCAACAGTGTAGACCTTCCTGTGAAATGCTTACTTACAAGCCCTTAACCAACAGTGTAGACCTTCCTGTGAAATGCTTACTGACAAGCCCTTAACCAACAGTGTAGACCTTCCTGTGAAATGCTTACTTACAAGCCCTTAACCAACAGGTGTAGACCTTCCTGTGAAATGCTTACTGACAAGCCCTTAACCAACAATGTAGACCTTCCTGTGAAATGCTTACTTACAAGCCCTTAATTAACCAACAATGTAGACCTTCCTGTGAAATGCTTACTTACAAGCCCTTAACCAACAGTGTAGACCTTCCTGTGAAATGCTTACTGACAAGCCCTTAATTAACCAACAATGTAGACCTTCCTGTGAAATGCTTACTTACAAGCCCTTAACCAACAGGTGTAGACCTTCCTGTGAAATGCTTACTGACAAGCCCTTAACCAACAATGTAGACCTTCCTGTGAAATGCTTACTTACAAGCCCTTAACCAACAATGTAGACCTTCCTGTGAAATGCTTACTTACAAGCCCTTAATTAACCAACAATGTAGACCTTCCTGTGAAATGCTTACTTACAAGCCCTTAACCAACAATGTAGACCATCCTGTGAAATGCTTACTTACAAGCCCTTAATTAACCAACAATGTAGACCTTCCTGTGAAATGCTTACTTACAAGCCCTTAACCAACAATGCAGTTGAGAAAAATAAGAGTTAAGAATAATATTCACTAATAAACTAAAGTAAAAAATAAAATAGCAACAATAAAATTAAAATAATGAGGCTATATACAGGGGGTACAGTACAGAGTCAATGTGCAGGTTTGTCGAGGTAATTGAGGTATTATATACATGTAGGTAGGGCTAAAATGACAATGCAGATAATAAACAGAGTAGCAGCAGCGTAAAAAAAGGGGGAGGGGGGGTCAATGCAAGTTGTCCGGGTTGCCATTTGATTAGCTGTTCAGCAGTGTTATGGCTTGGGGTTAGAAGCTATTAAGAAGCACTTTGGACCTAGACTTGGGGCTCCGGTACTGCTTGCCATGCGGTAGCAGAGAGAACAGATTATGACTAGGGTGGCTGGAGTCTTTGGCAATTTTTAGGGCCTTCCTCTGCACATTTAAGGAACTTAAAAAAAAAAAACACTGATTAATATATATTTTTTAATGACTTTAACAGAACGTTTCCTAAACGTTTAATTTCAACTGGTAATGTTCTAGGAACATTCTCCAACTGGTTTGACACACAGAACATTTCACACAAGTTCCCATGTGGTTCCATTCAACATCATATTTAACTTCATCCTGGGAAATTTCTCAAAAATGGTGTGACTTAAGTGATGATCTCAGAATGTTCAGATAATGTATGGCTCTCTTTTATGTCAGTTATTGGCAATATTCTGGGAATGTTTAAAAAATATATATTTGTACACATTAACTTAACATCAATAAGTTTTCAATTCCGTTCTTTGATCATGAAGAAAAGTTTCCATAGAAACAACAAGAACATTTTAATTAACATTCAGAGAACGTTCTTAGAATGTTATTTTAAACATATACATTACGTTCTCAGTATCAACAAAACTCTCTCTATCTTCTATCTTGTTAAGTATGTTCAGGTGTGTTGGCCGCGTCCTCTAATTGTCCACACCTGATCTTAATGAGTGCTTGTTTCCTTTGAAATGGGCTCTATTTGAATAGACTAAAATGAACAACTTTGTATGCGTAAAAAAACATGATGCTAGCTTCATCCTGGTGGCGCAGTGGACTAATTCCATGGATAGAGAACAGAATATTATAGGTTTGAATATCACTGATGCTGTGTCACAATAAAAAAGACGTGTTCGCATGACTAATGCTTAAAGTTCACCATGTGCTTCCCAGTCTAAACAGTTCAATCATATATTATGACTACATTTACATTTCGTTTTGGTCTTCAGCAGGTGTTTTGGGGGGCTGTCGAAGTTTGTTAGCCGAAGTCTACACCCCTTTGTCGGTGATTGGTCAACAGTACTTCTAGTAGGAGTGGGAACATGAAGTGTTTGTTGTCATTCAACAAGAGATGACTAATTTTGATGTACATTCTTTCACTTGAGAAATACTGCACCAAACATTTTAGCTAGATGTAAAAATGCGCGACTCCTCGTCAAAAATGTTAATGACAGATTTCTTGATTTATCTTAGATGAATTCAGACTATTTTGAGATCATGTTTCTGGCTATGTTGTTGCTACAGTGGTTCAAGAGGGACAAACAACATAAATATTTCTGCATATTTCTCCTTTTTCAAGCAAAGGTGTTTAGGGAGTATGAGAGCACAGCCGGTCGCTTCACCTATCCGAGTTCTGCTAGGAGCAAACCAAACGTATTTATGTGTACACCTTAAGGAAATTAATTTCCATGTGTCCTATCTGTGCTTGTAGTTTAAAATAAAGTTAACTCAAAATAAGCAGTGTTATTAAAAGTCTTATTGAAACATTCAGTGAAAGTTTTAAGGAAGTTATTAAAAAACCTCCAGAGTTAATAAAACCTCCCAGGAGAACATTCAACGAACCAGAGTAAAATGTTCTTAGAATCTTCCTGAAACCTAAAAAAGAAAACATTACCAGAACAGTAAATGTTTTCTCTCTCACACACGCACACACACACACACACACACACACACACACACACACACACACACACACACACACACACACACACACACACACAATACATAAACAGAGCTGGTATTTTTAATTAAAGTGATTCACGAGCTGTGTTTTGCTTCAAGTAGCATCCAGTAGCCTTCAGCGGCCCCAAAGAGCCTGGTCACACGACTGAAGGAGATCCTCACTGTGAATTTGAAAAGCCTCTCTCCTCTCCACACCTTCCTGCCTATTAACAATCCACTAGGAATGTCAACTATCATCATAATATAACAATGCACAAACACAAACAAACAGCCTCTCCTCTAAACTTCAATAAAACACACTCAGGCCATACTCAGGCTTTGGTTGGCCAACCCAGTCCATTAATTAGTAACTCTGTGTGTGTGAGTGCATCTCCCTCTAACAGCTGCATGTGTCCTACTTTACCAGACTAAACACCCCATCCATGTCTCATTTGCCATTTTACTTCATTCCCTAAACTGTCTGAATCCTGCCTTCTCCACGAACCCCCGACGCACTCCGCATCAAGTCATTGAGGTCATTCCTCACAAATTAAAATGTATATGTTAAAAATCGGCGACGCCACAAGGCTTCTGGGACATAAAAATGACATGTTTTTCTGACTGTGCTCTGAGTCGGAGAAGCGGGCGGCTTGGAATCGGCAGCTCTATGCGCTCTGAGCGAGTACCTCCTCAATTAGAGTTAAGCTCAGACATCAATAGGATCAGAGGAGAGTTTTGGCTGCTCCTCTTATCCTGCCTAGGGACACCATTGTGACAGGCTGCGCCGCAAACCGTTCCGCATCTAGACCAAGCAGAGAAAGCTTGTGAAAGCATTGTGGGGACAACCATTGTCAAATGCTCCTTTCCACCGGCAAGGCCATTTGAAAAACTATCCATGCAAAGACATAACTATCCATCTATTATAAAAGAAAGCTAAGGATTTTCTTCTCTGCCCGGGCATTGAATTACAGAGACAGGCAGTATCTGTCAGTGACAGTCTCCCCCTGGGTTTAGCAGAGGTCTGGCCCCTCCTCAACCCAACAGCTAAGTTTCAAACTGCTCCTCATAACCAGACAGCATAGCAATCAGATATGTCTCTTTAAACTCTCCCTCTGTAATCAACTCTAGGTTCCACAGTCAAGTAAATGCAGCTGATTCATGCACACAATTGTGTTGTGTTCATTTTCTTTTGATTGCATTTCCATTTAGAATGAGACACAGATAAATAGAATCAAACCCCATTGCTGGCAATCACCACATGCTGAAAAGGTTAGATCAGGTCAGAAATGGGACAGTGGCAGTGTACTCAGAGTCCCGGTAGAATCAAGGCCACTTGTCTACAATAACTTTTCTACTTTGTCATAAGGAGTGTTTCTGGTCATCCTCTGTCCTCTAATGGTGTACTGCAAGGTAGGATCTAAAGAAAGGAGAGCAGTCTTCGCCTTTGGACATAAATAAGGGTTTTTGGGCATCTCCTTTCTCTTGATCTCATATATTCAGTCAGAAGTGTCAGTAACCCGATTCATAAGCCTCTTTTTAATTGTTTTAATAAATGTATCTTAATTGTCAATACACATTCTCAAGTCAAGGGCAAAACTTATTCAACAGGCAACTTTAATTGCCCATTCAAATCCATTTATTTAACATGAGGCTGTATCGGGCATGTGGTCTGTACAGTACAGCACTTGAGCGATTGATCACAACGACACTCATGCATCAAGAACAAAAGCGAACACATCTATACATCGAAGAATCTCATGAAGCTTTGTATTGGAAGTAACCCATGGTGAATCCCATGAATAACGAGGCTTAAAGCAGTGGTCTGTTGGGAATGTAATAATTGGAACATTTTGTGTCAGTGCAAACGTCCCCTATGATTTCCACATAGAACCAGAATGTCTTGTTTTTTAAGGTGCAGCTGACTACAGTCTTTCTGTATCTGGAAGAGCTGGAGGGGAGTCGAGGGAGGGGAGCGGGATGATGCACATCTCTTCAGGGAATACGGTAATTGGGGCATTTTGTGAACAGAGATGATGAGTCACCGTACTCTACCTCTCTCTCTCCACTTAATCTGACTATTTCTACAAGTGGAGAAAAAACGGCAGGTTTTGTGAGAGTCAGGATGAGGCGAGAAAGTCATCCAAATCTGCAAGCTTGTCATGCTATCTGAGCAAGGCATAGGTACCATAGTTGTGGAGGTGAGGGGACTTTAAAGGTCCAATGCAGAGTTTTTTTTTATCACAATATCAAATCATTTCTGGGTAACAATTAAGTACCTTACTGTTATTGTTTTCAATTGTCAGAACAGCTAACCGATCGCTGCAGCTGTACACAGCCCATCTGTAAAAAGCCCATCCAACCAACTACCTACCTCATCCTCATATTTTGTTTTTGTTTTTGTTTTGCACACCAGTATTTCTACTTGCACATCCTCATCTGCACATCTATCACTCCAGTGTAAATTGCTAAATTGTAATTACTTCGCCGCTATTGGCCTATTTATTGCTCCTTGCTTCATTTGCACACACTGTATACAGATTTGTCTATTGTGTTTGTGGTATCCCAGGAGGTCTACCCCGGGGGATGGTAATAGAGGGGTGTTATTGACTTATTGTGTTATTGACTGTATGTTTGTTTATTCCATGTGTAACTCTGTATTGTTGTATGTGTCGAACTGCTTTTCTTTATCTTAGCCAGGTCGCAGTTGCAAATGAGAACTTGTTCTCAACTAGCCTACCTGGTTAAATAAAGGTGTTCTCAACTAGCCTACCTGGTTAAATAAAGGTGTTCTCAACTAGCCTACCTGGTTAAATAAAGGTGTTCTCAACTAGCCTACCTGGTTAAATAAAGGTGTTCTCAACTAGCCTACCTGGTTAAATAAAGGTGTTCTCAACTAGCCTACCTGGTTAAATAAAGGTGAAATAAATAAATAAAACAATTAAAATAATTAAAATGGTCAAAAATAAACAAAAATTGCTTCTAAGCAAAGTGTAATTTTACAAGTAATAATTTAGCTAGGACTGTCTGGTAGTGGTCTAACACTCTAACACTAAAAGGGCATTATCATAATGCTCCCAATCTGACAGTATTATTCCAACCTCATAGTGTGGAAAAATACACTATTGTTCAGAAGTTTGGGGCCACTTAAAATAACATCAAACTGATCAGAAATACAGTGTAGACATTGTTAATGTTGTAAATGACTGTTGTAGCTGGAAACGGCAGATTTTTTATGGAATATCTACATAGGTGTACACAGGCCCATTATCAGCAACCATCACTCCTGTGTTCCAATGACACGTTGTGTTAGCTAATCCAAGTTTTTAAAAGGCTAATTGATAATTAGAAAACCCATTGAAAATTAGGTTAGCACAGCTGAAAACTGCTGTTCTGATTAAAGAAGCAAGACTGGCCTTCTTTAGACTAGTTGAGTATCAGGAGCATCAGCATTTGTGGGTTCGATTACAGGCTCAAAATGGCCAGAAACAAAGAATGTTCTTCTGAAGCTCGTCAGTCTATTCTTGATCTGAGAAATGAAGGCTATTCCATGCGAGAAATGTGCTTTTCTTTCAAAAACAAGGACATTTCTAAGTGACCCCAAACGTTTTAACGGTTGTGTGTATATACAGTATATATAGCACAGGACAATGTTTTTGACTGCACTGGGCCTTTAAAGATGGTAGGTGTCACCTTGGTCACAACAGGTGTGTAAGAGAAGGTCACCTGACTACTAACCCAATTAAAAAATAAAACAGGAAAGAATGGTAAATCATGCTTTTAAGAGGCCAATGAAAAGGCATTGAGATGGTGCTCATGAATAATATGATACTCATTGTGATAACAAACATTACTGATGCCTTTCTCAATTAAGTCCATGACATTGGGTAAATCTCACCCCCAGCCCATTGTTGCTCTGCTCTGATAGTCCGCACTTATGTTGAGATTAAAACAATTACATATGGATAACTATACACATTTATATTTCAATATGCACAAATGCCCACATTTCACTTATGTTGGTATTCAAACATTCACACAGTGATTTAATCCAGTTGAACAAGAATCCCATGATGCCAGCCCCACATAAATAAGGGTTGGAGGGCTTTCAAAGAGAGCACACCAACCCACAAAACACAATCTTTGAATCCATTTTCCTCTCCACTAATTAGTCACTCCAACCATTAACACTTTTACTGCAGTGGGCTTTATAAAAACGAGAGGGAAAGCCTTTTGTACTATGGCATGGAAAGGGAATAAAAAGAAGCCAAAATGTATTTTAAGATCACTATACTTCATAAGTATGAGAAAAAAGGGCTACTTTCTTATTGAAACTCCATAAAGTAACCTTTGAGAAACAGGCTGTGCTTTTTGATCATAAGTGAAAAGTGCTTTTTTCTTGTCCATTCAAAATAGATTATGCAACCAAGTTACAATTCTCTGCTCTAAAACTCTGGACCGAAAAACCCCCCCAGATATAAAGATATCCCTGTTTAGTGTTTGAATGGTATTCAGTCTATTTGGGGTGATTGAATCCTGCTGAGTTGCGTGTTTAGGGGTCACAACTGACTACACCCGCTCTATCCACCTGGCAGAACAACCAAGTCCAAAGTGGGACAAGGGCTTGTCTTGAGTTTGGGAACAATGGGGTAGTTCTGTGGTCCATAGAGGGGAGTGGAGGAGTAACGGGGAGCCAGGGGGAGAAATGAAGGGGCGATGGGAGTGCTTCCCCTCCTGAATGCCTGGCCAGTAGTAGACCCTCTAAGCAGCTCGCAGAGTGCTTGCCTAAAATTAGCTCCACAAAGGCATTGAAACCCAGGACGCCTATCCAGAGCTCACTTTATAAAAAACAGATCAATTTCTCTGTCTATTGAGGACTCCAGTGCCAGTGCGTGCCAAACGTATTAAAGGCCAACAAAAGAGCTGCGAAGGGTCAAACTGTAAAAGTACCCTCGTCCTCAACAACAACCTCTTGCATGGAGAATGCAGCCACTTCAATGAATAGAAACGTGTTTCCCTTTTTGAAACAGGAATCCTTAACACTGAGGAACAGCGTTTGTACTTTCCCTAACTCCTTGATGGAGATGAACATGTCATTGGTGATAAATAGGATAAATAACAATTGTATAATCAACCCTCAGCTCCACCCACTCTAAATTCCCCACCAATCACAAAAATATAGCTATAAAGTGCTAGGCCAATGAGGTATCTGAATGAACAATCAGACCATGATAACCAGTTTCTCTGAATGTTGGCTCTGAAAAAAGATGTTATTTGGGTGTAATTGCAGTGGGAAATCAGGGAGATTGATTAGTAACAACACAGAGTAAAGAAAACAACACTTAATAAATGGATCACTACAGTGTTAAACTGAGAGATCTCATCCTGAGATGGGGTTTTCCATGAATTACTCAATAAACCTCTACGGATACACTGTTCAGATTGTTTTCCCGAACATTGGCTGAAGATAGTCAAAACATTAGGTTTGCTATGTCTGGTCCTCTGCATGAGACTGTCTCTAATCCTGTCAGATGTGAACTTTGAACTCTCCCTTCAGATGACACGGGAGCTGAGGTGAGACAGGTGCACAGGGCCAGCCACACAATCTGTGTTTCATGTGTATTTTTGATCCTCCCTCAATGCGCTCATTTCACACCTACATGGGACTTCAGCCCAGACCAAAATACACCAGCCACACATGCCACCCACACAGGGAGCCCCAGACCAGCCCACCACAGCCCAGACCAGTCTGTGACCCCCAGTCCACGGTACATGAAGCAGGCTGGCAGCATAAGCTGGCTTGTTTAACCAGGAACATGAACTCTATCCCTGGGCCGGGCTCTCTAATTAAATATGGCTACGGCCGTTAAACTCTCAGCAGCCATGTCTGCATGGGACCGCACTTTCTACAGGCTCTTTTGTGTGGAAAATAAATGTTTAGCTCTGCGTCCTGTCGTTAACGTTGATGAGTTGGCCAGAAGATCCCATTAGACTGTGTTTTAACTGCAGCCAGTAGGGCGTGTTTATACCACTATAGCCCTAAATGGAACGCGCAGTGGGAACGGGTCGCTCTCTGTGTCAGTGACACTACGAAAGACAATATCCTGTCCGAAAGTACTGCAGCTCAGTGACAGGACTCTGTTATTGCTTATTGTTATTGTTTGCCGCTGTTGTCTGCCTCAGTGGTAGAGGTTACGGCATTAAAGCCAAGGCCCATTTTGGGAAGTCATGATCAAATGTAGCTGATTAAAGCTGCCAATCAGAATCAAGCCTACACAGGCCGCGACACCCACTGTTTATTTGTTTGAAGTTGGGGGTGTGCTGTGGTGGAATATTAGAGTGGGGAGGAGTGCACTGGAGATCCTCTGAGGGATAGTTGAGTGGGAGGTCTGAGAGGATGACATTCTATTATGAGGGGCTGCCTCTGGGAGAGATGGAAGCCTCTCTCACGGGCCACGGCATTGGACCACTGGGAGCCCAGAGGCAGTGGTATGAGGGTCATATGATCTGAGTTCAAAGGTCAACAGGAAACCCTGTCCTATCCAATCCAAGTTCCTTGGCATTACTCCAGGAGCAATAACTCCCTGTATCAAGAGGCTTACCACAACCACCACCCCAGTGAATTAGCTAAATTGCATTCACCGCAGATGGAAGTGAACACTCTCCTCCCTTCTCACCCTCTTCCTCCTTTCTCTAAAATTAGATTAACCTGCGGTAAGGCGCTGCAATCCATTGTACGGCTACCGTCTCTGTTTGGTGGGAGGGCCGGTACCTCTCTTAAAACCGAATCCTTTCATCTTCTCTGCGGGCCCATCAGGAAATATTGGATGTGGCCGTGCTCTAGCTGGACAGGAAGTGAAAGGATAGGGCCACACTGACTGCTGTGACTCTTTAACCAATTGGCTGCACCACATCAACCCTCTGAACACCAATACAATACAGGATTAGGGGAGAGAGGAGACAGGAGAGTGAATAGATGCAAAAGCATTGAAACGTGCCACACTAACCAGAAAAGGAAACAAGGTTCCTTTATGAATAGATTGAATGAGCAAGGACAGAAGTCCGATACGGGGCACATTGTCAGACTGACCTCCAGAGTCCATAGAAATTAAAACCTTCTCGCTAGCGTGCAACAACAACGTACACACATACACCTGGTGGAGTCATAACTTTGTCGATGGACACGTACACACACACACCTACCCGTCTTCATTTATTACATTCCACCATGCCAATGTAACAGGTGTAAACTGTGCTTTTCACAGAAAATCCCTCATATTTATTTTCATGTATTATTTTAAGGTTATTTTAAAATGTATTACACTACTTTAAAGACTGAACTATTTTATTGTGTTTATTTTCTAAATTGTGTTGATGTTGTGATGTCATCAACGGGAGCCATGCTTTTACTCCTCAGTTTGCTCAAAGCGTGATGAGGAGAGGTACTGTATGTGTTTATGTGTGCTCTGGCCTTTTGAATGCACATGTTAGCAAATGTTCACAAATGCACAAAAAAGACAAGCAAAAATGATATTGTCGTTGATTTAGTGTTGTTGCACTACAGTGCAGTGCAGTGCCTTCGGAAAGTATTCAGACCGCTTGACTTCTTCCACATTTTGTTACGTTACAGCCTTATTCTAAAATGTATTAAATTGTTTTTTTTTGTCCATCAATCTACACACACTACCCCATAATGACAAAGCAAAAACAGTTTTTAGATTTCTTTGCAAATTTATAACAAATAAAAAACTGAAATATAACATTTGCATAAGTATTCAGACCCTTTACTCAGTACTTTGTTGAAGGAACTTTGGCAGCGATTAAAGCATCGAGTCTTATGACTCTACAAGCTTGGCACATCTGTATTTGGGGAGTTTCTCCCATTATTCTCTGCAGATCCACACAAGCTCTGTCAGGTTCGATGGGGAGCGTTGCTGCACAGCTATTTTTAAGTCTCTCCAGAGAAGTTCAAGTCCAGGCTCTGGCTGGAATCAAGGATATCTCTGTACTTTGCTCCGTTCATCTGTACCTCGATCCTGACTTGTCTCCCACTGAAAGACATCCCCAAAGCATGATGCGGCCACCCCCATGCTTCACCACAGAGATGGTGACGGGTTTCCTCTCAACATGACACTTGGCATTCAGGCCCAAGAGTTCAATCTTAGTTTTATCAGACCAGAGAATCTTGTTTCTCATGGTGTGAGAGTCTTTAGGTGCCTTTTGGCAAACTCCAAGCGGGCTGTCATGTGCCTTTTACTGAGGAGTGGCTTCCGTCTGGCCGCTCTACCATAAAGACCTGATTGGTGGAGTGCTGCCGAGATGGTTTTCCTTCTGGAAGGTTCTCCCATTTCCACAGAGAAACTCTAGAGCTCTGTCAGAGTGACCATTGGGTTCTTGGTCACCTCCCTGACCAAGGCCCTTCTCTCCCGATTGCTCAGTTTGGCAAGGCAGCCAGCTCTAGGAAGAGTCTTGGTGGTTCCAAACTTCATCCATTTAAGAATGATTGAGGCCACTGTGTTCTTGGGGACCTTCAATGCTACAGACATTTTTTGATACCATTCTCCAGATCTCGACACAATCCTGTCTCGGAGCTCTATGGACAATTCCTTTGACTTCATGGCTTGATTTTTTCTCTGACATGCACTGTCAACGGTGGAACCTAATATAGACAGGTGTCCAATTAATGTAATTTACCACAGGTTGACTCCAATGAATTTGTAGAAACATCTCAAGGATGATCAATGGAAACAGGATGTACAGTGCCTTGCGAAAGTATTCGGCCCCCTTTGCGACCTTTTGCCACATTTCAGGCTTCAAACATAAAGATATAAAACTGTATTTTTTTGTGAAGAATCAACAACAAGTGGGACACAATCATGAAGTGGAACGACATTTATTGGATATTTCAAACTTTTTTAACAAATCCAAAACAGAAAAATTGGGTGTGCAAAATTATTCAGCCCCTTTACTTTCAGTGCAGCAAACTCTCTCCAGAAGTTCAGTGAGGATCTCTGAATGATCCAATGTTGACCTAAATGACTAATGATGATAAATACAATCCACCTGTGTGTAATCAAGTCTCCGTATAAATGCACCTGCACTGTGATAGTCTCAGAGGTCCGTTAAAAGCGCAGAGAGCATCATGAAGAACAAGGAACACACCAGGCAGGTCCGAGATACTGTTGTGAAGAAGTTTAAAGCCGGATTTGGATACAAAAAGAGCCAAGAGGCCCATGATCACTCTGGATGAACTGCAGAGATCTACAGCTGAGGTGGGAGACTCTGTCCATAGGACAACAATCAGTCGTATATTGCACAAATCTGGCCTTTATGGAAGAGTGGCAAGAAGAAAGCCATTTCTTAAAGATATCCATAAAAAGTGTTGTTTAAAGTTTGCCACAAGCCACCTGGGAGACACACCAAACATGTGGAAGAAGGTGCTCTGGTCAGATGAAACCAAAATTGAACTTTTTGGCAACAATGCAAAACGTTATGTTTGGCGTAAAAGCAACACAGCTCATCACCCTGAACACACCATCCCCACTGTCAAACATGGTGGTGGCAGCATCATGGTTTGGGCCTGCTTTTCTTCAGCAGGGACAGGGAAGATGGTTAAAATTGATGGGAAGATGGATGGAGCCAAATACAGGACCATTCTGGAAGAAAACCTGATGGAGTCTGCAAAAGACCTGAGACTGGGACGGAGATTTGTCTTCCAACAAGACAATGATCCAAAACATAAAGCAACATCTACAATGGAATGGTTCAAAAATAAACATATCCAGGTGTTAGAATGGCCAAGTCAAAGTCCAGACCTGAATCCAATCGAGAATCTGTGGAAAGAACTGAAAACTGCTGTTCACAAATGCTCTCCATCCAACCTCACTGAGCTCGAACTGTTTTGCAAGGAGGAATGGGAAAAAATTTCGGTCTCTCGATGTGCAAAACTGATAGAGACATACCCCAAGCGACTTACAGCTGTAATCGCAGCAAAAGGTGGCGCTACAAAGTATTAACTTAAGGGGGCTGAATAATTTTGCACGCCCAATTTTTCAGTTTTTGATTTGTTAAAAAAGTTTGAAATATCCAAATGTCGTTCCACTTCATGATTGTGTCCCACTTGTTGTTGATTCTTCACAAAAAATACAGTTTTATATCTTTATGTTTGAAGCCTGAAATGTGGCAAAAGGTCGCAAAGTTCAAGGGGGCCGAATACTTTCGCAAGGCACTGTATGTGAGGCAACGTTGGCTCCCTCTGCTGGGAATACGGGAGCTGGGCACACTGACACGGACAGCTCTAAGTGGAGGTAATTAGAGGAAAGTGCCAATCAGCCGTGGAGGCCAAATAAATGGAGCATGGTGGCACATTGCGGGAGAGGAGGGGGAGAGACCGATACCAAGCAAATGTAGAGAAGAAGGACAGAGCGAAACCTAAGTGATTTTCTTTGTTATATTTATTTTCTGTCTTAGTAAAGTTGTTTTTGCGGACTAAAGTCGAGCGTACAGAGTTTACCATGGAGGAGCTAGTGGCTCAGTTCATCCTCAGCCAGCAGAAACAACAGGCTCTCCAGGAGCAAGCAAAGGAGGAGCAACACCAACAAAACCACAGACTGGTAGCGGAGGTAGCCCAGTTGAAGGTTGGGAGGGCTCAGGATTCTGGCCCGTATTTGTGCCACAGCAGGAAGGATGGCCCAAGCCCAAGTGGGCCAGCCTGTTGGCACCCTACCTCTCTGGGAAGGCCCAGAAGGCCTACTAATTTGAACACTGACCAGGCCGCAAATTGAGGGACTCAAACGGGAGATATTGAGCTGTTATGGGTTCAATCTCGCACGCCATGCACAACTGGTCCACGACTGGGCCTTTGACCCCACCCTTTCCCCCCGGGCTCAGATGAGCGACCTGGTGCGCCTGACCAAGGGCTGGCTAATGATGGAAGTACCGTCCCTCCTGATGCTCGACAAGCTCGTCCTTCGGGCCCTGCCATTCGAGATGAAGAAGACGGTGAGCATGCAGAACCCCCAGAGCCTGGAGGAATTGCTGACCACGGTGGAAATTCACCAGATCACCCAGGAACAGCTGAGAGGGGCCCGAGCGGAGAGAGGAGACGCCACGATGGGGACGAACAAGACAAAGAAAGGTGAGGAGCTAAAGGGGGCCTGGACGGAACCAGCCGAAGCTGTGAAGCGGGAGGGGGACTCAAACCGACAATGTCAGCGGCTGCTGGACCCAGATTAGAGATGCTGCTATGAGTGCGGTGAGCCGGGGCACCTCACGTGGAGCTGTCCCGTCCGGGAGGAGGCCATGCCCTCCGCATCCCCCAGGTCTGGGGTAACCCCGATGGTGAGTTACGTCACCTCCTGTTGGGAGCACACCGAGATGGTCCGTCTGTTGGTTCCTGTGCGAATCGACGGCATCGACACCAGCGCTCTGCTTGACTCCAGCAGCATGGTGACCCTGGCCCACCGCAGTGGCTCAAACGAGAGGGGAAGGAGGAACCGGGGGACGAGGAGGTGTCCTGTAGGAGGTGACAGTGTCCTGTGTACATGGCGACACGAAGAGGTACCCAACAGTGCCAGTGAGGATAACCGAGTCGGGCCCGGAGGAGGGAGACGACCCTGCTCGGGCAAGCGAGCCACTGTGCGAGAAAGACCTCAGGCTCCTCTTAATGGAGGTAGAGGCCCTAGACGGACCTCCCGACACGGAATCCTCACAGGTCAGTTTGGGAAAGCCCAGTTAGAAGAACGCTAGGGGCCAGGTGATTGCGATGGATGGCGTACTGTTACCTGGGGTAAGTGATTAGTGCTACCCCCACTTCAAGCATAATTTATTGTACCAGGTAGTAAAGCATAATGGGGAGACAAAAGACGTGTTACTCATACCCAGCCAGTATGTTAGGACTGTGTTGCAGCTTGCCCACACCCACCTGCTTGGGGCACACCTGGGGATGGAGAAAACCAGAGAGCGGATCGGGAACTGGTTCCACTGGACCGGAGTCAAGCGCGCCATGGAGGACTTCTGCCGTAGTTGCCCGGAGTGCCAGATCACAGCTCCGAGGGTGCATTATCGAAACCCTTTGGTTCCCTTGCCCGAAAACGGATGGAACCGTCCGCTTCTGTAATGACTTCTGGGGCCTGAACGAGGTCAGTAATTTCAATGCCTACCACATGCCCCGACTGCTTGGTGATGGCGAGGTACGTCCTGATGAAGGGGTATAGTGAGTACGCAGCTGCTTATCTGGATGACATCATTGTGCACAGTGACATTTGGGAGTCTCTGCTTTGTAAGCTACATGCTGTGGTTGGTTCGCTAAGGGATGCAGGCCTGACCGCGAACCCCCACAAGTGCAAGCTGGGCTACGCCAAGGTGGAGTACCTGGGATATCAGATCGGGAGGGGAAATGTGAAACCCTAAGAGGAAAAAAAATGGCTGCCATTAGGTGATGGCCGGTCCCCCGAACCAAGAGGCAGGTGAAGTCATTCCTGGGGTTAGCAGGGTACTACAGTAGATTTGTACCTAACTTTGCCGCAATAGCTTCTCCCCACACAGACTTAACAAAGGCACGACTACCCCAGATGGTGCGATGGACGGAGGACACAGAGGCGCCGTTCCAGGACCTGAAGGATGCGCTATGTTCGCACCCGGTACTCGTCACCCCGGACTTCTCAATAAACCTCCTGGTCCAGACAGACGCGTCTGACACAGGGGTAGGGGCAGTTTTGTCACAGGAGCAGGAAGGTGAGGAGCACCCCATCATGCATGTCAGCAGGAAGCTCCTCCCGAGGGAGAAGAAATAATTGATTGTCGAGAAGGAGTGCCTCGCAGTGAAGTGGGCACTGGACACCCTCAAGAATTACCTCCTTGGGAGGAAGTTCACCCTAATCACTGACCATGCCCTCTTGTGTGGATGGCAAGAGGTAAGGACACGATTGACAGTGTCACCCGCTGGTTCCTGTCCTTACACATATTGTGCAGCACCAGAATGGGTTTGGATCATAGCGCAGAATATACAAAGAGAAATGCCAATTGATGAACTATTTTATGCCCCAGTCAATGTAAATAACCAGTTCCAATTGAAAGGAATGCTTGACACCGGCTCCATGGCCTGTACTTTAAGCAAGGCAGCAGAGCAAAGCATGCTTGCTGAAAATATTAGTCTAGAGAAGAAGCCACTGTCAGAGCCAATCATTCTCATTGGTGTCGGAGGGAAAACAGCACAACCAAAATGCATTTATGAAGTTGACCACCCCTTAAGGATTGGCCCCTTTTTTTCAATTTTTGCCTAAAATGACATACCCAAATCTAACTGGGCTCAGGCCCTGAAGCAAGGATATGCATGTAGAAATGTGAAAGGAATGTAGGAGAATATAACACATTAGATCTGGTAAAAGATAATACAAAATAAATAAACAACAAATATTTTGGAGTACTGGAGACTCAAATCAGAATGTACTGTACTTCACAGCTATCACCTGCAGTTGAATACTTCTTGATCATGATGCCTAGCCTGACATATTGGCCGAGTGAAGAAATGCCAGGAAAAATATGGACAGTCACCCTCAACCAGGCTGTCACACTCCTTGCTAAACAAGAGCATCTAGTATGGGGGAGGCTTCCCAACAGTGTGCTAATGTCTCCAGGGAGCATTATTGTGGTCGAACCCACTTCATCCAAGAGCATGCCACAAAACATCATGGTGGGCCGAGTCATAACACCCATGTGGGGCGACAGGTCGGTGCCCATGAAAGTCACTAACCTATCGCACATACTGTACCTATCATTCTAAAGAGAAACTGCAAGCTGGCTAATGTGTCTCCCTGTCTGGCTGTGGAAGACTTCACAGTTTTCCAAGGCTCCTGAAAGATGGAAGGGGGAACTCTTGGGAAGCCGCCCATCACAACCGGCTCTGTGAATTTGAAGTAGAGACTGCTAGATGTAGGATTGGGAGAGGTTGACATCGAACCCTATAAAATCAGTGAAGCAACAAGAGAGGAATTAGTTCAGTTACTTATTAACTACAAGAGCTGGATTGTGGCTGGATTGTGGCGAATCCAAGGGCTTTGAGCATCACATTTGGCTCATAGATGACAGACCATTTCACCTACCAAATTGTAGGGTTCCGCCTGCCCACTACCAGAAACTACGACAAGTGTTGACGGAAATGGAGGAACAGGAAATGATCAGGAAATGATCAGGAAATCTGTCAGTGAGCATGCTTCCCCTCCAGTAATGGTGTGGAAGAAAGATGGTGGGCTCTGTACATATACAGACTTCAGATGGCTAAATGCAAGGACACTTAAAGATGCACACCCACTTCCACACCAATCTGATTGTCTGCAGCCGTAGGGTGCAATACCTACCTCAGTACAATGGACTTGACATCAGGCTTTTACAACATACCTTTGTGTGAGGAGGACACTACCCCACTGGGTCTGCATGGATACAATCGAATGCTGCAGGGCCTATGCAACAGTTCGCTTCATTTTTGGGGACTTAAACTTCAGTAAACGTGAGCCCAAAGAAATGTGATTTCCGGCAGCATTTTCACTTTTGGATAAATAGCGTGCCCAATTTCAACTTCCTGCTACTCATGCCAAGACTATAAGATATGCATATTATTAGTAGATGTGGATAGAAAACACTCTGAAGTTTCTAAATCTGCTTGAATCATGTCTGTGAGTATAAAATAACTTATGTAGCAGGCAAAACCCTGAGGACTAACCGTTCAGATTGTTTTTTTTAGGTCTCTGTCTGTTCACTGAGGTCTCATTGGCAAACGATATTTCTTAGGAACTTGTTTTCAGTTCCTACCGCTTCCACTGGATGTCACCAGTCTTTGGAATTTGATTGAGGTTATTCATTTGTGCAATGAAGAAGTAGGGCCAACTAGGAACTGCGTAACACTGTTGAGAGTTGCACAAGACTTGAAAAGTAGCTTGGTTTGTTGTCTTCCTGTATTGAACACAGATAGACCAGTCTTCAATTTGATTGATTATTAACGTTTAAAAATACCTAAAGTTATATTACAAAAGTAGTTTGAAATACTTTGGCAAAGTTTATAGGCAACTTTTGAAATATTTTGTAGTGATGTTGCGCATTTTGGAAGCTGTTTTTTTCTGGATCAAACGCGCCAAATAAATTGACATTTTGGATATATAGGGACGGAATTAATCGAACAAAAGGACCAATTGTGATGTTTATGGGACATATTAGAGTGCCAACAAAAGAAGCTTGTCAAAGGTAAGGCAGGTTTTATATTTTATTTCTGCGTTTTTGTGTAGCGCCTGCAGGGTTGAAATATGCTACCCTCTTTGTTTACTGTTGTGCTATCGTCAGATAATAGCTTCTTATGCTTTCGCCGAAAAGCCTTTTTAAAATCTGACGTGTTGGCTGGATTCACAACAAGTGTAGCTTTAATTGAGTATCTTACACGTGTGATTTAATGAAAGTTTGATTTTTATATACATTTATTTTAATTTGCCGCGCTGCATTTTCCCTGGTTTTTGGCCAAGTGGGACCAAGTGGGGGACAGTATTGAGTAGCTTGGATGAATAAGTTGCCCAAAGTAAACGGCCTTCTCCTCAGTCTCAGTTGCTAATATATGCATAGTATTATTAGTATTGTTTCTATTAGTTTCTAAAACTGTTTGAATGATGTCTGTGAGTATAACAGAACTCAGGAAGGCCACCAAAAATTCAGAGATTTCCATACCCAACTATAACATCTTCCGTCAAGATAGAACTGCCAAAGGGGGAGGAGTTGCAGTTTACTGCAGAGATAGCCTGCAAAGTAATGTCATACTTTCCAGGTCCATACCCAAACAGTTCGAACTACTAATTTTGAAAATTACTCTCTCCAGAAACAAGTCTCTCACGGTTGCCGCCTGCTACCGACCCCCCTCAGCTCCCAGCTGTGCCCTGGACACCATTTGTGAATTGATCGCCCCCCATCTAGCTTCAGAGTTTGTTCTGTTAGGTGACCTAAACTGGGATATGCTTAACACCCCGCCAGTCCTACAATCTAAGCTAGATGCCCTCAATCTCACACAAATCATCAAGGAACCCACCAGGTACAACCCTAACTCTGTAAACAAGGGCACCCTCATAGACGTCATCCTGACCAACTGGCCCTCCAAATACACCTCCGCTGTCTTCAACCAGGATCTCAGCGATCACTGCCTCATTGCCTGTATCCGCTACGGAGCCGCAGTCAAACGACCACCACTCATCACTGTCAAACGCTCCCTAAAACACTTCTGTGAGCAGGCCTTTCTAATCGACCTGGCCCGGGTATCCTGGAAGGACATTGACCTCATCCCGTCAGTTGAGGATGCCTGGTCATTCTTTAAAAGTAACTTCCTCACCATTTTAGATAAGCATGCTCCGTTCAAAAAATGCAGAACTAAGAACAGATACAGCCCTTGGTTCACCCCAGACCTGACTGCCCTCGACCAGCACAAAAACATCCTGTGGCGGACTGCAATAGCATCGAATAGTCCCCGTGATATGCAACTGTTCAGGGAAGTCCGGAACCAATACACGCAGTCAGTCAGGAAAGCTAAGGCCAGCTTCTTCAGGCAGAAGTTTGCATCCTGTAGCTCCAACTCCAAAAAGTTCTGGGACACTGTGAAGTCCATGGAGAACAAGAGCACCTCCTCCCAGCTGCCCACTGCACTGAGGCTAGGTAACACGGTCACCACTGATAAATCCATGATTATCGAAAACTTCAATAAGCATTTCTCAACGGCTGGCCATG
This sequence comes from Oncorhynchus kisutch, assembly GCF_002021735.2. NCBI lineage: Eukaryota > Metazoa > Chordata > Actinopteri > Salmoniformes > Salmonidae > Oncorhynchus > Oncorhynchus kisutch. The sequence goes on along the minus strand of NC_034196.2, from coordinate 23,220,637 downwards.
CCTTCCGCCTGGCTACTTCAACCTCTGCCAACAGCTCCGCCCCCCCCGCAGCTCCTCGCCCAAGCCTCTCCAGGTTCTCCTTTACCCAAATCCAGATAGCAGATGTTCTGAAAGAGCTGCAAAACCTGGACCCGTACAAATCAGCTGGGCTTGACAATCTGGACCCTCTATTTCTGAAACTATCTGCCACCATTGTCGCAACCCCTATTACCAGCCTGTTCAACCTCTCTTTCATCTCGTCTGAGATCCCCAAGGATTGGAAAGCTGCCGCAGTCATCCCCCTCTTCAAAGGGGGAGACACCCTGGACCCAAACTGTTACAGACCTATATCCATCCTGCCCTGCCTATCTAAGGTCTTCGAAAGCCAAGTCAACAAACAGGTCACTGACCATCTCGAATCCCACCGTACCTTCTCCGCTGTGCAATCTGGTTTCCGAGCCGGTCATGGGTGCACCTCAGCCACACTCAAGGTACTAAACGACATCATAACCGCCATCGATAAAAGACAGTACTGTGCAGCCGTCTTCATCGACCTTGCCAAGGCTTTCGACTCTGTCAATCACCATATTCTTATCGGCAGACTCAGTAGCCTCGGTTTTTCGGATGACTGCCTTGCCTGGTTCACCAATTACTTTGCAGACAGAGTTCAGTGTGTCAAATCGGAGGGCATGCTGTCCGGTCCTCTGGCAGTCTCTATGGGGGTGCCACAGGGTTCAATTCTCGGGCCGACTCTTTTCTCTGTGTATATCAATGATGTTGCTCTTGCTGCGGGCGATTCCCTGATCCACCTCTACGCAGACGACACCATTCTATATACTTTCGGCCCGTCTTTGGACACTGTGCTATCTAACCTCCAAACAAGCTTCAATGCCATACAACACTCCTTCCGTGGCCTCCAACTGCTCTTAAACGCTAGTAAAACCAAATGCATGCTTTTCAACCGGTCGCTGCCTGCACCCGCATGCCCGACTAGCATCACCACCCTGGATGGTTCCGACCTAGAATATGTGGACGTCTATAAGTACCTAGGTGTCTGGCTAGACTGCAAACTCTCCTTCCAGACTCATATCAAACATCTCCAATCGAAAATCAAATCAAGAGTCGGCTTTCTATTCCGCAACAAAGCCTCCTTCACTCAAGCCGCCAAGCTTACCCTAGTAAAACTGACTATCCTACCGATCCTCGACTTCGGCGATGTCATCTACAAAATGGCTTCCAACACTCTACTCAGCAAACTGGATGCAGTCTATCACAGTGCCATCCGTTTTGTCACTAAAGCACCTTATACCACCCACCACTGCGACTTGTATGCTCTAGTCGGCTGGCCCTCGCTACATATTCGTCGCCAGACCCACTGGCTCCAGGTCATCTACAAGTCTATGCTAGGTAAAGCTCCGCCTTATCTCAGCTCACTGGTCACGATGGCAACACCCATCCGTAGCACGCGCTCCAGCAGGTGTATCTCACTGATCATCCCTAAAGCCAACACCTCATTTGGCCGCCTTTCGTTCCAGTACTCTGCTGCCTGTGACTGGAACGAATTGCAAAAATCGCTGAAGTTGGAGACTTTTATCTCCCTCACCAACTTCAAACATCAGCTATCTGAGCAGCTAACCGATCGCTGCAGCTGTACATAGTCTATTGGTAAATAGCCCACCCTTTTCACCTACCTCATCCCCATACTGTTTTTATTTATTTACTTTTCTGCTCTTCTGCACACCAATATCTCTACCTGTACATGACCATCTGATCTTTTATCACTCCAGTGTTAATCTGCAAAATTGTAATTATTTGCCTACCTCCTCATGCCTTTTGCACACATTGTATATAGACCCCCCCCTTTGTTTTCTACTGTGTTATTGACTTGTTAATTGTTTACTCCATGTGTAACTCTTTGTTGTATGCTCACACTGCTATGCTTTATCTTGGCCAGGTCGCAGTTGCAAATGAGAACTTGTTCTCAACTAGCCTACCTGGTTAAATAAAGGTGAAATAAAATAAATAAAAATATGGCAGCCAAAATCCTGAGGAGAAATCAAAACAGGAAGTGAGAAATCTGAGCTTTGTATGTATTCACCAGAGTCCCCAATGAAATCCCCTTGAGATATTAATGATGTTGCACTGCCTAGGGGTTCAACTAGATGTCAACCATCAATAGACATTTGAATGAGACTTCTATGTTTTTGTGGGAGTGATTGAGAGCAGAATGTATCAGGTGTCTGAGAAGCAGCCATTTTCTGACTCCCTTCCAGCAATCGATTTCGAAGAGCTTCAGCAGAGCCAAGAACTTGATCCTGCGATTTCAAAGGTTATCCTGTTCGTGAACCGCAAAAGATGACCTGCAAGATGAGAGGGGGGTGGATTTGATTCACAAACCCTTGCACTCATCAAGCAGTAGGAAAAGCTCAGGGTCCACGATGGAGTGCTTTACTGGGTGACAAAGGACCCTTTGAGCAAACAAAAGAGATATCAGTATGTGCTGACCCAAAGTATGAAGGAGAAAGCATTGAGTGGCGTGCATGACCTTGCCGGTCAACAAGGGCAAGCTAGAACTCTTAATTTGGCAAGGCAACGTATATAAGATGGAGCATGATGTGAAGAAGTATGTCAAGTGCAGTCGGAGATGCATTCTGGCTAAGTCTCCTGAGCTGTCTGCTCAAGCTCCCCTCGAAAGCATCAGAACCTCCGCACCTATGGAGTTAGTATGTCTCAATTTTTGAGGTGCTGAGGACAACAAGCAGCCCTCAGTGGATGTATTGGTTCTGACAGATCACTTCACCAAATTATCTCACGCCTTTCCATGCACAATTCAAACGGCAAAGCAAGCTGCCAGAAAGATATGGGACGACGGATTTTGTGTTTATGGAATTTCTGAGTAGATCCACACAGATCAAGGGGCCAGTTTTGAGAGCGAGCTAATCGCAGAACTTCTCAAGCTTTCTGGTGTCGCCAAGTCACACACACCTGCATGCCATCCCATGGGGAATGGAGGAGCAGAAAGGTTCAATTGAACTGTAGGAAATATGCTTTACTTACTCCCTCTAAAAGTGAAATGGCCACAGTAGATACAAACCTTAATGTTTGTCTACAATGCTACTATACACGGGATTACTGGCTATGCGCAAATTCCAGCTCATGTTTGGTTGCATTCCGAGACTTCCTGTTGATGTAATGTTCAAGTATGTTTCGAGGAATCCTGTGGTTGTTGATTATTGTAGCTATGTCAAAACACGGATGTCCCATCTCCATGAAGCAGCAAGTGTCGCTCAACAGCATACAGTTAAGGAACAACAGAAACAGACCAAAAACTATGACAGAAAAGTCAGAGGCAGTCACTAGAACAAAGGAGACAGGGTGCTTCTTCCTAACAAAGGATAAAGGTGAAAAGGAAAACTTTCAGACAAGTGGGAAGCTAAGGTGTACACTGTCATTTACAGAAACCTACATACACACATATATAAGCTGGTGAATGATAAAGGAAACACCAAGGTGGTACATCGTAACCTTCTAGACATCAGCTTTCTGCCGGTAGAAACGCTTAAGGATGATTCTTGTTTATCTGAATCAGATGGAGCTGTAGATCCAGAGTGTGAGGTTCAGTCAATGGACCTTTCAGACTCTGATGAAGAGGAAAGCTCTGGAGATATGACAAATTCATGGTACTCAGTGGAGTAGATTACGCTGCAAGTCAGGAATCTTCAGAGGAACAGGAGTCAGTGTGAGATGAGAGGGAGCAAGAACATTCAGTGTACAGCTGTAGGGACAATCCAGACCAAGACCGTCAACCCAGCTACCTCTCAATAATGAGCCTGCCATTAGCATTCCTGACTATAACAGTGTAGCTGTGGTCACTGACACAGAACCTTCAGGCATTCCAGACTCCATTGCGCCAGCTGATCTAGCTAGAGACCAAGACCTACAAAGACCAGGTTCAGGTGATTCGCAAGATATGGTCAGAATATGCAAGGTTAGGGAAGTGAAATCTGTAAATCATTTTATTGAGACAATGGCTCAGAGACCATTCACTATGGGACTTAGCCACCAAACTAAGAAAGAAGTCCCAGTTTCTTCTAACTCTGTTTTAAATGGTTTTACCCATTTTACTGTGGCTACAGATACTGTTGTACCTGTTTCCTCCAGCATCTACACAAGGTCCTTTGCTGTTGTTCTGGGATTGATTTGCACTTTCGCACCAAAGTACGTTAGTCTCTAGAAGACAGAACGCATCTCCTTCATGAGCGGTATGACAGCTGCGTGGTGTTTATAATTGCGTACTATTGTTTGTACAGATGAACGTGGTACCTTCAGGCATTTGGAAATTGCTCCCAAGGATGAACCTGACTTGTGGACATCTACAATTTTTTGCCTGATTTCTTTTGATTTTCCCATGATGTCAAGCAAAGAGGCACTGAGTTTGAAGATAGGCCTTGAAATACATCCACAGGTACACCTCCAATTGACTCAAATTATGTCAATTAGCCTATCAGAAGCTTCTAAAGTCATGAAATAATTCTCTGCAATTTTCCAAGCTGTTTAAAGGCACATTAAACTTAGTGTATGTAAACTTCTGACCCACTGGAATTGTGATACAGTGAATTATAGGTGAAATAATCATTCTGTAAACAATTGTTGGAAAAATTGTGTCATGCACAAAGTAGATGTCCTAACCGACTTGCCAAAAATATAGTTTGTTAACCAGAAATGTGTGGAGTGGTTGAAACATTTTTTTAATGACTCCAACCTAAGTGTATGTAAACTTCCGACTTCAACTGTAGCTTCATTCATAACTGCTCTTCTCTAATGACACAAGGGACTGGCTGTTTTATGACACGGTTATTCAGGGACATTGTCTGGATGAGCAGGTATTCCCAGGGCTGGAACCACAGAGAATGGAAGGGGTTGTGTTTTATGTGGGCAATGGCTGTTCTGCACTTCTCCTTTGGGGGAGAAGTTCTGTCTGCATGTGAACAGCTCAGCATTGGAGAAGACAGCTGCAGACTGGAGGTTTGCGCGAAATTAGCCCCCTCCAACGCCGGATTCACTCAGCTAGGCAAACCCCCACAGTCTCCATCTCTCTCTCCCTCCCCATCTCCCTCAACTCGGCCAGTATTCCATCATTCGCGAGGGAGAGAGAGAGACAGAGAGATAGAAAGATAGAAAGAGAGAGAACAAACAAATTCATCCCCAAACAAAAGGGAAACACAAAAGGATCTACATCCAGCTGAGACCTTGGGGGAATTTGTTCTCTCCAACAAACACTCCAGCCCCCCGAATGGCTCACATTGGCCAATTAGGCTAAGAAGATTACTCTTCCCTGACCGCTCTCTCTCTCTGCCATATGGACATCAGTCCTCAAGGGACACACTCATAATGTCTGAGAAGAACAGAGGAAATGAGGAAGAGAGAAACAGAGCGAGAGAGAAAGAGAGCGAGGGAGAGAGAAAGAGGGAAGAGAGAGACTACATGCTTTCGTAACAAGAACAATGTTCTATGTTCTAACTGTGTGACTTTCATATAAATGTGGATGTAATGGCTAGGGAAATTACATATGTCTGTTCATTTTCTTCTGTATGTGTGTGAGTAAGTGGTAAAAGTTTGGTTGGCTGCGTGCGTCAAAGTTGGGCGCTACTACAAAACACTTTAGATACGCACACACTCAAGAAGCAAGAAGGTAGCGTCCTGGTAGCACCACACAGCATATTACGTCACACAGCATTAAACAGATTTCTTAAAGTGAGAGAGAGAACAAGATAGAGTGAGAGGGATGGAGCCAGACTGAGGTGTAACTGGGTTATACAAGCATTCACTTCTCTCCCTCCCTATCCCATATCACATTCTGAGTAGGAGCAAGGTAGGAACATGCTCCGACCAGCACATACAGTGCCTTGGGAAAGTATTCGGCCCCCTTGAACTTTGCGACCTTTTGCCACATTTCAGGCTTTAAAACATAAAGATATATAAAACTGTATTTTTTTGTGAAGAATCAACAACAAGTGGGACACAATCATGAAGTGGAACGACATTTATTGGATATTTAAAACCTTTTTAACAAATCAAAAACTGAAAAATTGGGCGTGCAAAATTATTCAGCCCCTTTACTTTCAGTGCAGCAAACTCTCTCCAGAAGTTCAGTGAGGATCTCTGAATGATCCAATGTTGACCTAAATGACTAATGATGATAAATACAATCCACCTGTGTGTAATCAAGTCTCCGTATAAATGCACCTGCACTGTGATAGTCTCAGAGGTCCGTTAAAAGCGCAGAGAGCATCATGAAGAACAAGGAACACACCAGGCAGGTCCGAGATACTGTTGTGAAGAAGTTTAAAGCCGGATTTGGATACAAAAAGATTTCCCAAGCTTTAAACATCCCACGGAGCACTGTGCAAGCGATAATATTGAAATGGAAGGAGTATTAGACCACTGCAAATCTACCGAGACCTGGCCGTCCCTCTAAACTTTCAGCTCATACAAGGAGAAGACTGATCAGAGATGCAGCCAAGAGGCCCATGATCACTCTGGATGAACCGCAGAGATCTACAGCTGAGGTGGGAGACTCTGTCCATAGGACAACAATCAGTCGTATATTGCACAAATCTGGCCTTTATGGAAGAGTGGCAAGAAGAAAGCCATTTCTTAAAGATATCCATAAAAAGTGTTGTTTAAAGTTTGCCACAAGCCACCTGGGAGACACACCAAACATGTGGAAGAAGGTGCTCTGGTCAGATGAAACCAAAATTGAACTTTTTGGCAACAATGCAAAACGTTATGTTTGGCGTAAAAACAACACAGCTCATCACCCTGAACACACCATCCCCACTGTCAAACATGGTGGTGGCAGCATCATGGTTTGGGCCTGCTTTTCTTCAGCAGGGACAGGGAAGATGGTTAAAATTGATGGGAAGATGGATGGAGCCAAATACAGGACCATTCTGGAAGAAAACCTGATGGAGTCAGCAAAAGACCTGAGACTGGGACGGAGATTTGTCTTCCAACAAGACAATGATCCAAAACATAAAGCAAAATCTACAATGGAATGGTTCAAAAATAAACATATCCAGGTGTTAGAATGGGCAAGTCAAAGTCCAGACCTGAATCCAATCGAGAATCTGTGGAAAGAACTGAAAACTGCTGCTCACAAATGCTCTCCATCCAACCTCACTGAGCTCGAGCTGTTTTGCAAGGAGGAATGGGAAAAAATGTCAGTCTCTCGATGTGCAAAACTGATAGAGACATACCCCAAGCAGCTTACAGCTGTAATCACAGCAAAAGGTGGCGCTACAAAGTATTAACTTAAGGGGGCTGAATAATTTTGCACACCCAATTTTTCAGTTTTTGATTTGTTAAAAAAGTTTGAAATATCCAATAAATGCCGTTCCACTTCATGATTGTGTCCCACTTGTTGTTGATTCTTCACAAAAAAATACAGTTTTATATCTTTATGTTTGAAGCCTGAAATGTGGCAAAAGGTCGCAAAGTTCAAGGGGGCCGAATACTTTCGCAAGGCACTGTATCTCTCTCAGGCACAACATCATATAGACAGGCCTCTCTCTCTCTTTCTCTCTCTCTCAGGAGAAGGTATGCACCACAGGAGAAACACAATAACAGGTAAAATAGGGCCCACTCTGCATGGCAATCAGACCGCAATCACGCCAGTCTGAAATTGCACCCTGAGTTTGGTGTGAAGATGAAGCCTGATAGCTCACTCTGCAGGCGCTTTTGACACATTTTAAATCACTTTGGAAAGAACATAGTTTGGTGATGAGAGCCAGATCTGTGATCTGTGAGGCCCTGGTTATGTGACATCATCAGTCAGAGACCACCAGACTGAGTTATGGGGGAAACAAAATGAGACAGAGCCCAACTACCTGTAACACCCCTTCCCCTGGTTCTCCTCCTCCTCTCACATCTCCCCTAATCAAAAACACATGCTGAGGGTGAGAGGTCACCCTCAGAGTTAATCTGGGGTGACCCCATGGAAACATTTTTTTTTACATAAATGAGAATGTATCATGTCCTCCCATGTTCTGCAAATGTTTAATTACTCTAGAACCTATCGAGGTCATCTATGTTTCATTTCCAGTCAAAGAAAACCCTGAATCCACTTTTCCTCAGCAACAACCCTTTAGTGTAAAGCAGAAAACAAGAGGAAATCCACAGAACTATTTACAGTATATGGGGAAACTCTCAACATCCCTTATCCCTCACCTGTGGGGAAACCCTCAACATCCCTTATCCCTCACCTGTGGGGAAACTCTCAACATCCCTTATCCCTCACCTGTGGGGAAACTCTCAACATCCCTTATCCCTCACCTGTGGGGAAACTCTCAACATCCCTTATCCCTTACCTGTGGGGAAACTCTCAACATCCCTTATACCTCACCTGTGGGGAAACTCTCAACATCCCTTATCCCTCACCTGTGGGGAAACCCTCAACATCCCTTATCCCTCACCTGTGGGGAAACCCTCAACATCCCTTATCCCTCACCTGTGGGGAAACTCTCAACATCCCTTATACCTCACCTGTGGGGAAACCCTCAACATCCTCATCCCTTCTCCCTCCCCTGTGGGGAAACTCTCTTTATCCTCATCCCTTCTCCCTCACCTGTGGGGAAACTCTCTACATCCTCGTCCCTTCTCCCTCCCCTGTGGGGAAACTCTCTACATCCTCGTCCCTTCTCCCTCCCCTGTGGGGAAACTCTCTACATCCTCATCCCTTCTCCCTCACCTGTGGGGAAACCCTCAACATCCTCATCCCTTCTCCCTCACCTTTTAACTGGGGTCTCCATCCCTCGTACCAAGGATTTCAGACAAACCCACTAATAGGGATGGCTGGGTCCGGTCACAATGACTATCCAGTCCACTGGACCCTCTGAGTCACATGTCACAATGTCACAGGGAAAGTGTCAGCGTGTCATCGTCCAGCATGGAAGAGAGGCCACAGAGACACATTTAGCAACACACAATACAATGTGGACACTCACAAACAAGCCGATTGTGAATCATTGCTTAGAAGTTTACAAGTGCATTTAGTTAACAAAGAAGTGAAGCAGAATGTTCGATCACTATGTCCTGAATGAGATGCATTCTGTAATCTCTGACGTAGAGACTCAGATTTACCATTACTTTCTACTGCAATGTTAGGATCTTTGTCAAAGAATCATATAACTGTGGGTTATTTTAGGTGAAAGACTATAAACAGGCTATTGAATGCAACTTAATGAATAGAATATGGGACTTAGTATTGTGGATACACAATTGTGTCGTAATGACGCACAACATGAACAACACACGCACATCCAGTCTTCACCCTAACTCAAGGTGACTGCGAAATAAAACATAAAAAAAACATGTTCTGTATCACAATTCCTCCATTAAAAAAACTCCCCTAGGCAACAGAAATGTTTGTGCATTTACATAAACATTCATATAAATGCATAAATATTTTGAACCAACAGAATCCACCCTCATACCCCTGTATGAGGGTAAAGGGGAAAGGGGGAGGGGGTGTATGTGAAGATACGTTTTAGCAGGAGGCTGAAAGGTGTGCTACACAGGTGTTTAACTCCAAACTCTCTCCTTTTAGTTACGCTCCCTCGAGGTCGGGACATGACATTCTATTAGTGGAACGGGCTGAGAGAATGTACGAGCTGAGAAGGATATGTGTGTGTATGGGGGGGTCTGTCTGACACAGGGGGGCCATCACTGCTTTTTTGAATGAGTCCTCAGACACACGCAGACAAACAGACAAATGTCTTGCAGGCGCCATAAACCTTCACCACACGTTCGGTCTGGCAGGAGCATCAGCCAGGAGCGAGCATGTCAGTTTGGGAGGTGGATGGATATTTAGAGGGGTGGAATGTGTGAGGCTCATAATCTATCAGAGATGTGACATTGATGGGTCCTGGTTGTCTGGTAAGTTTGAGGATTTCGTGAGACTGGAGCAGGAGTCCTTGAGATTGTCCACATACACTCACCCCCCCCCCTGACCTCCACTCACTGTCTGTCTGACCAGACCCAGACTAATCAGAAAAAACAGCACTGGACACAGCCATGAGACCTGATCACGGACCATTATACATGGAGTACCTCAGAACACTAGGGAAAAGCACCCGAGGTGGACATGACTGATAACTGATCAAAATAAAACTTGTTTTTCAACAGATTGTTTCATAATCTGTAATGCTGCAGCCATAGAGATCCTATTATCATGACACTAGGCGAGACCCAAATGCAGACACAGGAGATGGCTGGAGTTGAATATGTTTAATAAACACAAAGGGAATAGGCAAAAGGACGGTCGTGGACAGGCAAAAGGTCATAACCAGATCAGAGTCCAGGAGGTACAGAGTGGCAGGCATACTCGAGGTCAGGGCAGGCAGAATGGTCAGGCAGGTGGGTACAGAGTCCAGAGCAGGCAAGGGTCAAAACCCAGAGGACTAGAAAAAGGAGAAAAGGCAAAGCAGGAAAATGAGAAAAAAACGCTGGTAGGCTTGGACATACCAGACGAACAGGCACAGAAAGACAGGAAACACAGGGATAAATACACTGGGGAAAACAAGCGATACCTGGAGGGGGTGGAGACAATTAACGAAGACAGGTGAAGCAGATCAGGGTATGACAGTACACCCCAGTCATCCAGGTACTGGATACCCCTGTGGTCGAACACCCAGAAGACGTCTCACAGTGTATGCCGGATGGCCATCAATGACACGAGGAGGGGGTGGGCCTGGGGACAGAAGACAAAGAACTGTGAGACACGGGTTTAATTCTCGACACATGGAACATAGGGTGAATACGGAGGGTACGGGGTAACAAGAGACGGTCAGCAGTGGAACTCAGGACTCTGGAGATGGGAAAAGGACCAATAAAAAAAGGGGACAGTTTGCGGGACTCTACCCGAAGGGGCAGGTCCCGTGTGGACAGCCATACCCTCTGCCCAATGCAGTAGCAGGGAGCTCGAGTCCGGCGACGGTCCACTTGTCGACGATACCTGGAGTCGGTCTTGAGAATAGCCGCCTTGGCTCTTCTCCAGGTACGTCAACGGCGGTGGACAAACATCTGGGCCAAGGGTACGCTGACCTCCTGCTCTTGTTCAGGGAAGAGTGGAGGCTGATACCTAAATGGAGCACTCAAAAGGGGAGAGTCCCGTGGCAGAACTGGGAAGAGTGTTCCAGGCATACTCCACCCAGACCAGTTGACGGCTACAGGTAGTGGGGTTGGTTGAGACCAGGGACCTTAAGGTGGTCTCCAGGTTTTGGTTGGCTCGCTCCGACTGATCGTTAGTTTGGGGATGGAATTCGGATGATAGGCTGGCCAACGACCCAATAAGGGTGCAGAATGCCTTCCAGAACTGAGACAAGAACACCAATCGGAGACCATATCAACCGGGAGTCCATGGATCCGGAAGACATGCTGCACCATAAGCTGGGCAGTCTCCTTGGCAGAAGGTAGTTTGGGGAGAGGGATGAAATGGGCGGTCTTGGAGAACCAGTCGACTACCATCAGAATGACAGTGTTGCCATCAGACGGAGCGAGCCCAGTGACAAAGTCCAGAGATATGAGACCAGGCATGATGAGGACCCAGTAGTGGCTGCAGGAGGCCAGAAGGAGCTTGCTGTGGAGTCTTGCTTTGAGCAGAGACATCAGGGACCATTGTGGGCCACCAGAAAAGTTTATCGAAGGAAGGCTAGAGTACCATGGGACCCTGGACGACAGGTCAGCCTGGAGGAATGAGCCCATTCCAGGACCTGGGACCAGACTGAACTAGGGACAAACAGCCAGTTAGCCGGGCCCCCTTCAGGTCCAGGCTGGGAGCGTTGTGCCTCGTGGACCAGGTTCTCAATACCCCAATCCACAGTGGCAGCAAGGCATGAGTTATGGAGAATGGTTTCAGAGGTTGAGGGTGTGGCAAAGGAGAGGGAGAGGGTGTCAGGCTTCACATTCTTAGACCTGGGCGGTAGGAGATGGTGAAGTTAAATCTGGTGAACAAGAGGGCCCAATGGGCCTTCCTGGAGTTGAGGAGCTTGCATGTATGGAGATATTCCAGGTTTTTATGGTTGGTCCAGACCAGGAATGGCTGTTCTGCTCCTTCCAGCCAGTGCCTCCACTCTTCCAACACCATCTTGACAGCCAGGAGTTCTCAGTTGCCAACATCGTGGTTCCTTTCAGCAGGATTGTGATGATGTGACAGGAAGGCACAGGGATGAAGCTTCTGGTCCTGGGCAGATCGCTGGGAAAGGATGGCCCCCACGCCAACATCCGACGCATCCACTTCCACCACAAATTGATGCGAGGGGTCCGGATGGATGAAGATGGGAGCTGTTGTGAACCGATGCTTCAGGTCTACAAAGGCTTTGTCGACAGCTGGAGACCATTTGAACGGTACCTTGGGAGAGGTGAGTCCCGAGAGGGGGGCCGCCAAGGTGCTGTAGTGCCAAATGAAATGGTGGTAGAAGTTTGCAAAACCAAGAAACCGTTGCAACTGCACCCTGGACATTGGTTGAGGCAAATCCACCACTGCTTTCACCTTTCCAGGATCCATCTGAACATTGCCCTCAGCAATGACATATCCAAGTAAGGTGATAGTAGAGAGGTGGAACTCACACTTCTCGGCTTTCCCGAACAGTTGTTTCTCCAGGAGGCGCTGGAGGACCTGTCTCACATGAAGATCATGTTCTTGTGCAGATGGGGAAAAAAACAGGATGTCGTCAAGGTACACGAACACAAACCGGTTTAGCATGTCCCGAAGAACATCATTGACCAACGCCTGGAAAACAGCGGTTAGTCCAACAGGCATGACAAAAACCCTGCACCTGCAGGAGATGCAGACAGACGGACAGCCCCAGTGGCCAGAGACTCCTCTATGAACACCTCCATAGCTATGGTTTCTGGTCCAGACAGAGCACAATCGACCCGAGGTGGTGTAATGCCTGGGAGAAGATCAATGGCACAATCAAAAGGACGGTGCGGGGAAGGGAAGTAGCATGTGCCTTACTGAAGACTTCCAGGAGGTCATGGTATTCTGTGGGGATAGCAGAGACATCCACAGTCTTGCTAACATCCTGAGGAAGGCTGTGCTGCTTGATGGCAGTGGGAATGGCAAAAGTGGTCCAGTCAATCACAGGATTGTGCTTTTGGAGCCAGGAAAATCCCAACACAACTGGAACATGGGGAGATGTAATGAGGAGGGACTGTATTGTCTCACCGTGGTTACCACAAACCCATAATTGAATGGGCACAGTACTATTGGTAACTTCCCCTATAGAGTGGCCAGTGCCCTAGCATCCATGCGCACAGAGAGAGGCTGAGTGGGATTACCAAGCTCCGAAGCTATCATGACATCCATAAGATTTTCATCAGCCCCAGAGTCAATGAGCACTTTATTTTTATTTTATTTTACCTTTATTTAACCAGGTAGGCAAGTTGAGAACAAGTTCTCATTTACAATTGCGACCTGGCCAAGATAAAGCAAAGCAGTTCGACAGATACAACGACACAGAGTTACACATGGAGTAAAACAAACATACAGTCAATAATACAGTATAAACAAGTCTATATACAATGTGAGCAAATGAGGTGAGAAGGGAGGTAAAGGCAAAAAAGGCCATGGTGGCAAAGTAAATACAATATAGCAAGTAAAACACTGGAATGGTAGTTTTGCAATGGAAGAATGTGCAAAGCAGAAATAAAAATAATGGGGTGCAAAGGAGCAAAATAAATTAAAATTAAATACAGTTGGGAAAGAGGTAGTTGTTTGGGCTAAATTATAGGTGGGCTATGTACAGGTGCAGTAATCTGTGAGCTGCTCTGACAGTTGGTGCTTAAAGCTAGTGAGGGAGATAAGTGTTTCCAGTTTCAGAGATTTTTGTAGTTCTTTCCACTTGGAGAGACTTAGATTGGTCTCCCTACAGCACAACCACAAAAAAAGTGTGCGGGTGATGGGAATTAGGGAACTCTGTCTGACTCACCATGGTACTGGTACCCACTAAAGACAAGGGTTTCCTAATAGGGCAGGTAGCTATAAAATGTCCTTTCCCTCCACAGTACAGACAACAGTTACTGTTGTACAAGAGAATGGTTGTGGAGAAGGCAAAAGGTCATAACCAGAGTCCATGAGGTACAGAGTGGCAGTCAGGCTCGAGGTCAGGGCAGGCAGAATGGTCAGGCAGGCGGGTACAAAGTCCAGAATACAAGCGACACCTGGAGGGGATGGAGACAATAACGAGGACAGGTGAAACAGATCAGGGTGTGACACCTATAAATTGTTTAAATTATTCTAATTCTATGACTGTGGCAGTCAGTCGGTGGTGGAGTCAGACGCACATAGAGAAAAGCTCCAAAAGCATGGTAGCACATTCCCCTCTCTCTTCAGCTCCCCCCACCCACTCTCACCCCCTCCATCTCTAGCCTCTCTCTCCATCTCCAGCCTCTCTCTCTCTTGTCCCCAGGTCCCTGTGATCATTTCACTTGCAACTGATCACTGAGGAATTTCTCTTCAGCGGCTTTGATAAAATATTCTTTCTCTTGTCCCCCTCCCCTGAACCACAGCCGTACTCATTCGAGCCATATGAGTCAGTCAGAGCAGAGCGGGGGCCTTGACATGGTCTCACAAAGGTTTAGCAACAATCCAATTCAATGCAGCGCAGAGGAGATGCCAAATGAAAGCGATGAACATCTGAGTCCTTTTTAGGTTTTCCAAATGTTGTTTATTTTGATCTTTGGAGAAAAAAGGTAAAAAGTTCTGAAAAGTAGCCTAAGTTATTGCATTCAAGTTGAAATTCAAAACCACAGTAATCACGCTAGCTGTTACAATGGCTCTATGTAACACATACACACATACACATTCGATTGCCAACCTCTAAGTTGACCTGGCATTGAAGGTTAACAAAGGCATCTCTAACACCCATGAGGTATCATTCAACAAACCAATCAGTGGATGAAAGAGGACACAGAGAAAGCACACCAAATCATTGGTTTTGGGAAGAACAGTACTACTATTCCCAACCTCAGTCTGTTTGTGCTGCCATGCCAACTCCTTTTCACCTATTGTCATGCCAACTTGTCACTCATTGTCATTCCAACACCTTGTTACCTTTTGTCATGCCAACTTGTCACTCATTGTCATGCTAAATATTTGACATCTATGGACTTGGCAAGAGCCCACACAAATCTGGGACCAGGCTATATATAACCCATTTAGGTATAAGTGGTACCCTGCATCACCATAGCTACCATCACCATACTCCCCACCCCTACCAGGTGCATTCAAGCAATCCCAGGCTCTATTGCAGCAGCAGTAGTTCATTTTCCAGCAAAAAATACCTAGACATCAGTGGTGTAGTCGTGGTGAATGGAGAAGTGGGTATACTTTAATCTGGCAAAATGAAGGGCGCCCTGTGTGAAAAATGATATGAGAAAGCTCTTCTATTGAACAAGCTCGGTAAAGAGGCTAAACTGTTGAACTCATGGGAATAAATGCACAATTCTCGTTATGAATGTGAATATCAGGAGTCAGAGAACGGAGAGGAGTGCGGATCTGTCCTTTGCTGAAATCTTTTATTTGACTTTTGCGTGCTCAGCCAGAGCTGGCCAAGCCACATTACCTGCCCGTGGTGCTGAATAATATAAGCTTACATTATAGTTTACCACTCACACTTTTCAAACCCACATTTACAAATGTGTGTGTATGGCGTAACCTGCATATAACTTCCACTACACCACTGTCCAACACATGTACTGTAAGTTAGAAATTGTGCAATAACAACAAAAAATACAACAGGCCGGTTATTATTGCCAAGTAGGCAGCGCAAGTGCGCAACTACTGATAAAACAGGCCTACTGTCAGAGTCCGAAAGTGAACAAACATAATGAAATATTTGTATCACCTACATATTCAGAGAGAGAGAGAGAGAGACTCTACAGCAGCAGACAAGTGCAGTGATATATTGAAATAATCAACATATTATTAGATCAAATTGACCACTCCCACTCAAAGAAGCGATCTACAGCAGGCCTACAGGCACAACAAGTGGGTTTAGGACCATGGTCAGCGCAACGGCCAGACACCAGCTCGGCATTGGATTGGAATACGCACAAACTGTTTATTGTGCTATTGCACAAAGAAGCAATATAGAATATAAAGCCCTGAAAGTGTTTTTAATAAGCCCAAACGTGCACACTTTTGCCATATGAAAACAGCCACACAAAATGCAATACATACACTTTAGGCCTATAGCTTGAACTGTACTGCAGGTATGAAATGAATAGCTCACTTTCAATAAGAAAACACTTCTGTATAGGCATTCAGGCATGAACAAATTAAATCACTATACATAATACCACAGCGGGTCTAAATACAATAGTTAGCTAGAACCAGCCTACCAAGGCAGGCATGAAAACATGAAATCATCATACATAACCTAATATCACAGTGGATGAATACAGTAGCTCAGTTTGAGTCAAACACATATATGCCTGACCTACCAAATCAAGCATGAAAACATTAGGCAAAATCATAAATAAACAGTATTCAGGCTAACCTTTCTTGTGTGTTTCACGTTTTCCAGCCCAGCCTTGATATAGAAGATGGAGATTATTTCATCATAGTCCAAAGAGACACTAAGTTCCGTTTCATGGGACATCAGGGCTAAATTGTTGAGACTTGCAGTCAGCATGGAAGATGTGATCAATGTTTTGATACGAACTGTAGTGGAGAAGAGTATCGACAGTACATGAAGTCATAAGAAGGGTGAGGATGGCCCTTAATAATCTATTGATGTTAGAGCTGCAGCTATCCAAAACTTCAATAAGGGATGGACATTTCTGACTCCCCCTCCCCCAATGGGTGGTTTGGAATTCCAATTGTTAGAGCCTATCCTGCCCATGATATACTAGGCAACATACACATGGCCAGTAGATTCATATAAATTGGCATTGTTTTACGTTGTTACCTAGCAACGTACTACTACTACTACACCGTCTCATCTGCCCAGCCATGCAATGTATAAACTTGTTCTCCACTGTGAAAAGAGTAGACATAATTTTTATGGATATACTGTATATACAGTTGAAGTCGGAAGTATACATATACAAATACATTTAAACTCAGTTATTCACAATTCCTGACATTTAATCCGAGTAAACATTCCCTGTCTTAGGTAATTTTGGATCACCAATTTATTTTAAGAATGTGAAATGTCAGAATAATAGTATAGAGAATGATTTATGTCAGCTTTTATTTCTTTCATCACATTCCCAGTGGGTCAGAAGTTAACAATACACTCAATTAGTATTTGGTAGCATTGCCTTTAAATTGTTTAACTTGGGTCAAACGTCTCAGGTAGCCTTCCACAAGCTTCCCACAATATGTTGGGTGAATTTTGGCCAATTCCTCCTGACAGAGCTGTTAGAACTGAGTCAGGTTTGTAGGCCTCCTTGCTCGCACATGATTTTTTCAGTTCTGCCAACAATTTTTCTATAGGTTGAGGTCAGGGCTTTGTGATGGCCACTCCAATACCTTGACTTTGTTGTCCTTAAGCCATTTTGCCACAACTTTGGAAGTATGCTTGGGGTTATTGTCCATTTGGAAGACCCATTTGCGACCAAGATTTAACTTCCTGACTGATGTCTTGAGATGTTGCTTCAATGTATCCACATAATTTTCCTACCTCATGATGCCATGAATTTTGTGAAGTGCACCAGTCCCTCCTGCAGCCCCCACAACATGATGCTGGCACCCCTGTTCTTCACGGTTGGGATGGTGTTCCTCGGCTTGCAAGCGTCCCCCTTTTTCCTCCAAACATAACGATGGCCATTACGGCCAAACCGTTCTATTTTTGTTTCATCAGACCAGAGGACATTTCTCCAAAAGGTATGCTCTTTGTCCCCATGTGCAGTTGCAAACCGTAGTCTGGCTTTTTTATCGCAGTTTTGGAGCAGTGTCTTCTTCCTTGCTGAGCGGCCTTTTCAGGTTATGTCGACATAGGTCTCGTTTTACTGTGGATATAGATACTTTTGTACCTGTTTCCTCCAGCATCTTCACAATGTCCTTTGCTGTTGATCTGGGATTGATTTGCACTTCTCACACCAAAGTACGTTAATCTCTAGGAGACAGAACTCGTCTCCTTCCTGAATGGTATGACGGCTGCGTGGTCCCATGGTGTTTATACTTACGTACTATAGTTTGTACAGATGTACATGGCACCTTCCGGCATTTGGAGATTGCTCCCAATGATGAATCAGACTTGTTTTATTCGACAATTCTTTTTCTTAGGACTTGGCTGATGTCTTTTGATTTTCCCATGATGTGAAGCAAAGAGGCACTGAGTTTGAAGGTAGGCCTTGAAATAAATCAAATAAAAAAATCAAATCAAATCTTATTTGTCACATACACATGGTTAGCAGATGTTAATGCGAGTGTAGCGAAATGCTTGTGCTTCTAGTTCCGACAAGGCAGTAATAACCAACAAGTAATCTAACTAACAATTCCAAAACTACTGTCTTATACACAGTGTAAGGGGATAAAGAATATGTACATAAGGATATATGAATGAGTGATGGTACAGAGCAGCATAGGCAAGATACAGTAGATGATATCGAGTACAGTATATACATATGAGATGAGTATGTAAACAAAGTGGCATAGTTAAAGTGGCTAGTGATACATGTATTACATTAGGATGCAGTCGATGATATAGAGTACAGTATATACGTATGCATATGAGATGAATAATGTAGGGTAAGTAACATTATATAAGGTAGCATTGTTTAAAGTGGCTAGTGATATATTTACATCATTTCCCATCAATTCCCATTATTAAAGTGGCTGGAGTTGAGTCAGTGTCCTTGTCAGTGTGTTGGCAGCAGCCACTCAATATTAGTGGTGGCTGTTTAACAGTCTGATGGCCTTGAGATAGAAGCTGTTTTTCAGTCTCTCGGTCCCAGCTTTGATGCACCTGTACTGACCTCGCCTTCTGGATGATAGCGGGGTGAACAGGCAGTGGCTCGGGTGGTTGATGTCCTTGATGATCTTTATGGCCTTCCTGTAACATCGGGTGGTGTAGGTGTCCTGGAGGGCAGGTAGTTTGCCCCCGGTGATGCGTTGTGCAGACCTCACTACCCTCTGGAGAGCCTTACGGGTTGAGGGCGGAGCAGTTGCCGTACCAGGCGGTGATACAGCCCGCCAGGATGCTCTCGATTGTGCATCTGTAGAAGTTTGTGAGTGCTTTTGGTGACAAGCCGAATTTCTTCAGCCTCCTGAGGTTGAAGAGGCGCTGCTGCGCCTTCTTCACAATGCTGTCTGTGTGAGTGGACCAATTCAGTTTGTCTGTGATGTGTATGCC
This sequence comes from Oncorhynchus kisutch, assembly GCF_002021735.2. Taxonomy (NCBI): domain Eukaryota; kingdom Metazoa; phylum Chordata; class Actinopteri; order Salmoniformes; family Salmonidae; genus Oncorhynchus; species Oncorhynchus kisutch. The sequence continues at coordinate 23,201,294 of NC_034196.2, read as the reverse complement.
GAGGAACTTAAAACTTGCTACCCTCTCCACTACTGTTCCATCGATGTGGATAGGGGGGTGTTCCCTCTGCTGTTTCCTGAAGTCCACAATCATCTCCTTAGTTTTGTTGACGTTGAGTGTGAGGTTATTTTCCTGACACCACACTCCGAGGGCCCTCACCTCCTCCCTGTAGGCCGTCTCGTCGTTGTTGGTAATCAAGCCTACCACTGTTGTGTCGTCCGCAAACTTGATGATTGAGTTGGAGGCGTGCGGGGCCACGCAGTCGTGGGTGAACAGGGAGTACAGGAGAGGGCTCAGAACGCACCCTTGTGGGGCCCCAGTGTTGAGGATCAGCGGGGAGGAGATGATGTTGCCTACCCTCACCACCTGGGGGCGGCCCGTCAGGAAGTCCAGTACCCAGTTGCACAGGGCGGGGTCGAGACCCAGGGTCTCGAGCTTGATGATGAGCTTGGAGGGTACTATGGTGTTGAAGCCCGAAATACATCCACAGGCTAACCTTTAGCCTGGACAACTCCTGCCAGTCTGCACAATGCGATTCAACCCAGAGCATATCAGACTTCTTCTTATCTCCAATTTTAGTTAAATAATTAGTCTTTAAACAATTGTTGGAAAAATATATTGTGTCATGCACAAAGTAGATGTCCTAACCGACTTGTCAAAATTATAGTTTGTTCACAAGAAATGTGTGGAGTGGTTGAAAAATTGTTTTAATGACTCCAACCTAAGTGTTTGTAAACTTCCGATTTCAACTGTATATCTTTTCATATATTTTTTCTTTGCACATATATTTTTTTATATTTTTCTTAATCTCAACTTCAACATACTCTCCTGCAACCCGCCTCACCCAATGTGGTACTGATCTGCTATTTTCTTAATTTAGAACCGGAGCCCCCAAACCCCGAGGGGGTTTAACAACAGGCTCCTCCATCGCAACGTCCCCTGAATGCCATCTGCTAGCCGCATCCTGCTGCTGTCTAGAGCATATTGGACTGTCAGCTGAAGAGGTCCATCACCCAATTTCTTAGGCAAATATACCTATTTTGCCAATTGGCCTGGACCCTTTTACTACACGGAGCCCTGCTGATCCATCACGACTGGTCTGCCGACGTAACCGCATGAGGGGGCTACAACAGACACTTCCGTCGCGATGTCCCTCTAAGGCCCTTTGGCTAGCCTGCTAGCCCTGGCCTGTCTGAATCGCTGTCTCCAGCTCACCTAGCTACTCACTGGACCCTATGATCACTCGGCTACGCATGCCTCTCCCTAATGTCAATATGCCTTGTTCATTGCTGTTTTGGTTAGTGATTATCGTCTTATTTCACTGTAGAGACTCCAGCCCTGCTCAATATGCGTTAGCTAACCCTTTTGTTCCACCTCCCACACATGCAGTAACCTCACCTGGTTTAATATGAACATCTTGTTCATCTACCCATCATGTCTGATTTAAAAAAATGTTTTACAGCGAAAACACAACATATATTTGTTAGACCGCCACCAAATCAAAGGCAAAACGCAGCCATTTTTTCCAGCCAAAGATAGAGTCACAAAAGCAGGATTAGAGATAAAATGAATCACTAACCTTTTGAAAATCTTCATCAGATGATACTCATATGACATGTTACACAATACATGTATGTTTTGTTCGATAATATGCATATTTATATCCACAAATCTCGGTTTACATTGACGCCATGTTCAGAACTGCCTCCAAAATATCCGGAGGAATTATAGAAAGCTACGCCAGATAACAGAAATACTCATCATAAACGTTGACTAAAGATACATGTTCTACATATAATTAAAGATACAGTGGTTCTTAATGCAACCGCTGTGTCAGATTTTTTTTAAACGTTATGGAAAAAGCCTACCATGCAATTATCTGAGAAGGCGCTCAGACGTAAAAGTATTTCTCCACCATGTTGGAGTCAACAGAAATACGAATTTACTTCATAAATATTCCCTTACCTTTGATGATCTTTCATCAGAATGTAGTGCAAGGAGTCCTAGTTCCACAATAAATCGTTGTTTTGTTCCATAATGTCCAATACTAGTGTCCAATTAGCTGCATTTGCTATCACTTTCAGCTCACGTGCCCAAAAACTGACTGCTGGTCCAGGACAACTCGCACGAAAACTTCAAAAAGATATAGTCCAGGTCGAATAAACTGGTCAAACTAAGTAGAGAATCAATCTTCAGGATGTTATTATCATATATATCCAATAACGTTCCAACCGGATCATACGTTTTCAGCTGCAGCCAAATGGAACGGCGGTGGCACCCACAGAGAAATGCGCCACAGGAAAATGGCATTCTGTCGGGACACTGACTATTTCCCCTCCCATTCGGTCAAAGTTCACAGGAAATGCTCCATTCCACTTTCTACTGAATGAGGACATCTAGTGGAAGGCGTAGGAAATGCTGCCAGATCCATATCTTGTTGGGGAAGGAGGGGGCATTGACTTCAAAGTTGACCCACATTCAGAATTTCACTTCTTGTTTGGAAGATTGCCTGCCCTATGAGTTCTGTTATATTCACAGACATAATTCAAACAGTTTTAGAAACTTCAGAGTGTTTTCTATCCAATAGTAATAATAATATGCATATATTAGCAATCTAGGACAGAGTAGGATGCAGTTCACTATGGACACGCAATTCATCCAAAGTTAAATGGTGTCTCTAGAGACAATATCTCTCTCATTGTCACTCAATGCCTAGGTTTACCTCCACTGTATTCAAATCCTACCATACCTTTGTCTGTACTGTACATTATGCCTTGAATCACCGCTCCCAGAAACCTGCTCCTTTTACTCTCTGTTCCCGAACGCTCTAGACGACCAGTTCTTATAGCCTTTAGCCATACATACCCTTATCCTACTCCTCCTCTGTTCCTCTGGTAATGTAGAGTTCCACTCCCATTCTCCAGGCGCTCTCATTTGCTGACTTCTGTAACCGTAAAAGCCTTGGTTTCATGCATTTTAACATTAGAAGCCTCCTCCCTAAATTTGTCTTATTCACTGCTTTAGCACACTCTGCCAACCCGGATGTCCTAGCCGTGTCTGAATCCTGGCTTAGGAAGGCCACCAAAACCCCTGAAATTCCCATCCCTAACTATAACATTTTCTGACAAGATAGAACTGCCAAAGGGGAGTTGCAATCTACTAATCTACTGCTGAGATAGACTGCAGTGTTCTGTCTTACTATCCAGGTCTGTGCTCAATCTCACACAAATGATCAATGAACCTACCAGGTACAACCCCAAATCTGTTAACACGGGCACCCACATAGATATCATCCTAACCAACCTGCCCTCCAAATACACCTCTGCTGTCTTCAACTAGGATCTCAGGGATCATTACCTCATTGCCTGCGTCTGTAATGTGTCTTCGGTCAAACGACCACCCCTCATCATTGTCAAACGTTCCCTAAAATACTTCAGCGAGCAGGCATTTCTAATCGACCTGGCCCGGGAATCCTGGAAGGATATTGACCTCCTTCCGTCTGTAGAGGATGCCTGGTTATTCTTTAAAAGTGCTTTCCTCCCCATCTTAAATAAGCATGTCCCATTCAAAAAATGTAGAACCAGGAACAGATATAGCCCATGGTTCATTCCAGACCTGACTGTCCTTGATCAGCACAAAAACATCCTGTGGCGTGCTGCATTAGCATCGAATAGCCCCCGCGATATGTAACTTTTCAGGGAAGTTAGGAAACCGATATACGCAGGCAGTTAGGAAAGCAAAGGCTAGCATTTTCAAACAGAAATTTGCATCCTGTAGCACAAACTCCAAAAATTCTGGGACACTGTAAAGTCCATAGAGAGTAAGAGCACCTCCTCCCAGCTGCCCACTGCACTGAGGCTAGGAAACACGGTCACCACCGATAAAGCCACAATAATTGAGAATTTCAATAAACATTTTTCTATGGCCATGCGTTCCACCTGGCTACCCCTACCCCGGTTAACAGCCCTGCACCCACCACAGCAAATAGCCCAAACCTCCCCATTTCTCCTTCACCCAAATCCAGATCGCTGATGTTCTGAAAGAGCTGAAAAATCTGGACCCCTACAAAGCAGCCGGGCTAGACAATCTGGACCCTCTCTTTCTAAAATGATCTGCCGAAATTGTTGCAACCCCTATTACTAGCCTGTTGAACCTCTCTTTCGTATCGTCTGAGATTCCCAAAGATTGGAAAGCTGCCACGGTCATCCCCCTCTTCAAAAGGGGGAGACGCTCTAGACCCAAACTGCTACAGACCTATATCTATCCTACCCTGCCTTTCTAAGGTCTTCGAAAGCCAAGTTAACAAACAGATCACTGACCATTTTGATTCCCACTGTACCCTCTCTATGCCACCTGGTTTCCGAGCTGGTCATGGGTGCACCTCAGCCACGCTGAAGGTCCTAAACGATATCATAACCGCCATTGATAAGAGACAATACTGTGCAGCTGTCTTCATCGACCTGGCCAAGGCCTTCGACTCTGTCAATCACCACATTTTATCGGTAGACTCCACCTTATCTCAGCTCACTGGTCACCATAGCAACACCCACCCGTAGCACGTGCTCCAGCAGGTATATTTCACTGGTCATCTCCAAAGCCGCCTTTCCTTCCAGTTCTCTGCTGCCAATGATTGGAACGAATTGCAAAAATCACTGAAGCTGGAGACTCATATCTCCCTCACTAACTTTAAGCACCAGCTGTCATAGCAGCTCACCGATCACTGCACCTGTACATAGTCCATCTGTAAATAGCCCATCCAAATACCTCATCCCCATACTGTTATTTATTTACATATTTTTTTATTCTCCTTTTCACCCCAGTATCTCTACTTGCACATTCATCTTCTGCACATCTATCACTTCAGTGTTTAATTGCTAAATTGTAATTATTTCGCCACTATGTCCTATTTATTGCCTTACCTCCCTTATCTTACCTCATTTGCACACACTGTATATACCTTTTCTATTGTGTTATGGACTGTAAGTTTTTTTATGCCAATTGTAACTCTGTGTTGTTTTTTGTGTCACACTGCTTTGCTTTATCTTGGCCAGGTTGCAGTTGTAAATGAGAACTTGTTCTCAACTAGCCTACCTGGTTAAATAAATGTCACACCCTGACCATAGTTTGCTTTGTATGTTTCTATGTTTTGGTGGGTCAGGGTGTGATCTGAGTGGGCATTCTATGTTGGATGTCTTGTTTGTCTATTTCTATGTCTGGCCTGATATGGTTCTCAATCAGAGGCAGGTGTTAGTCATTGTCTCTGATTGGGAACCATATTTAGGTAGCCTGGGTTTCACTGTGTGTTTGTGGGTGATTGTTCCTGTCTCTGTGTTTTGCACCAGATAGGACTGTTTTAGGTTTTCGCACGTTTGTTGTTTTGTTAGTTTATTCGTGTACAGTTTCTTTATTAAAGTACAATGAATAACAACCACGCTGCATTTTGGTCCGCCTCTACTTCACCTAAAGAAAACCCTTACAATAAAGGTGAAATGAATCAAATGAAATTGTTGTCAAAAACAGTAGGAGAGAAACATATATTGCCTACTGGTGAGTCAGCTGGATCAGAAGATGGTAAAGAAGAGGGCATAGATTCGGCCACATCCTTAAAAAGTACAATAACTCCAGAGGGGATTACATCAAAAACTACAGCAAATACCTTTGGAGTTATTGGTACTTTATGAAAATCCAAAAATGTGGCATATTTAAATAAAATACCTCTATCATTACACGGTTGACTCACCAATAGAAGCTTGTTTTGGAACCATTTCTCCTAAAACAAGGTCTTGCCGTTGTATAAGATATCTCTCTTGTTCCAGGTTAAATATCTGTGTGAAGAAACATTGTGTGTGTAGATCAAAGACAATGCTAAAAGGGATTGTTAATGGAAATTAGATACATTTGTCAGGATTTTTTCAATAACACAGTAGGAGAAATGTGAGGCCACCTAAATTAGAAAAAACATACTCCGAGATAAAATTCAATATATTTGTAGGATTCTTCAGGAATTGCTTAATCCAATTCATCTTGAAAGTGTGAAAGCTGACTCACCAGTATGGCATCCAAAAACAGCCCTTAATTGTTTAGCAAGGACAAGTGCTATTATGTTATAATTGTTATTTAAGAGGCCAACTGGACGGCAATTATCAACGACTAAGAATTAGAGTAATTAAACCTTGCGATACTAGTGTGAGGGAGTACTTCATTGGCTATACTCTCAGAGACTGAGTACACTTAAAATAGAAAGCAGCCAATTCTTTGAAAACAACTTTGTAGAATTGCAGTAATACCATTAACCCCAGGAGATTTGGTCATTTTAAGGTGATCAATAGCCTCTATAAATTCCTCTAAGGAGATGGCTTTATCACACAAGTGTTGCTCAGAAGAATTAATAGAGGTAACATTTCCAAGAGAATCGAAGAACTGTGCTGCAGATTCCTCACAGTACTAAGAAGTATATACTGTATGTTCCTGTAAAAATGGTCACAGTAGTTGGTAATTATCCTAGGATCATCAGAGATCATATCATTCACATTTAACTGTTGAGTAGTGTTACTTTTAGATATAGATTTCTACAGGTCTGAAAAAATACGCAGTGTTAGGCTCAGGGCCGGCGTTATGGGCAGGTCTTTTGGGGGCCTGGCCCGCTCTAACTTATTTCCTGATCCGCCCTACCGTACCTCACTGTCTGTCTAAATAAAATACTGATTTGACAGATGTGCACTGACAGAAAGACCCATCATTGTCAGATGAAGCATTCGAGCAAGCGAAACAGTGACTCTCTGTCTCAGTATGTGTAGACCATGTATCTGATGCTGTCTGGACTAAAACAGTATGGCATGACATTCTCTTTTTTTCCAGACCGCAGCAGATAAATGTCCCTACATATTGTTAGGTCAGAAGGGCGCTGTTGCGGTCGATCGGATGCTATTTTTGACCTAACGTGCGAAGGAAACATACTTTTTGAAGTGATTACTTTCATAATCATTTGAAAACATCATGACTGGTTGTGTTCATGCCACGTTAAAAAGGTAGGCTAATACATTTTTACAGTTAAATTATATGTTGTTACTATAAAACCTACAAAAGATCCTCTAAAGCAGTCATTTGGACTGCTCATTAATTCAAATGTGTTATTACTCTACCATTTTCAATGTCATGCCCTCCTCCGTCCTTGACTTTTCCGAAATAAGTCTATAATACACACCGTCGTTGTTAGAATCTTAATTTCACAAACATAACAGATGTTATAGACCGTTTTAGGATGGCATGTCAGTTTTATATGGTTTTCCCTGTTGCACCTCCTTCTCCGGATAGTTGAAGACGCCATGCTCTGTTGATAATCTACCCGATAAAAGCCAAGAAAGGAAGCCTAAACTATACCAACACTAATTTCACACATATTATAACGGAATAAATACATTTAGTAGGCTAAAGTATGATGGGGGAGAATGGGTGAGTTGATGAGCTAGCGGAAGCGAACGATGCATAATTATGTAATCACCCATTGAGAATGAATAACAGGGCAGGACATAACATATTGTAATCTATTCCAATTACAATCTCAAAATGTTATGTACTCCATCAGTCTACTCTGGCCTATTTGGAGTACACAGTGAGCGCGTGCGTCATTTACAATGGCAAGAACACCAAGACGAATGGATGCACTCGTTAGCGTTACTACAAAATCTGAATGAAAACAACTGAGATGGTGTGGAATAAATTAATCATGATGACATCTCTGATGACTATTCTTCTGATTCTGAACCTCAACCTGAACCTACACCTCCGAGGCACAAGCGCAAAAAAGCCAGAATTGTGCGAACTGAGCAGGTGCCCAAGCCACCACCGTGAGACAGGAGAGGGGACAGCACAGTTCGGAATAGAACAAGCCAGAGAGAATTCTACAGGCTAGTTATGGGCATTCCGGCTCTTTTCAGTGAGCCGGCTCGTTCGACTCAGCTTACCAAAAAGAGCCGGCTCTTTTGGCTCCCAAACGGCTCTTTAAAAAAAAGTTATGTATTTAAAAATGCATTGGTTTGTTGTGAAAAATAATGCTATTAAACATTTGCATTTAAAGTACAACTTTTTAATGTATATAAACAAAGTGTATATAAATGTAACAATTCAAAACTAATACAATCTGAACAACATAATAATAGAATATTGTTCCATATCAAAGAAAAATAAATAATGTGCAAAACTGCAGCATCCCACTTAAAACACTAAACTGGTCCCTATTTTCTCTCTATACTTTATCGCCATGTTAAAACCAGCAACACACAGAAATGCTGACCATATTTAGCTTTTATGAGAGATTTTCATTCAGAAATGCAAGCTGCCTCACTTGAGGGGCTGATGCGGTTTCTTCTCTCAGTAATTATTTGTCCTGTTTTCGAGAAGACCCTCTCAGAGGGAACGGATGTGGCCACTATGCAGAGTCTCCCTGTTATGACTTTAGTAAGACATGGGTAGACAGAGGCCTTGTTCTTCCACCAGCTCAGAGGATCTGCAGATCTTTGGATGAGGGGTTCCTCCAAATAGGATCGGACCTCCAATATGGCATCTGCTGAGGGATTCCTTCGTGCTGAATCCCCAGTTGCTCTCTAGTCATCAGCATCCAAACAGCAGACGTTTGGAAATTGCTCCCAGGATGAACTAGACTTTTGGAGGTCTACAATTAATTTCCTGAGGTTTTGGCTGATTTCTTTTGCTTTTCCCATGATTTCAAGCAAAGAGGCATTGAGTTTGAAGGTAGGCCTTGAAATACATCCACAGGTACACCTCCAATTGACTCAAATTATGTACATCAGCCTATTAGAAGCTTCTAAACCCATGACATAATTTTCTGGAATTTTTCAAGCTGTTTAAAGGCACAGTCAACTTAGTGTATGTAAACTTCTGACCCACTGGAATTGTGAAACAGTGAATTATAAGTGAAATAATCGGTCTGTAAACAATTGTTGGAAAAAAATCACTTTAGGAAATGGACAATTGCACAATTGGTGGCTGACTACATTTTTTGCCCCACTGTATGTGCTTTCTTGAGCAGGGGGACCTTGCGGGCGCTGCAGGATTTCAGTCCTTCACGGAGCCCCAGGCCGAGGGAGATTGACAGTTCTTTTGTGTTTCTTCCATTTATGAATAATCGCATCAACTGTTGTCACCTTCTCACCAAGCTGCTTGGCGATGGTTTTGTAGCCCATTCTACAATCTTGTCCCTGTCATCCTTGGAGAGTTTGGAATCTGATTGATTGATTGCTTCTGTGGACAGGTGTCTTTTATACAGGTAACAAACTGAGATTAGGAGCACTTTAAGAGGATTACTTTAAGAGTGTGCTCCTAATCTCAGCTCGTTACCTGTATAAAAGACACCTAGGAGCCAGAAATCTTTCTGATTAAGAGGGGGTCAAATACTTATTTCCCTCATTAAAATGCAAATCTATTTATACATTTTTGACATGCATTTTTCAGGATTTTGTTGTTGTTATTCTGTCTCTCACTGTTCAAATAAACCTACCATTAAAATTATAGACTGATCATTTATTTGTCAGTGGGCAAACGTACAAAATCAGCAGGGGATCAAATACTTTTTTCCCTCACTGTATATAATACTGGATTAAATAATGATGTAGTAATAACTGCTTACTGTACTTCTCTCCATTGATCTCCATAGTGACCTGCTCAAAGGGTTCCAGGACTCTGCACACCTCCTCCACCACCTCCCATTCCCCTTGGGTCAGAGCATCAACAGGTGCATTGACAATGGCCAGGGTAGAGATGATGGCATCCTTTGACTCAAGACACCGCATCAACATATAAAATGCTGAATTTCACCTTGTAGTGCAGTCTTGTTTAGGCCTCAGCTCAGGCATCCCCATCTGGCGTTGTGTACACTTTAGTTTTTTTTTCAGCACCTACTGTGCTCCTGTGGAAGTTTTCCACAGCTGCTTTCACTTTGTCCACAGTGGGCTTCATCACCGCCAGAGCATCTCTAACAATCATGTTAATTGTGTGGGCAAGACATGGATGATGGGTCCATTTTAAAATGTTCATGGCTTTGGTTATGTTAGCTGCATTGTCGTTAACACAACATACTACTTTTTCATCTACTTGCCTTTCTCTGTCCACTCTCAACAGTTCCTCTGCCAAGTTCTCTGAGGTGTGTCTGTCGTTGAATTCAAAGCAGTCCAGAAGACATCGAAAAGTCTTCATGAAGTGACATGTAATCGACATGTAAGAAGTGGTTACCCTTGATGTCCAGCAGTCAGTGGTAAGGCAAACTGCAGTAGCTTTTTGGACTCTTTCCCGCACTTAAGCCTCATATAGTTGTGGAAAAAGTGATTTTGAAAGGGTTTTCCTATTTTCAGTTGTGTACATTGAATTTAGACTATTGCTATTAATTTCTAAAACCTCTGTCTTCCACGATTGAAAATGGCTGAAAATCGGTGGCAATCATTTTACCCAATGCAATATCAATTTGGCATTGATTTGCTACAGATATAAACCTTGCAATAAACTGGTCCATAGAAGACTGCGATGTTGTGGGTCGCAGAGTAGGCCTACTTGACTGAGTGGATACATCTCCACGTGTGGAGGTACTGGCTCCACCACTATCACTAGCAGGCCCGCTAGTTTCTGGAAGTTTCTGGAAGCTGATGTTCTGAAAGAGCTGCAAAATCTGGACCCCTACAAATCAGCCGGGCTAGAAAATCTGGACCCTCTTTTTCTAAAATTATGCCCCGAAATTGTTGCAACCCCTATTACTAGCCTGTTCAACCTCTCTTTCATATTGTCTGAGATCCCCAAAGACACGGTCATCCCCCTCTTCAAAGGGGGAGACACTCTAGACCCAAACTGCTACAGACCAATATCTATCCTACCCTGCCTTTCTAAGGTCTTCGAAAACCAAGTTAACAAACAGATCACTGACCATTTTGAATCCCACTGTACCCTCTCCGCTATGCAATCTGGTTTCCGAGCTGGTCATGGGTGCACCTCAGGCACGCTCAAGGTCCTAAACGGTATCATAACCGCCATTGATAAGAGACAATACTGTGCAGCTGTATTCATCGACCTGGCCAAGGCCTTCGGCTGTGTCAATCACTACATTCTTATCGGCAGACTCAACAGCCTTGGTTTCTCAAATGACTACCTCGCCTGGTTCACCAACTACTTCTCAGACAAAGTTCAGTGTGTCAAATTGGAGGGCCTGTTGTCTGGACCTCTGGCAGTCTCTATGGGGGTGCCACAGGGTTCAATCCTCGGGCCGACTCTTTTCTCTGTATACATCAATGATGTCGCTCTTGCTGCTGGTGATTCTCTGATCCACCTCCACTCAGACAAAATCATTCTGTCAACTTCTGGCCCTTCTTTGGACACTGTGTTAACAAACCTCCAGACAAGTTTCAATGCCATACAACTCTCCTTCCGTGGCCTCCAACTGCTCTTAAATGCAAGTAAAACTGTGGACAACTACAAATATCTAGGTGTCTGGTTAGACTGTAAACTCTCCTTCCAAACTCCCATTAAGCATCTCCAATCCAAAATTACATCTAGAATTGGCTTCCTATTTCGCAACAAACCATCCTTCACTCATGCTGCCAAACATACTTTTTCACTCCGGATGCTTTATCTGGACACGATTCGTCAGGACCTCCAACAGCCGAAGCTAAGTAGTAACATTAACATGATGCCTTCTAATTGCAGTCGCTGTACTCGCCTTACGGCGAGGATAGCTGTGCTACAAGCCCAGCTTCAGACGCAATCGTTAGGCAAGGGTAATTTCAGTGTAGGAAAGGATGAAACAGCGTCTGTGCCACCAGTAAGTACAGATAGTAGTATAAATCCCCTGGCACAGTCCCTGCAGCCGGACAACTTTCTCACGGTTTCTGGAAGGAAATGCTGTAGGAACGCTCAACCGGTGTCGCTCATTCAGCCGACAGAAACTTTCAACCGGTTTTCCCCATTTAGCAGCGAGTCGGAGTCAGAGGCCGAGTCGAGTCTTCTCTGGTCTCTACTCCTCCCGTTACGGGGTCTGAGACGCCGAAGCTTCCCACCATTAGCTCTGACAAATTGAAAACTCTAGTCATTGGCGAATCCATTACCCGCAGTATTAGACTTAAAACGAATCATCCAGCGATCATACACTGTTTACCAGGGGGCAGGGCTACCGACGTTAAGGCTAATCTGAAGATGGTGCTGGCTAAAGCTAAAACTGGCGAGTGTAGAGAGTATAGAGATATTGTTATCCACGTCGGCACCAACGATGTTAGGATGAAACAGTCAGAGGTCACCAAGCGCAACATAGCTTCTGCGTGTAAATCAGCTAGAAAGATGTGTCGGCATCGAGTAATTGTCTCTGGCCCCCTCCCAGTTAGGGGGAGTGATGAGCTCTACAGCAGAGTCTCACAACTCAATCGCTGGTTGAAAACTGTTTTCTGCCCCTCCCAAAAGATAGAACTTGTAGATAATTGGCCCTCTTTCTGGGACTCACCCACAAACAGGACCAAGCCTGACCTGCTGAGGAGTGACGGACTCCATCCTAGCTGGAGGGGTGCTCTCATCTTATCTACCAACATAGACAGGGCTCTAACTCCTCTAGCTCCACAATGAAATAGGGTGCAGGCCAGGCAGCAGGCTGTTAGCCAGCCTGCCAGCATAGTGGAGTCTGCTACCAGCACAGTCAGTGTAGTCAGCTCAGCTATCACCATTGAGACCGTGTCTGTGCCTCGACCTAGGTTGGGCGAAACTGTCCCATGGAATAAATGTTGTGGATCTTAATGTTTTTCCTCATAATCATGGACTATCGGACCACCATTTTATTACGTTTGCAATTGCAACAAATAATCTGCTCAGACCCCAACCAAGGAACATCAAAAGTTGTGCTATAAATTCACAGACAACACAAAGATTCCTTGATGTCCTTACAGATTCCCTCTGTCTACCCAAGGACGCCAGAGGACAAAAATCAGTTAACCACCTAACTGAGGAACTCAATTTAACCTTGCGCAATACCCTAGATGCAGTTGCACCCCTAAAAACTAAAAACATTTCTCATAAGAAACTAGCTCCCTGGTACACAGAAAATACCCGAGCTCTGAAGCAAGCTTCCAGAAAATTGGAACGGAAATGGCGCCACACCAAACTGGAAGTCTTCCGACTAGCTTGGAAAGACAGTACCGTGCAGTACCGAAGAGCCCTTACTGCTGCTCGATCATCCTATTTTTCTAACTTAATTGAGGAAAATAAGAACAACCCGAAATTCCTTTTTGATACTGTCGCAAAGCTAACTAAAAAGCAGCATTCCCCAAGAGAGGATGACTTTCACTTTAGCAGTGATAAATTCATGAACTTCTTTGAGGAAAAGATTATGATTATTAGAAAGCAAATTACAGACTCCTCTTTAAATCGGCGTATTCCTTCAAAGCTCAGTTGTCCTGAGTCTGCACAACTCTCCCAGGACCTAGGATCAAGAGAGACGCTCAAGTGTTTTAGTACTATATCTCTTGACACAATGATGAAAATAATCATGGCCTCTAAACCTTCAAGCTGCATACTGGACCCTATTCCAACTAAACTACTGAAAGAGCTGCTTCCTGTGCTTGGCCCTCCTATGTTAAACATAATAAACGTCTCTCTATCCACCGGATGTGTACCAAACTCACTAAAAGTGGCAGTAATAAAGCCTCTCTTGAAAAAGCCAAACCTTGACCCAGAAAATATAAAAAACTTATCGGCCTATATCGAATCTTCCATTCCTCTCAAAATTTTTAGAAAAGGCTGTTGCGCAGCAACTTACTGCCTTCCTGAAGACAAACAATGTATACGAAATGCTTCAGTCTGGTTTTAGACCCCATCATAGCACTCAGACGGCACTTGTGAAGGTGGAAATTACATTTTGATGGCATCGGACCGAGGCTCTGCATCGGTCCTCGTGCTCCTAGACCTTAGTGCTGCTTTTGATACCATCGATCACCACATTCTTTTGGAGAGATTGGAAACCCAAATTGGTCTACACGGACAAGTTCTGGCCTGGTTTAGATCTTGTCTGTCGGAAAGATATCAGTTTGTCTCTGTGAATGGTTTGTCTTCTGACAAATCAACTGTAAATTTCGGTGTTCCTCAAGGTTCCGTTTTAGGACCACTATTGTTTTCACTATATATTTTACCTCTTGGGGATGTTATTCGAAAACATAATGTTAACTTTCACTGCTATGCGGATGACACACAGCTGTACATTTCAATGAAACATGGTGAAGCCCCAAATTGCCCTTGCTAGAAGCATGTGTTTCAAACATAAGGAAGTGGATGGCTGCAAACTTTCTACTTTTAAACTCAGACAAAACAGAGATGCTTGTTCTAGGTCCCAAGAAACAAAGAGATCTTCTGTTGAATCTGACAATTAATCTTAATGGTTGTACAGTCGTCTCAAATAAAACTGTAAAGGACCTCAGCGTTACTCTGGACCCTGATCTCTCTTTTGAAGAACATATCAAGACCATTTCAAGGACAGCTTTTTTCCATCTACGTAACATTGCAAAAATCTGAAACTTTCTGTCCAAAAATGATGCAGAAAAATGTATCCATGCTTTTGTCACTTCTAGGTTAGACTACTGCAATGCTCTACTTTCCGGCTACCCGGATAAAGCACTAAATAAACTTCAGTTGGTGCTAAATACTGCTGCTAGAATCCTGACTAGAACCCAAAAAATTGATCATATTACTCCAGTGCTAGCCTCTCTACACTGGCTTCCTGTCAAAGCAAGGGCTGATTTCAAGGTTTTACTGCTAACCTACAAAGCATTACATGGGCTTGCTCCTACCTATCTCTCTGATTTGGTCCTGCCGTACATACCTACACGTACGCTACGGTCACAAGACACAGGCCTCCTAATTGTCCCTAAAATTTCTAAGCAAACAGCTGGAGGCAGGGCTTTCTCCTATAGAGCTCCATTTTTATGGAACGGTCTGCCTACCCATGTGAGAGACGCAAACTCGGTCTCAACCTTTAAGTCTTTACTGAAGACTCATCTCTTCAGTGGGTCATATGATTGAGTGTAGTCTGGCCCAGGAGTGGGAAGGTGAACGGAAAGGCTCTGGAGCAACGAACCGCCCTTGCTGTCTCTGCCTGGCCGGTTCCCCTCTTTCCACTGGGATTCTCTGCCTCTAACCTTATTACAGGGGCTGAGTCACTGGCTTACTGGGGCTCTCTCATGCCGTCCCTGGAAGGGGTATGTCACCTGAGTGGGTTGATTCACTGATGTGGTCATCCTGTCTGGGTTGGCGCCCCCCCCTTGGGTTGTTCCATGGCAGAGATCTTTGTGGGCTATACTCACCCTTGTCTCAGGATGGTAAGTTGGTGGTTGAAGATATCCCTCTAGTGGTGTGGGGGCTGTGCTTTGGCAAAGTGGGTGGGGTTATATCCTTCCTGTTTGGCCCTGTCCGGGGGTGTCCTCGGATGGGGCCACAGTGTAACGGCTTTCTTCCGTTGAAGGAGAGTCGGACCAAAATGCAGCGTGGTTAGTTCGATACATGTTTAATAAATGAATAAACACGATAAATACAAAAACAAGAAACGGAACGTGAAAACCTAAACAGTCTATCTAGTGCTAACACACACAGAGATATGAACAATCACCCACAAAACACACAGTGAAACCCAGGCTACCTAAATATGGTTCCCAATCAGAGACAACGAGAATCACCTGACTCTGATTGAGAACCGCCTCAGGCAGCCATAGACTATGCTAGACACCCCTACTCAGCCACAATCCCAATACCTACGAAAAAAAACCTATACATAAACACAACACAAAATAAACCCATGTCACACCCTGGCCTGACCAAATAAATAAGAAAAACACAAAATACTAAGACCAGGGCGTGACAGAACCCCCCCCCCCAAGGTGCGGACTCCCGGCCGCACACTAAAACCCATAGGGGAGGGTCCGGGTGGGCGGCTGTCCACGGTGGCGGCTCCGGCTCAGGACGTTGACCCCACTCCAACCAAGTCTTAGTCCCCCTGTAACGCGTCCTTTGATTGGCGACCCTCGCCGCCGACCTTGGCCTAATAACCCTCACCAAGGACCCCACTGGACTGAGGGGCAGCTCGGGACTGAGGGGAAGCTCGGGACTGAGGGGAAGCTCGGGACTGAGGGGTAGCTCGGGACTGAGGGGTAGCTCGGGACTGAGGTGTAGCTCAGCACTGAGGGGAAGCTCAGCACTGGGGGGAAGCTCAGCACAGAGGGGAAGCTCAGCACAGAGGGGAAGCTCAGCACAGAGGGGAAGCTCAGCACAGAGGGGAAGCTCAGCACTGAGGGGAAGCTCAGCACAGAGGGGAAGCTCAGCACAGAGGGGAAGCTCAGCACAGAGGGGAAGCTCAGCACTGAGGGGAAGCTCAGCACTGAGAGGATGCCTAGTACAGAGAGGAAGCCCAGTACTGAGAGGAAGATCAGGCAGGTAGTAGGCTCTGGCAGATCCTGGCAAGCTGGTGGTTCTGGCAGATCCTGGCTGACTGGCGGATCCTGGCTAGCTGGTGGTTCTGGCAGATCCTGGCTGACTGGCGGATCTGGAAGATCATGGCTGACTGGCGGATCCTGGCTGACTGGCAGATCTGGAAGATCCTGGCTGACTGGTGGATCCTGGCTGACTGGCGGATCTGGCTGCTCCATGCAGAATGGCAGCTCTGGCTGCTCCATGCAGACTGGCAGCTCTGGCTGCTCCATGCAGACTGGCAGCTCTGGCTGCTCCATGCAGCTCTGGCTGCTCCATGCAGCTCTGGCTGCTCCATGCAGACTGGCAGCTCCATGCAGACTGACTGCTCTGGCTGCTCAATGCAGACTGACATCTCAGGCTGCTCCATGCAGACTGTAAGCTCAGGCTGCTCCATGTAGACTGGCAGCTCTGGCTGCTCCATGTAGGCTGGCAGCTCAGGCTGCTCCATGCAGGCTGGCAGCTCTGGCTGCGCTGAGCAGGCAGGAGACTCCAGCAGCGCTGTAGAGGAGGAAGGCTCTGGCAGCGCTGAACATGCGGGAGACTCCGGCAGCGCAGGAGAGGAGGAAGGCTCTGGCTGCGCTAAACAGGCGGGAGACTCCAGCAGCGCTGTAGAGGAGGAAGGCTCTGGCTGCGCTAAACAGGCGGGAGACTCCAGCAGCGCTGTAGAGGAGGAAGGCTCTGGCTGCGCTTAACAGGCGGGAGACTCCAGCAGCGCTGTAGAGGAGGAAGGCTCTGGCAGCGCTGAACAGGCGGGAGACTCCGGCAGCGCAGGAGAGGAGGAAAGCTCTGGCTGCGCTGAACAGGCGGGAGGCTCCGGCAGCGCTAAACAGGTGGGAGACTCCGACAGTACTGGAGAGGAGAAAGGCTCTGGCTGCGCTGAACAGGCGCGGCGCACTGAAGGCCTGGTGCGTGGTGCTGGAACTGGTGGTACTGGACCGAGGACACGCACAGGAAGCCTGGTGCGGGGAGCTGCCACCGGAGGACTGGTGTGTAAAGGTGGCACAGGATGAACCCGACCGTGAAGGTGTACTGGAGAGCCTGAGAGCAGGGCTGGCACAGGACGTGCAAGGCTAGGTAGGTACACAGGAGGCCTAGTGCGTGAGGCTGGCACAATTTTCACCAGCAGACTAACACGCACCTCAGGACGTGTATGGAGCGCTGACCCAGGTGCCATCAAATCCCCGACTCGCTCCGTCGGACGAATATCGTACCTAAAGCACCAAACTAGCAACTCCCTCATTACTCTCTCCTCCAATTTCCCCATGAACTCCTTCACAGTCTCTGCTTCGCTCACCTCTAACACCGGCTCTGGTTCTGGTCTCCTCCTTGGCTCCTCACTATAAACAGGGAGAGTTGGCTCAGGTCTGACTCCTGACTCTGCCACTCTCTCCCTGAGCCCCCCCCCCCCCAATACATTTTTGGGGCTGACTCTCGGTCTTCCGTCCGTGCCGCCATGCCTGCTTCGCCAACTCCATTCTCCGATAACCTGCTTCGCACTGCTCCAGCGAATCCCAGGCGGGCTCTGGCACTTTCTCTGGGTCGACAGCCCACCTGTCTATTTCCTCCCAAGTAATGTAGTCCCGATATTGTTGCTCCTGCTGCCGCTGTTGCTTCTCCTCATACCAGCGCCTCTCAGCGCTTGCCGCCTCCAGTTCTTCTTTGGGGCGGCGATATTCTCCAGGCTGATCCCAGGGTCCTTCTCCGAACAATTCATCCTCCCATGTCCATTTCTCTCTTTGTTGCTTCTGCTGTCGCTGCCTGTCACCACGCTGCTTGGTCCTGTTGTGGTGGGTGATTCTGTAACGGCTTTCTTCCGTTGAAGGAGAGTCGGACCAAAATGCAGCGTGGTTAGTTCGATACATGTTTAATAAATGAATAAACACGATAAATACAAAAACAAGAAACGGAACGTGAAAACCTAAACAGTCTATCTAGTGCTAACACACACAGAGATATGAACAATCACCCACAAAACACACAGTGAAACCCAGGCTACCTAAATATGGTTCCCAATCAGAGACAACGAGAATCACCTGACTCTGATTGAGAACCGCCTCAGGCAGCCATAGACTATGCTAGACACCCCTACTCAGCCACAATCCCAATACCTACGAAAAAAAACCTATACATAAACACAACACAAAATAAACCCATGTCACACCCTGGCCTGACCAAATAAATAAGAAAAACACTAAATACTAAGACCAGGGCGTGACACACAGTGTCTCCTGACCCCTCCTGTCTCAGCCTCCAGTATTTATGCTGCAGTAGTTTATGTGTCGGGGGGGGCTAGGGTCAGTTTGTTATATCTGGAGTACTTCTCCTGTCCTATTCGGTGTCCTGTGTGAATTCTCTAATTCTCTCCTTCTCTCTTTCTTTCTCTCTCTCGGAGGACCTGAGCCCTAGGACCATGCCCCAGGACTACCTGACATGATGACTCCTTGCTGTCCCCAGTCCACCTGGCCGTGCTGCTGCTCCAGTTTCAACTGTTCTGCCTTATTATTATTCGACCATGCTGGTCATTTATGAACATTTGAACATCTTGGCCATGTTCTGTTAAAATCTCCACTCGGCACAGCCAGAAGAGGACTGGCCACCCCACATATGCTCTCTCTAATTCTCTCTTTCTTTCTCTCTCTCGGATGACCTGAGCCCTAGGACCATGCCCCAGGACTACCTGACATGATGACTCCTTGCTGTCCCCAGTCCATCTGACCGTGCTGCTGCTCCAGTTTCAACTGTTCTGCCTTATTATTATACGACCATGCCGGTCATTTATGAACATTTGAACATCTTGGCCATGTTCTGTTATAATCTCCACCCGGCACAGCCAGAAGAGGACTGGCCACCCCACATAGCCTGGTTCCTCTCTAGGTTTCTTCCTAGGTTTTGGCCTTTCTAGGGAGTTTTTCCTAGCCACCGTGCTTCTACACCTGCATTGCTTGCTGTTTGGGGTTTTAGGCTGGGTTTCTGTACAGCACATTGAGATATCAGCTGATGTACGAAGGGCTATATAAATACATTTGATTTGATTTGATACCCTCGTAAAACTGACTATCCTACCGATCCTTGACTTTGGTGATGTAATTTACAAAATAGCCTTCAACACTCTACTCAGCAAATTGGATGCAGTCTATCACAGTGCCATCCGTTTAGTCAGCAAACCATATACTACCCACCACTGCGACCTGTATGCTCTCGTTGGCTGATCCTCGCTTCACATTCATTGCCAAAACCACTGTCTCCAGGTCATCTATAAGTCTTTGCTAGGTAAAGCCCTGCCTTATCTCAGCTCACTGGTCACCATAGCAGCACCCACCCGTAGCAAGCGCTCCAGCAGGTATATTTTACTGGTCACCCCCAAAGCCAATTCCTACTTAGGCCGCCTTTCCTTCCAGTTCTCTGCTGCCAATGACTGGAATGAAATGCAAAAATCACTGAAGCCGGAGACTTATATCTCCCTCACTAGCTTTAAACACCAGCTGTCAGAACAGCTCACAGATCACTGCACCTGTACATAGCCCTTCTGTAAATAGCCCATCCAACTACCTCATCCCCATACTGTTATTTATTTGATTTATTTTGCTCCTTTGCACCCCAGACTGTATGTTTGTTTATTCCATGTGTAACTCTGTGTTGTTGTTTGTGTCGCACTGCTTTGCTTTATCTTGGCTAGGTCGCAGTTGTAAATGAGAACCTGTTCTCAACCGACCTACCTGGTTAAATAAAGGTTAAATAAAAAAAAATGAAGATATAGAGACACGGTGGCCAAGAAAAACTCCCTAAAAAGGCAGGAACCTAGGAAGAAACCTAGAGAGGAACCGGCCTCAGTGGTGGCCAGACCTCTTCTGGCTGTGCCAGGTGGAGATTATAAGAGTACATGGCCATTTAAGGCCAGATTATTCTTCAAGATGTTTAAACATTTATAGATGACCAGCAGGGTCAAATAATAATCACAGTGGTTGTAGAGGGTGCAACAGAACAGTAGAAACTGAAGCAGCAGCACAAACTGGTGGACTGGGGACAGCACGGAGTCATCAGGCCAGGTTGTCCTGAGGCATGATCCTAGGGCTCAGGTCCTCCGGGAGGGGAGTGAGAGACAATTTGAGAGAGCAAACTTAAAATTCACACAGGACATCAGATAAGACAGGAAAATTACACCAGAAATAACAAACTGACCCTAGCCCCACGACACAGACTATTGCAGCGTAAATACTGGAGACAGACTTTCCTGTTCAAGTGAGCACAGCACAACAAGGTGAGTCCAAAAATGTATTGTATGCTGCTGGATACATGATGTAATATGCCAGGGAGATATGTATACTGTAGCTAAGACAGTTACACTAAGTGTATGTTGTGCAGTAAATTGTTAGTAGCCCATGTGCCTCACCCTAATAATTTGGTCTATTTTCCCCTCTTAATTTTGCCTACTGTTCTCGATTGGTGGTGCACATGTAGCCTATAACGTGTTTTAGAGAAATGTAATCATTGAATATTGTAAGAGGTTTCATTGTCTGCTTTTATGCCCCCTTTATTTATCCTAAGGTTCTGACTTGGTGTGCAGGGAGAACACTGTAAGAACGGCCCATGTTCTGAATTCTGTCACTGTACATTTCAAAAGTGCTGAACAAATAGTTATATTAACTACATCCGTCCTAGCTCGCTCATTAATGTCTTAATCAAAATTACGGATAGCCTTTTATCCGCTTGTCGTCCCCTTATGCCATAGTTTTTACATCTCAATTGTCAGTAGAAACCACATTTGTTGAAGCAAGTCAGCCATATCAGCTATGTTTTTTTAAAAGCAGTAAACGAGGCTGAATGAACTGTTTTGCTGCCAGACAAGGCTCCGCTGATCACCAGGTGTAGCAGTGGTAAGATGTTGGAACTGCTGTTGGAACTCTGCTGTTGGGACAGCTTTATGTTGGCCCTAACAGTTTGTGGGCACCGTTTGTCACCGTTATAGTGCAATTTATGTCATGTTTAGTGTTGTGTTGTTTAGTGGCTTTGCTGGCAGGCATCTCACTTTTTTTTTTTTTGCCCCACCAAGATATACATGCTAAAATCGCCACTGATATACTATAACATTTTCCTCTTCTATCCTTCTGGTCTTTGCAAGATCACTGCCATAGTTTCCTAAATATTTAGCAATTTAAAACTGTGGAAGTTCCCAGTTTGTCCTATAGAGACTTTATTCCAAAAACGAAAAATAAAAAGCACAATTTCACATTTGACTATTTCATGTTTTAAGCTGGAGCAATTAAGTTTCCAGTATGAAGCTTTGGGTTGACTATAATTCCAGGGAAATATTGACTTGTAAGCAAATAGCTCTATGGTCTGTTAGAGGTGTTTCAAGAATATGAACAGAAACATGGTTTCTTAAGCCCTCTGAAACCAGTCAATAGTCAATACGTCAGCATGTGGTACATGTTTTGTTACACCAGGTATAGTCTCAAGAGGAAACTTCTCTCTCCACTAGATCCAACTTCTGCAAAAATAACTTTAGATTTGTATTCAGAGAAGTAGACTGCCACAGAGGCCACCTAGCAAGATAATTATCTAAAGCAATATTAGCATCTCCACCTATTAAGAGTAAGGATTTGGGAAATTTAGATAACCAATATAGAATTTGATTTTCTACAGGTTCAAGGACACCATTTTATTGTTTTGAGTTGTACCCATAAATAGACAGTAACTAAAATCGTTTGACTAATTTCAATTACAAGACAAAGATAATGACTTGAGTCACGATCTGAATGCAAAAAAACTTGTAGCGACACCTGACGATCGTTCTGAACCATGTGAAAGCCAAATATCATTACCCCATTGCGACCTCCAAAAGTCATTTATTTACAGTACTGTAGAATGAGATTCTTGAAGAAAAACAGCTGCTTAAACGAAAAGAAACAAGGCTTTACATTTTACACTGTGTCTTAACCCCATAACATTAAGAGAAACAATTTACTTTTTATGATAAGAATGGCATAACACATGGCCCGGTAGACAGTGTCCCCCGCCTGCCAGGCACCGTTTTCCTGCAGTTCTGTTAACAACGGTGAGGGCAGGCAGGCAGACAGGAGCGAAGGACACCATCTACCTGTGCCGCAAGGAGGGGGTGGGGGGAAAAAAACTCACATAATACTTTTATTTCCCTTTTGACCCACATTCAAAAGGGGGGGTGGGGGGGTGCCCACCTGCAGGAACACCCCGAATTGAGGGCTGCAGTTGCACACTATTGGGGCTGGGCGATGGTGAGCTAGCTGGGCTGTGGAAGTCGAAGCAGTATACCCATGCTAGCCTCCTCATTGACTGACGACAACTCTGACAGATTGGGCTCGGCCGTTGGAGGTAGTGGAGCAGGTTGTTGTGTCTTCATACTCTGTGATTTTTTGATGCGCATGAGTGAACTTTGTGTTGCCATATCTTGTGACTAGCCACCTCACAGTTAGCTAGCTATTAGGTACGTGTGTGTGTGTGTGTGCATGTGGGGAAGAGGGGGGGGGGTACGATCAGATTTTTTAACATTTCTGATTAGTCAGGAGACAATACAAACATCAAATCATATTGATTTAATTCATTTTTTGTAAGCCATCCTGATTGGGTGGGCCAGTGTTCAATCTGGCGGGGCCTCTGCCTGGCCCTGCTGTGGCTTCGCCTCTGCCTACACACACACACACACACACACACACACACAAACACACACAATGATGAGCGAATTCATTTTAGTGTGCCGGGGAACTAATTGGAACGCAGGCGCAGAGTGGTGGCATTATGAGTGGGAAAGAAGTGATGGTTTATTCAAATGATATGTTTTCTCCTAACATACAGGATCATCGTCACCCAGAATGAACCTAGTTGCGAGGGACCCAGCGGGCCTGGGAGGGAAGAACCCCTGAGACCCATCCACCAGGCAGTCACCCCCCCACCTCCTCCAATCCCCACATGAGACAAGGGTGCCAATGACAAAATGGTAGTCTCCTAAGACTGTGGGCATTTCCATTAATTCCTTCATAATCCTCCAAGCGTCATTGACACCATTAGTCTATTAATTCTGTATGGATTTAGCCTTATTCATTTTCCTCAGCCACATTTTTAGCAAGCCATTTGTTTTTAAGAGCTGGACATAAGTACAATTTCCTGCAATCTATGATCAGTCATCGGCAGAAATACTGTTTAACATGTCAAACGAGGAAAGGACAGTAATGGAAGCTAGAAGCGCAAACACTGTGTTTCACTGGTCTTCAGCTTCACTAGGCTGCTCTCTGACATCAGGGACTGGCCAGAGCCAGTTTTTAGACAAACTTCAAACTTCAGAGCACACAAAATAATTACTGCATTGGGAAGAAGCTTGTGCAATCATCCTTCAGAAAAGCATTCTAGTAAAAGCATCCATTCTAATAGCCAAAAGCGTACGGATCTATTCCTCAGTGGTGCCGGACAATTACCCAGTGAAAAATGCTGTCTAAGGCATCGCTCCTCTGTGTTATCAAAGCCAGTGCAGCTGTCTATTTGGACAAAAAGAAAGTATATTTCCAACACACAGACTTGGCAAATGCAAGCTACAGCCTTCCCAAGCTCCTGTGCCATACAGTAAAGAGCAAACCACAAGCAGATGTAAATATGAATGTGACTGTATGTGACTGTCATTCAAATTCCATTCACCCAGTTCAATGTAACAGCAATAGGTTTAGGCACTCCGATTTACCCTATACCCATCATGAGGTTGCTACAACCTAGCCTATGAATTCAAGTTTACAACGTAGATGCACACAGGTCGAGAGAAAGATTTGAGCTGACAGACAGTGACACACTCAATACCACCTTGGTGTAGGGTGTAATCATTAGTCCAACAGTTGCAAACGAGTTTCTGTCGGACAAATTCAGGTATGTTTATTCCTGTTTTGTTTCTTTTAAGAAATGTTTGTCAACAGAATCAGCGGAATGAATACACCCTAGATCCCGCATAAACACAGTTTACTTTCATTGCAGCCATGTTGTATTCCTTATCGCATATAAGCGCTCTCCTCCTCTCAACTTTTCCCTTCGCTTGTGGACTGCAATGCACAACACATCAGCTGTATCTGACCAGGTGAAAAAACATTTCCAAGCTGAACCATATCACCACCACACAGCCTACATCGTTGTCACCATATTAGCTAAAGTAACGTCATAGTCAACATAGCTAATATAACTAACTCATGCAGTAACGTTACAGTGAACAGTCAGTCTATAGTTTAGCACTTACAACAATACATTAGTAAAGCCAAAAGCTTACCTTGACCTGGAAGAGTTCCAGTGTTGTGTGGATAGTCATTGCCAGCTAGTTAACATAGTATACCTCTAATTGAGCAGGGTGTTTGAGTAGGCTAAACTATATAGCCGCATTTGCTAGCTAAGTAAGTGAAACTGAAAGTTTAAAAAATGATTAAATCTCTTACTTCTCCTTCATTTTGGAAAAAAATAACTATCGTCTTTCTCTCTGAGTCAACTACTCACCACATTTTATGCATTTCAGTTCAAGCTAGCTGTAGCTTATGCTTTTAGCACTAGATTCATTCTCTGATCATTTGATTGGGTGGACAACATGTCAGTTCATGCTGCAAGTGCTATGATAGGTTGGAGGACGTCCTCCGGAAGTTGTCAAAATTACGGTGTAAGTCCATGGAAGGGGGTGAGAACCATGAGCCTCCTAGGTTTTGTATTGAAGTCAATGTACCCAGAAGAGGACAGAAGTTAGTTGTCCTCCAGCTGCACCATGGTGCTACCCTTCAGAGTGCTGCTGAGGCTACTGTAGACCTTCATTGCAAAATAGTATTTTAATAAATGATTTGGTAACGTGATTATATTTAGTATAGTTTTATCTAAAAAGGATAACATTTCAAAATGTTTTACAATCTATATTTTGATGAAATTCACTGAGGATGGTCCTTCCCTTTCTCCTTTGAGGAGCCTCCACTTGTATAGTACACCTTTATTTCAGTGATTAATGCAATCATAGGCAAATTCTCACTTATTTTACAAGGTATATTTCCATGATGGAAAACACACCATTTGGCAGAGACCTCTTAACTGCTGCAATTAGACCATTATGCATTAGTTGGTAAGAGTACAGAAAACAGATTGATATGAATAATTAGCTGTGCATTGAAAAGGCAAATGATCTATACAAACCTTTCAGTACACGGCACCATTGTACTGTGAGTAAAGCAGACCAGCTGCAAAAAATAGTTTGCTTCCAGTAGTATTATACTGCTTAAGCGTTTTGCAGAAGGTCTGCATTATTTTTCACTCGATTCAGACCATGACACCAAGGAAAACCAAAAAAGTGAGGAATGTGCAATTTCAAGGAATGAGAACAAAAGTGACAGAGTGGATGAATACAGTGACAGAGTGGATGAATACAGTGACAGAGTGGATGAATACAGTGACAGAGTGGATGAATACAGTGACAGAGTGGATGAATACAGTGACACACTGGATGAACACAGTGTGTATAGTTAGTGTGGCTGCTGTGTGTGTGAGGCTGGGCCATGGCCTCAGTGGGATGATGATGACAGTAGAGCATGAAAGATACACGGATGCTAGGGGCCCCAGCTCCCTGTGTCTACTGGGACACTCAGATATGTTCCCTCATCCCTGGGGTGGACCTAGAAACCTGCTCAGACGCCTTTGTGTTTGTGTGTGAGAGAAAGGCATGTCCCTGTGTTTTGTGGACAGGTTGTGTGAGGAGAACGCTCCCTCATGATTTACTCACATCAGCCCTGGTAACCACTGCTGCTTTGTCCTTAAAAGAGGGAACATGTATGAGTGTATCTCTACTTAATCTATTTCTGCTATGTCAATACTTGCTCATTTATTTCCAACCAATAAATAACTGTTGAGGTTAATTGAATTAAATTCATAGTAAACGTGACCCCCTGACCTTTATGTACCAGAGAGATTCCACTGACTGAGAACACCTTAACACTTTGCTAAATCATCATTCAAACTTTATTGACAGTTTGTGTTAAGAAAGCAGCTCCACAATCAGCCATGTACAAACGTAGAAACAAAAATTGAAGGCCACACACTGGAACTGATTGACAACAGACTGGAAACAGAGACCCCAGTTTAAAACTGACCTGGCAAAAGAGAGACATAGGGAGATGGAAAGGTCCTTCACAGAAGGATGGCGCTCTGGCAGCTGCACAATTACACTGCAAAGCTCTCCGTCATCAATTTGGAGAACATACAATTCGTTTTTTGAAAGATGCAATTTACTTTATTAATTATTTCGGCACTTTGAAGCTCTGTTGTCTTATTCGTGCTGAAAACAGATGGTGGGAACAGGGGCATCCAAACTTTAGCAGGCTGCTGCGTGACCATTGCTGTGATGCAGGCTCTCTCTTGACACGTAGAAAAGTCCCACGTAGTTGATTTACGAGCTAATCTACTCTGCTTGCTTCACATCTACTGCCATTCGAAATATACTGTAGATACGCTCACCCAGTTAAGTATCAAAGTAGATCAAATAAAAGTCAGACAGAGGAATATGAATGCTAAACAGTTCCAGGCAAAAGACGCTGCCTGCTGATTGGTCGAGGGCCTGTCGCTGGAGGCTGTCGTCATAGAGAGGCAGACATGGTGAAGCTCCACCCTTTTCCCAATCAGCTGCTATAAAGCTACGCCTCTTCAGGAAGTGTTGGGCTGGAAGGGCTTAGGGGTAGCCAGCATGGCACGTACTTTGGCCATCAGATCCTGAGAAGGAGAAAGGGAGAGAGAGGGGTAGAAAGAAGGGAAGAGAGGGGTAGATAGAAGGGAAGAGAAAAGGGTCGAGAGAAGGGAAGAGAAAGGGGTAGAAAGAAGGGAAGAGAAAGCGAAGAGAAAGGGGAAGAGAGAGGGGAAGAGAGAAGGGTAGAGAGAAGGGAAGAGAGGGGTAGAAAGAAGGGAAGAGAGAAGGGTAGAGAGAAGGGTAGAGAAAGGGGTAGAAAGAAGGGAAGAGAGGGGTAGATAGAAGGGAAGAGAGAAGGGTTGAGAGAAGGGAAGAGAAAGGGGTAGAAAGAAGGGAAGAGAAAGGGAAGAGAGAAGGGAAGAGAGGGGTAGAAAGAAGGGAAGAGAGAAGGGAAGAGAGGGGTAGAAAGAAGGGAAGAGAAAGGAGTAGAACGAAGGGAAGAGAGAAGGGTAGAGAAAGGGGTAGAAAGAAGGGAAGAGAGAAGGGAAGAGAGGGGTAGATAGAAGGGAAGAGAGAAGGGTCGAGAGAAGAGAGAAGGGTAGAAAGAAGGGAAGAGAGAAGGGTAGAGAGAAGGGAAGAGAGAAGGGTAGAGAGAAGGGAAGAGAGAAGGGAAGAGAGAAGGGAAGAGAGAAGGGTAGAAAGAAGGGTAGAGAGAAGGGTAGAGAGAAGGGTAGAGAGAAGGGTAGAGAGAAGGGTAGAGAGAAGGGAAGAGAGAAGGGTAGAGAGAAGGGTAGAGAGAAGGGAAGAGAGAAGGGTAGAGAGAAGGGTAGAGAGAAGGGAAGAGAGAAGGGAAGAGAGAAGGGTAGAAAGAAGGGTAGAGAGAAGGGTAGAGAGAAGGGAAGAGAGGGGTAGAAAGAAGGGAAGAGAGAAGGGTAGAAAGAAGGGAAGAGAGAAGGGTAGAGAGAAGGGAAGAGAGGGGTAGAAATAAGGGAAGAGAGAAGGGAAGAGAGAAGGGTAGAGAGAAGGGAAGAGAGAAGGGAAGAGAGGGGTAGAAAGAAGGGTAGAAAGAAGGGAAGAGAGGGGTAGAAAGAAGAGAAAAGGGAAGGGAAGAGAGAAGGGTAGAGAGAAGGGAAGAGAGAAGGGTAGAAAGAAGGGAAGAGAGAGGGGTAGAGAGAAGGGAAGACAGAAGGGTAGAAAGAAGGGAAGAGAGAAGGGTAGAAAGAAGGGAAGAGAGAGGGGTAGAGAGAAGGGAAGAGAGAGGGGTAGAGAGAAGGGAAGAGAGAAGGGAAGAGAGAAGGGTAGAAAGAAGAAAAGAGAAGGGAAGAGAGAAGGGTAGAAAGAAGGGAAGAGAGAAGGGTAGAAAGAAGGGAAGAGAGAAGGGTAGAGAGAAGGGAAGAGAGAAGGGTAGAGAGAAGGGAATAGAGAAGGGAAGAGAGAAGGGAAGAGAGGGGTAGAAATAAGGGAAGAGAGAAGGGAAGAGAGAAGGGTAGAGAGAAGGGAAGAGAGAAGGGAAGAGAGGGGTAGAAAGAAGGGTAGAAAGAAGGGAAGAGAGGGGTAGAAAGAAGAGAAGAGGGAAGGGAAGCAAGAAGGGTAGAAAGAAGGGAAGAGAGAAGGGTAGAGAGAAGGGAAGAGAGGGGTAGAGAGAAGGGAAGAGAGAAGGGTAGAAAGAAGGGAAGAGAGAGGGGTAGAGTGAAGGGAAGAGGGGGGTAGAGAGAAGGGAAGAGAGAAGGGTAAAGGGAAGAGAGAGAGGTAGAGAGAAGGGTAGAGAGAAGGGAAGAGAGAAGGGTAGAGAGAAGGGAAGAGAGAGGGGTAGAAAGAAGGGAAGAGAGAAGGGTAGAGAGAAGGGTAGAGAGAAGGGAAGAGAGGGGTAGAAAGAAGGGAAGAGAGAAGGGTAGAGAGGGGTAGAAAGAAGGGAAGAGAGAAGGGTAGAGAGGAGGGAAGAGAGAAGGGTAGAAAGAAGGGAAGAGAGAAGGGTAGAAAGAAGGGAAGAGAGAGGGGTAGAGAGAAGGGAAGAGAGAGGGGTAGAGAGAAGGGAAGAGGGGGGGTAGAGAGAAGGGAAGAGAGAAGGGTAAAGGGAAGAGAGAGAGGTAGAGAGAGAGGTAGAGAGAAGGGTAGAGATAAGGGTAGAGAAAGGGGTAGAAAGAAGGGTAGAGAAAGGGGTAGAAAGAAGGGTAAAGGGAAGAGAGAGGGGTAGAGAGACAGGAAGAGGGGGAGATTGAGAGAGAGATGAGAGGAAAGATGGAAACCGACACAGAGGGAAAAAGAGGACAGTGAGTGAGTGTGCCATATAAAATACCAATAATGAGGAAAATAGGAAATATGGCCTGGTTAAGAAACCTACAGTCCTGTATTCTGTCTACTCTCTCAGAGAGCCTCTCCACCATCACAATTCAACACAAATACAAATCTTCCTCCCTCCCTGGGCTATCTTTCAACCAGGACAGCTTAATATATTCCTGGCTATTTATGACAGTAGGCTATAGGACAGCTTATAGGACAGCTATAGAACAGCTATAGGACAGCTATAGAACAGCTATAGGACAGCTATAGGACGGCTATAGGACGGCTATAGGACGGCTATAGGACGGCTATAGGACAGCTATAGGACAGCTTATAGGACAGCTATAGGACGGCTATAGAACAGCTATAGGACAGCTATAGGACGGCTATAGGACGGCTATAGGACGGCTATAGAACAGCTATAGGACAGCTATAGGACGGCTATAGAACAGCTATAGGACAGCTATAGGACGGCTATAGGACAGCTATAGGACAGCTATAGGACGGCTATAGGACGGCTATAGGACGGCTATAGGACGGCTATAGAACAGCTATAGGACAGCTATAGGACAGCTAGAGGACAGCTAGAGGACAGCTATAGGACGGCTATAGGACAGCTATAGGACGGCTATAGGACAGCTATAGGACAGCTATAGGACAGCTATAGGACAGCTATAGGACGGCTATAGGACAGCTATAGGACAGCTATAGGACGGCTATAGGACAGCTATAGGACAGCTTATAGGACAGCTATAGGACAGCTTATAGGACAGCTATAGGACGGCTATAGGACAGCTATAGGACAGCTATAGGACAGCTTATAGGACAGCTATAGGACAGCTATAGGACAGCTTATAGGACGGCTATAGGACGGCTATAGGACGGCTATAGGACGGCTATAGGACGGCTATAGGACGGCTATAGGACGGCTATAGGACGGCTATAGGACAGCTATAGGACAGCTTATAGGACAGCTATAGGACAGCTATAGGACAGCTATAGGACAGCTATAGGACAGCTATAGGACAGCTTATAGGACAGCTATAGGACAGCTATAGGACAGCTATAGGACAGCTATAGGACAGCTTATAGGACAGCTTATAGGACAGCTATAGGACAGCTATAGGACAGCTATAGGACAGCTATAGGACAGCTATAGGACAGCTTATAGGACAGCTATAGGACAGCTTATAGGACAGCTATAGGACAGCTATAGGACAGCTATAGGACAGCTATAGGACAGCTATAGGACAGCTTATAGGACAGCTTATAGGACAGCTTATAGGACAGCTATAGGACAGCTTATAGGACAGCTTATAGGACAGCTTATAGGACAGCTATAGGACAGCTATAGGACAGCTTATAGGACAGCTCCCTGCAATAGAAGGCCATCAGATCCACTCCTAGTTAGGTAAGCAGTCCCAATCTGAACACAGTCCAACCTGGAAATGATACACCAAATAGGGGATATATTAAATCTTTCAGCGTGAGCCGCTGAATAAGCTGCTTGTCATACAAGTTTCTCCTTGCTCAGGTCTGACGTGGGGAGTTATTGCATATCACTACTCTTCCTTCTCCTCTCCCGCTGTTCTCTTCCTTCTCCTCCGTCATGAGTGAGCAAGCAAGAGCACACACACACGCACAGAGAACAAAGGCGAATACGCATGCACACACAAACACAGAGACCAACAGAGACACACACTGAGGGATAAATGTGAGTGAAAGCAGTGGTGGTGATCAGGGTCCTTGAAGAGAGTACAGCCTGACCACAGTGACCTCCACGCTGTCGTAAAAACAGCAGGAAGGAGGAGCAGGATCACCACAGCAAATTGAGGCAAAAGGTATAACAAGATGGCGGTATGGATAATGGTGTTAATGTCTGAGTAGATGATGTGAGACTGGGGCTTTAAACAAGGCTGGTACTGAAGCCTCCACAGATGCTGCTTTATTCAGGTGAGAAATTGATGAAAGAGGGGGGGGGGGGTTAAGTACTATATGTGTGAGTGTGATTGAGAAAGCAGGAAAGTGTTAAAGACATAGGCGTATGAGAGAGTGTGTGTGAGGGAACGTGTAAAGGTGGAGAGGGAGCGTGACATGTACTGTACTTGAGCGTGACAGAAAATGCTACTAACATCCAAACAAATTCATTCTAAATATTTGTAAGCATTGTCATACTCCCCAAGCTATAAGACTGCTAAATAGTTAACCAATAGCTACCCGGAATAACTGCACTGACCCTCTTTGCACCAACTCTTTTGATTCACATAAGCTGCTGCTACTGTTTATCATCTATCCTGTTGCCTAGTCACTTTATCCCTATACCTATATGTACATATCTACCTCCTCGTACCACGGCACATCGACTCGGTACTGGTACTCCGTGTATAGAGCCAAGTTATCGTTACTCATTGTGTATTTAGTATTTTTCTATTATTTCTTTATTTTCTTTCTCTCTGCATTGTTGGGAAGGACCCGTAAGTAAGCATTTCACTGTTAGTCTACACCTGTTGTTTACAAAACATGTGGCAAGTGGAACCGGAGTGCCAAGTCGAGAAAAAAAAGGCTTCTCAACAGTTTTTACCCCCCAAGACATAAGACTCCTGAACAGGTAATCAAATGGCTACCCGGACTATTTGCATTGTGTGCACCCCCCCCAAGACATAAGACTCCTGAAAAGGTAATCAAATGGCTACCCGGACTATTTGCATTGGGTGCCCCCCCGCCCAACCCCTCTTTTACGCTGCTGCTACTCTCTGTTTATCATACACGCATAGTCACTTTAACTATACATTCATGTACATACTACCTCAATTGGGCCGACCAACCAGTGCTCCTGCACATTGGCTAACCGGGCGATCTGCATTGTGTCCCACCCACCACCCGCCACCCACTACCCACCAACCCCTCTTTTACACTACTGCTACTCTCTGTTCATCGTATATGCATAGTCACTTTAACCATATCTACATACTACCTCAATCAGCCTGACTAACCGGTGTCTTTATGTAGCCTCACTACTTTTATAGCCTCGCTACTGTTTTTCACTGTCTTTTTACAGTTGTTTTTATTTCTTTACTTTTCTATTGTTCACCTAATACTTTTTGCACTATTGGTTAGAGCCTGTAAGTAAGCATTTCACTGTTGTATTCGGTGCACGTGATTTGATTTCATTCATTTATGAGAGCAGGGAGAATGAATGAACACGCTCCATAAGCAGAATGAGTGAGAGAGAGGAGGAAAGTCCATCATGAGCCTGGGGATGAGTGAGAGAGAGGAGGAATGTTCATCATGAGCCTGGGGATGAGTGAGAGAGAGGAGGAATGTTCATCATGAGCCTGGGGATGAGTGAGAGAGAGGAGGAATGTTCATCATGAGCCTGGGGATGAGTGAGAGAGAGGAGGAATGTTCATCATGAGCCTGGGGATGAGTGAGAGAGGAGGAAAGTTCATCATGAGCCTGGGGATGAGTGAGAGAGAGGAGGAATGTTCATCATGAGCCTGGGGATGAGTGAGAGAGAGGAGGAATGTTCATCATGAGCCTGGGGATGAGTGAGCGAGAGGAGGAATGTTCATCATGAGCCTGGGGATGAGTGAGAGAGAGGAGGAATGTTCATCATGAGCCTGGGGATGAGTGAGCGAGAGGAGGAATGTTCATCATGAGCCTGGGGATGAGTGAGCGAGAGGAGGAATGTTCATCATGAGCCTGGGGATGAGTGAGAGAGAGGAGGAATGTTCATCATGAGCCTGGGGATGAGTGAGCGAGAGGAGGAATGTTCATCATGAGCCTGGGGATGAGTGAGCGAGAGGAGGAATGTTCATGAGCCTGGGGGTTTCTGACAAGAGGACGAGGAGATGTGGGGGGGCAGAAAACAAGAGGTCACAATACAGTATCCAGGATGAGAGGAGGATGAGTGGCATGGATTTCAGAGCCATGAGAAATAAATAAAGAGGAAGAGTAGAAAGGATGCTGACAGTGTCTTCAGTTTCGATTCTTTACCAAGGCCACTCCATTGAATCGCACATGTAAAGGTTCTATCCTCGCTCCATGTCACATTCTGTCTGTCAGTCCATCTCTACAGGTCTGTATGTTAGTCTCCTCTAATTCTGTCTGTCTGTCCATCTCTACAGGTCTGTATGTTAGTCTCCTCTAATTCTGTCTGTCAGTCCATCTCTACAGGTCTGTATGTTAGTCTCCTCTAATTCTGTCTGTCAGTCCATCTCTACAGGTCTGTATGTTAGTCTCCTCTAATTCTGTCTGTCTGTCCATCTCTACAGGTCTGTATGTTAGTCTCCTCTAATTCTGTCTGTCTGTCCATCTCTACAGGTCTGTATGTTAGTCTCCTCTAATTCTGTCTGTCTGTCCATCTCTACAGGTCTGTATGTTAGTCTCCTCTAATTCTGTCTGTCTGTCCATCTCTACAGGTCTGTATGTTAGTCTCCTCTAATTCTGTCTGTCTGTCCATCTCTACAGGTCTGTATGTTAGTCTCCTCTAATTCTGTCTGTCTGTCCATCTCTGTCAGTCAGTCCGTCACTATTAGTGTTCTTCTGTCGGTCGGTCTGTCTGTCTTCTCTACCAGTCTCCCTGTGCGTGATGCTCCAACAAAACCCTCTTTGCAGCTCAAACTCCTGACTGCAGACCAGAATAATACCCTGCCAGTGAGGGAACAGGGAACGGTCCGTGCCCTCTCCCTCTCTCCCCTAAAAACACATCCCAACCCCCAGCCATTCGTCATCTGTCAGCCAGCCCCCGTAATGAAGGAAAAACAAAGCTCAAAACTCGGGCCAAAATGCTAATTCTAATGAAAAAAGTGCATTAGATTTCTCTGAGTGCATCATCATGAAATCTTTACGCTGATGGGGCTGGCTTTAAAGTGGCCAGGGACTATATACTGTATGTCTGAATCAGAACATCTGCATAGCGGGGTAATGGTCTACTCATTCAGAGATGGCTGGGTGTATACCTTCGATCTTCCTCATGGGTTGAGTCTCAAATGGCACCCTATTTTGTAGAAAGTACACTACTTTTGACCAGGGCCCATAGACATTTGTGACACACTCATGGCCTGTAAAGAGCAGGGCCGGGTGAATGATTCAATCCCTCTCTCTCATGCCCTCCTTTCCCCCTTCCTCACCTCTTTCCCTGACCCCCTCTTTCCCTAAACCACACTCTATTCATATGACCTAAGCCAATCTCTCATTCTCCCTTTTCTGAAACCCCCCCTCTCATTCCCGCCTTCTCTTTCTACAACCTACCCCATTCTCTCTCCCTACAGCTTGCTCTATCTGTGAATGTCTTGATGTTTGACGGTGGGCTGGTTTCCATACCACACAGGCCTCTCTGCCTCAGCCCAAGTCGGCTCCAGGTAAGTCTGTCCTCTTCTCTCTCTGAACCCCTATGAAGGTGCTCATCCTGGGCCAACTGGCTGGCTTCATGAAGGGGTCTGGTTAATGGGGCTCTTCATCAGACTCAGGACAGATACAGAACATCAAATGGAGAGAGGACAGGGGCTTGAACTTCTAAAGGTGCCCTGTTAAGGTATGGCTTTGTGATATACGCCAAGAAAGACATTAGAGTAATTGGAGAATGAATGCTATCAAAGCCTGAAAGTAAGACATCAAATAAACCATAGAGCAAATTTACAACAGGTGTGAGGTAGTTAAAAGATGCCGCCTGAGGAAGCAGCGTTTTTAACATTATGTTGAAACGCATTGGGTGTGCACCCCCAGCTGTGATCCTACCCTAGACGAGAACCTCTCTCTCTCCAACCCAACAGCTTACCAGAAGAGTGACTAGTAGAGGGGGTGATTGCGTAATATGTTAAAGTCAGGACTTTCAGGGAAGAGTTGATCCCCTTTTTCTCTCTTCTGGAGATGAAAGCCTCTGTAATGTAAACTAGCTCTCCTCAGCTGTCAGCTGCTGCTGCGCATAAAGTCACGAGAGAGATGAGAGAGCCAGAAACACCAGGACAGGGAGATAAACACAACAAATAAAATGCCTATGTGCACATTACTGAACACAGAGGAGGAATGTTAAATGTAAAATCTGACCTGAGTTCAGAGATCAGCTGCTCCGAGCCCACAGAGATCGAAGATAGAAATGATGTAATCTGTGCTGGGATCAGTGTACTGAAATCTCTGAGCTGTGTGTTCTGTATAATGCTGCTTCCACAAGGGCCGACTATCCTTGGAACCACAGTCCCTGTGTACATCACATCTAACAATGAGCTGATTCTGAACTGCTGTGCTTTGTGCACATGTCATAATGAGAGATATGGAGTACCTGTACAACACCCTACTGTAATGTGCTTTATGGAATACATGCTAGGACATCTGGGCTTGTATTCACAAAGCGTCTCAGAATAGGAATGCTGATCTAGGATCAGTTCTACCTTTAAAATCCTAATGAATATCAAATCAAATTTATTTATATAGCCCTTCTTACATCAGCTGATATCTCAAAGTGTTGGATAGAAACTCAGCCTAAAACCCCAAACAGCAAGCAATGCAGGTGTATAAGCACGGTGGCTAGGAAAATCTCCCTAGAAAGGACAAAACCTAGGAAGAAACCTAGAGAGGAACCAGGCTATGAGGGGTGGCCAGTCCTCTTCTGGCTGTACCGGGTGGAGATTATAACAGAACATGGTCAAGATGTTCAAATGTTCATAAATGACCAGCATGGTCAAATAATAATAATCACAGTAGTTGTCGAGGGTGCAAAGGTCAGCACCTCAGGAGTAAATGTCAGTTGGCTTTTCATAGCTGATCATTAAGAGTATCTCTACCGCTCCTGCTGTCTCGAGAGTTGAAAACAGCAGGTCTGGGACAGGTAGCATATATGATTATATGGACAGGTGAGTCCTCATCCTAGATCAGAACTCATACTCTGTCAT
The DNA here is from genome assembly GCF_002021735.2 of Oncorhynchus kisutch. Classification (NCBI taxonomy): domain Eukaryota; kingdom Metazoa; phylum Chordata; class Actinopteri; order Salmoniformes; family Salmonidae; genus Oncorhynchus; species Oncorhynchus kisutch. Next base: position 23,164,979 of record NC_034196.2, on the reverse strand, counting down.
GCTTTGTGAATATGGGCCCATGTTAATATACATACAGTGCATTCGGAATGTATTCAGATCCCTTGACTTTTTCCACATTTTGTTATGTTACAGCCTTATTCTAAAACTGATTAAATAGTTTTTCCCCTCATCAATCTACACACAATTCCCCATAATGACAAAGAAACCCCCCCTTGAAATATCACATTAACATAAGTATTCAGACCCTTTACTCAGTACTTTGCTGAAGCACCTTTGACAGCATTGAGTCTTCTTGGGTATGACATTACAAGCTTGGCACACCTGTATTTGGGGAGTTTCTCCCATTCTTCTCTGAAGATCATCTCAAGCTCTGTCAGATTGGATGGAGAGCATTGCCACACAGCTATTTCTAGGTCTCTTCAGAGATGTTCGATCAGGTTCAAGTCTGGGATCTAGGTGGGCCACTCAATGACATTGAGACTTGCCTTGGCTGTGTGCTTAGGGTCGTTGTCCTGTTGGAAGGTGAACCTTCATCAAGGATCTCTCTGTACTTTGCTCCGTTCATCTTTGCCTCAATCCTGACTAGTCACCTAGTCCCTGCCACTGACAAACATCCCCAGAGCATGATGCTGGCACCACCATGCTTCACTGTAGGGATGGTGCCAGGTTTCCTCCAGATGTGACGCTTGGCATTCAGGCCAAAGAGTTCAATCCTGGTTTCATCAGACCAGAGAATCTTTCTGATGGTCTGGGAGTCTTTAGGTGCCTTTTGGAAAACTCCAAGCTGGCTGTCATGGGCCTTTTACCGAGGAGTGGCTTCCGTCAGGCATAAAGGCCTGATTGGTGGAGTGCTGCCGAGATGGTTTTCCTTCTGGAAGGTTCTCCCATCTCCACAGAGGAACTCTGGAGCTCTGTCAGAGTAACCATCGGGTTCTTGGGCATCTCCCTGCCCCAAGGCCCTTCTCCCGCGATTGCTCAGTTTGGCCGGGCAGCCAGCTCTAGAAAGAGTCTTGGAGGTTCCAAACTTCTTCCATTTAAGAATGATGGAGGCCATTGTGATCTTGGGGACCTTCAATGCTGCAGACATTTTTTGATACCCTTCCCCAGATCTGTGCCTCGACACAATCCTGTCTCGGAGCTCTACAGACAATTCCTTCGACCTCATGGCTTGGGATTTGCTCTGACATGCACTGTCAACTGTGGGACCTTATATAGACAGGTGTGTGCCTTTCCAAATCATGTCCAATCAATACTTCAATTTCTTTGTTTTATTTTTAATACATTTGCTAATGTTTCTACAAACTTGTTTTAGCTTTGTCATTATGGGGTATTGTGTGTAGATTGCTGAGGATAAAACAAAGTAATACATTTTTAGATTAAGGCTGTAACATAACAAAATGTGGAAAAAGTCAAGGGGTCTGAATACTTTCCGAAGGCACTGTACAGTGAGACAGTGAAGAAGAGGTACCTGAGTGATTTTGGACTGCATGGAGGAGACATTGGCTGAGGGAACTTGGTTATCTTTCTCCTGTGAGCCGTCCCTAAAGAGAGAGGGAGAGAGCGAGAGAGAGAGACACAGGTAGACAGACAGACAGACAGACAGACGAGGAGACAGACGGGGAGGGAGGGAGGGGGGGAGAGACAGACGGAGGGAGAGAGGGGGTGGGGGGAGAGAGAGGGGGAGATAAAAAAGAGTTAGAAGGGTTAAAAGAGAGAGGGAGATAGAGAGAAAAGAGAGCAATAACGTGAGAGGGAGTTCAGTGGCTGGGAGGGATGGAGACAGGGCCTCATGTTAACACCTGTCACCTGTGGGTAGAGTTTGGCAATGGTGAATAAGATGTCTATTTCACCAGCCATGTTGGCAGGTGGTCAGGGCTCCGCAGTGAGAGCATTTCACTTGCATTTGTGTAAAACGTTTTCAGTGTAAATGTAAATGAATAAAATCAGATAAAAAGTATGTAGACAAGATAATGGACATAGGGCTGACCCCATTTATTCAACTGGTTGATTGTTTGGTTGATCGGCTGTTGGTCGACCAAGATTTTTTTTGTCGAGCAGTAGTAAATATATATTGTACCAGCCAAAAGTTTGGACACCAACTCATTCCAGGGTTTTTCATTATGTTTTACATTGTAGAACAATAGTGAAGTGATCAACATTCTGAAATAACACATATGGAATCATGTAGTAAGCAAAAAAGTAAAAAAATTACTTTAAAAAAAGCACTCTTGGCGTTCTCTCAACCAGCTTCATGAGGTAGTCATCTGGAATGCATTTCAATTAACAGGTGTGCCTTGTGAAAAGTCAATCTGTGAAATTTCTTTCCTTCTTAATGCATTTGAGCCAATCAGTTGTGGTTGTGAAAAGGTAGGGGTGGTATACAGAAGATAGCCCTATTTGGTAAAAGACTAAGTACATAATATGGCAAGAACAGCTCAAATGTGCAAAGAGAAACGACAGTCCATCATTACCTTAAGACATGAAGGCCAGTCAATCCAGAAAATGTCAAGAACTTTCAAAGTTTCTTCAAGTGCAGTCGCAAAAACCATCATGCGCTATGATGAAACTGGCTCTTATGAGAAACGCCACAGGAAAAGAAGACCCTGAGTTACCTCTGCTGCAGAGGACAAGTTCATTATAGTTAACTGCACCTCAGATTTCAGACCAAATAAATGCTTCAGAGTTCAAGTAAAATACACATCTCAACAGCAACTGTTCAGAGAAGACTGCGTGAATCAGGCCTTCATGGTCGAATTTCTGCGAATAAACCACTACTAAACGACACCAATAATAAGAAGAGACTTGCTTGGGTCAAGAAACATCAGCAATGGGCATTAGACTGGTGGAAATCTGTCCTTTGGTCTGATGAGTCCAAATTTGAAATTTTTGGATCCAACTGCTGTCTTTGTGAGAAGCAGAGTAGGTACACAGATTATCTCCGCATGTGTGGTTCCCACCATGAGGCACGGATGAGGTGGTGTGATGGTGCTTTGCTGTTGACACGGTCTGTGATTTATTTAGAATTCAAGGCACATTTAACCAGCATGGCTACCACAGAATTCTGCAGCGATATGCCATCCCATCTGGTTTGCGGGACTATGGGACTATCATTTGTTTTTCAACAGGACAATGACCCAAAACACACCTTCAGGCTGTGTAAGGACTATTTGACCAAGAGGGAGAATGATGCTGCTGCATCAGTTGACCTGGTCTCCTCAATCACCTGACCTCAACCCAATTAAAATGGTTTGGGATGAGTATGGACCACAGAATGAAGGAAAATCAGCCAACAAGTGCTCAGCATATGTGGGAACTCCTTCAAGACTGTTGGAAAAGCATTCGTCATGAAGCTGGTTGAGAGAATGCCAAGAGTGTGCAAAGCTGTCATCAAGGCAAAGTGTAACTACTTTGAAAAATCTGAAATATAAAATATATTTTGATTTGTTTAACACTTTTTTGGTACATGATTCCATTTGTGTTATTTCACAGTTTTGATGTCTTCACTACTATTCTACAATGTAGAAAATAGTACAAATAAAGGAAAACCCTTGAATGAGTCGGTGTGTCCAAACTTTTGACTGTTTATTTGCATATTAATTGAATATTGCCAAATGTTTCAGCAAAGAATATTGAGCCCATTTAATGCAACCCTTGCAGTTAATAGACCACAAAGCTGCATACAACTGACCTAAATGTTTGGAAATGATGAGGAACATGAGATGAGTTTACCTTTTCATCCAGACTTTTTACAATTTTAAATTTTTAAATTTTTAAAATACCTTTATTTAACTAGGCAAGTCAGTTAAGAACAAATTCTTATTTTCAATGACGGCCTGGGAACAGTGGGTTAACTGCCTGTTCAGGGGCAGAACGACAGATTTGTACCTTGTCAGCTCGGGGGTTTGAACTCGCAACCTTCCGTTTACTAGCCCAACGCTCTAACCACTAGGCTACCCTGCCACTTAAAACACATCAAGTGTAACTGGACTGTTTATCTCACATCTGAAGGCTGGGAGGAATTTACAACATACTTCAGATTGCTAATATATATTTTGGAGTAATAATTACATAACCAACGCTGTCTAGTAATACTAGTCCCGTGCGAATAGGTCACGTGCATGTGATGCATACATGTGTCACGTAAAGAGAGCAAGGGTTGAGGGAATGTTTCCCCTAAACAAATGAGGGATTTCAGTAACAGAAATTTTCAGTCAGAAATGGCTATAATTATGTTGCAGATTCAGGAACACAGCGCGATAGACACTTTGATGTTCTGTGGTGGTGCCGTAGCAGGGAGGATGGGTGCTAGTCAGTCACTTGCTGTCTTTTATTTTTTTTAAAACACAGCACAGCAAGTCTGATCCCAGAACTTGCATAATCAAATCAATAGCTGGTTGGACTCCCACTAGTCATTTGTGTGTCTTAATTATTTAATCAAACAGTGTGCTTAAAGCATCAGACAAGCTCAGTGAATATACACAATATACAAAAGTATGTGGACAATGTGTTCTCTGGAGTGATGAATCACGCGTCACCATCTGGCAGTCCGACGGACGAATCTGGGTTTGGCAGATGCCAGGAGAACGCTACCTGCCCCAATGCATAGTGTCAACTGTAAAGTTTGGTGGAGGAGGAATAATGGTCTGGGGCTGTTTTTCATGGTTTAGGCTAGGCCCCTTCGTTCAGTGAAGGGAAATCTCGATGCTACAGCATACAATGAAATTCTAGATGATTCTGTGCTTCCAACTTCGTGGCAACAGTTTGGGGAAGGCTCTTTCCTGTTTCAGCATGACAATGCCCCTGTGCACAAAGCGAGGTCCATACAGAAATGGTTTGTCGAGATCGGTGTGGAAGAACTTGACTGGCCTGCACACAGAGCCCTGACCTCAACCCCATTGAACACCTTTAAGATGAATTGGAATGTGTCAATATATGGAAAAATACACGTTTCAAAATGGAGACCAATCGATTGGTCGAAAGAACAGACGACCCATGGTCGATCAAGATTTTTTAAAGTTGGGGACAGCCCTAATAAACAGCCAGGTGAGGTGGGGTGCTTTACCTGGAGAGGCTGGAGGTGGGGCTTGTGGGAGGGGAGGCGCTTGGGTACTTCTTGGCTCTGCCGGGGGATGAGGAGGGGGAACAGGAGGAGCCCTTGTTCTGGAGCTGGCCCCTAGAACTCTTACTCTTCCTCTTCTCATGAGGGGACCTGGAGCACAGGGAGAGAGGGATAGAGAGAGAGAGAGAGACATGGTGAAACTGCCCAAACCCTTTCAGGAAGTAATGGATTGAGACACAAAACAGACAGTCACTGAGCTGCTGGAGCTCAAACTGCTACATTGAATAGAGAAATGTAGTTCTCTCACAGCATTGTCCCACTATTCCCCCTTTATGGGTTCCCAGCCCTATCTACCTGGATCTGGGGTGCCTCCTGGGCAGAACGAGGTTGTTGCCAAGGCGACAGGCGGCAGGGCCGTAGCGCTCCCTCTCCTCACCCCTCCTCTCAGACGAGCGAGCCCTGCTGTCCCCCCTGTTCTTCCTCCCAGGGGACCTGGAACGAGACCTGCAGACAGACACAGGGAATGAGAGATGAACACAGAGATGGAAGGAGGGAGAGAGAGACAGGGGGGAGAAGAGAAGGGGGGGAGTGAGAGAGAAAGAAAGAGGGAGAGGTGAGAAGAGGGAACACAGATGGAAGGACAGAGAGGAAAACTCAAAGCAACATAAAAAACTGAAATATGCAGTATTTTCCCCAGTGCCTGAGGCCAAACTAGCTTTTCTCTAGTGGTGAAGCACTGAGACCACTGAGGAGAGATGGAGGGTGTGAAATACTCAATCGCAGGGAAATTGCCAATTTTTGACAATCTGCTGCTTTAACCAGCAGCTGGTCTCTGGGGCTGACCTTCCACGCCCAAGCCTATTCCCTGGCCACCTAACTGCCCCCATGCCCTGTACTCTGACCTCAACTGCTCTACCCACCTCTCAGTATTATTACCAATCAGAGTACTGTTCATGGGTGTGCTCATAGTTACTATATTGAGATGGAGAGCAAAGGAAAAAATATTTTGAAACAGTTCTGAGTCTCCACTTATTAAGTAGAGTTTACCACTTTTCACTTGTTTTACTCTTCAGAACCCATAGCGGCCATCGACTGGCGTTAAATATATATATATAGCGCTCGCGAACGGCCTTGTTTTTCAAACAATACTATATGTTTCTATATCGCAAAGTGAACTTGCAAACAACCTGCTGTCGTATTCACGTAGCTGTTGTCATCAACCAGAAACAGGAAACAGAATATCATTAGATTTTTTAAAAACTTCATTAGTCAAAATGAAGGCGCCGAAGCAGAAAACGTTTTCACTGTGACAGAGGCTGTATCTATAGTATATCTATAGTATCTATAGTATAGTGGTTGGTGATACGGATTCAGACACGTCCTTGCACTTTGAAAAGTGATGTCGAGGTGAGTGAAATAAGTCAAGAGCAGATATGTTTGGTGTTGTCTATGTTAGATGCTGTGAAACTTGGGGAATAGCAAGTCCTGTCATGATCACTTGGCAAGCACATCAGAGGTGAAGCTTGAATGATTGCTCAGTGTCTCATGGAAATAGTTGCCATGTTAGGCTGTTGGTTGTTTTGTCTTGTTTCTACCGATATAATTCATATGGAAATGGCCCAAGCTGCTTGCTATTACTAGTTAGTCTGTCAGGCAAGAAAAGTGCCGTGCTTCCAGCAGTACCATGAGATATTGTAGGCTAAATGCAAACACTAAAGTGGCAGTGTGAAATATGGGAAAATGGTCTCTAACAGTTGTGTTTGTACCTTCTCTATATGACTCGATCTAATACTTGTTGCATTCAGTGAATTATTTCTACATTTTTTGTCTCTCAATCTACATTTAGAAATAGTTTCTGAATAGCTGTTTGCATTTTTACATAGCCTACTTTGTGTGAGTTTTGAAATACTTTCTGAATATAGTCCTCTGTTCACGTTTTGGAAAACATTTTTATTTGAATGTAAATCATATTTATAAGTATAATATATTATACTTGGTACATTCTGAGTAAGTAATTTAGTCAAATGTATTCTAGTTTTTTGTTGTTGTGTTGAGTGTTAATTGTTTTTTGATAGTGTCTTTAGACAATGGAAGACAAAATGTGTGTTTTTTTCTATTGAGGTTGTGTTCTTTAAAACTAAAACTTGTAATTTGTTCTATGTTTTTGAGTTGTGTCTGTCTGTTTTAAATGTGTGACAAAATGAGATTACTGATCATTTTCAAGACAATCTACAGCAGCATTCTTGAATTCTATTCCGGTCTAAAGGGTTAACCACATCTGTATTTTGGTAGTAAATAGCATGTTATGGATGTGTCCGCTCAATTTTCTGTGATTTCACTTGGTTTTGAGAAACTTACCCCACCATCGATAGACTTCCACAAGCTTGTTCTGCAGTTGCAGGGGCACAGATAAAGCATTGACAAAGGTTCCAAAAACACCCAAATATGTCCTTTTAGAAACGGCAACGATGCAGGTCTCTTAGACGTTGTACACACGACATTGTGTCATTCTGAACTTCATCCACAACGTTATAATATTCTATTTTGTTGGACTCAAGTGATATTTTTTTTGTGTGCACGCAGAGAAGTAGTGGCTGGGTGTTGTTGGAGCCTTTGTTCATATTTTATCTGTGCCCCTGAAACTGCAGAATGAGCATGAGGAAGTCTATCGCTGGTGGGGTACGTTTCTCAAAACCAAATCGCACCCGCAAAAAAGTGTCTGGTAACTTCTATAACATCCAAGATACAGATTTGGTTAAAAAACTAAGTTAAATTGTACTTGTTACCCTCTGTTGCGCCAGTTAAGAGTCTATATACATTGTGTGCAAAAGGCATGAGGAGGTAGGCGAATAATTACAATTTTGCAGATTAACACTGGAGTGATAAATGATCAGATGGTCATGTACAGGTAGAGATATTGGTGTGCAAAAGAGCAGAAAAGTAAATAAATAAAAACAGTATGGGGATGAGGTAGGTAAAATTGGGTGGGCTATTTACCGATAGACTATGTACAGCTGCAGCGATCGGTTAGCTGCTCAGATAGCAGATGTTTTAAGTTGGTGAGGGAGATAAAAGTCTCCAACCTCAGCGATTTTTGCAATTTGTTCCAGTCACAGGCAGCAGAGAACTGGAACGAAAGGCGGCCAAATGAGGTGTTGGCTTTAGGGATGATCAGTGAGATACACCTGCTGGAGCGCGTGCTACGGGTGGGTGTTGCCATCGTGACCAGTGAACTGAGATATAAAGAATAGGTTGCAATTTGAGGCGCAACCCGAGTGTCTACAGAGTGGTTAAATCACAGGCTCCTCTCTCTCCCTCTTTATAATACAGGACAGCCAGTACGCCAGTACCATGGTGATTCAGCCATTTCACATCCCACTGCCAAGAGCAACAACCACACTAAATGACTCGCACAATAATAACAAAAACAATCACATTTCCCCTGATTTAAAGGCAACAATCCAACCAGCTACAAATGAGCGTTTATTTAAGAACACTAGCGTACGTCTGGATCCACTCTGACTGAGCCACAGAGAAACATATTTAACACACACACACACAAACTGGCCACACGCAGATGAAAACGTGATCTAATGGAGCCGTTTAAAAAGTACTTTGCAGCCGGGGACACAGTGGACCGCTGGACGAAAGCCAATTTGGCCCAAGGATAAACACAAATAGAGAGGTCATCCTCTGCCATAGTGGCTGAAGAGGTCAAAAAGTGAGCAAAAAGGAAGTTGTCAGAGGAAGGGGTAGAGGGTCATTTAAAATTCAGGGGAAAATCTACATCCACTTAGCCTGAGCAGAGTACCAGAGCATATGATCAATGACTCCAAACCTCCATCAAAGAGACACTTTAAAGAGCAAATTGGATGAGTTCTGTCCACATCGAGACTATACCCCAAACGGCACTATTCCCTTTATAGTGCACTACTTTTGATCAGGGCCTATAGGGAATAGGGTGTCATTTGGGATGCATCCTTAGGACTCATAGTGGCTGCTCTTTCCCATCCATCCCCGAATCTCCTACCTTATCTGTCCTGTATGGATGTTGTTAACCCCATCCTGGCCCTTCATGGGCCCACGGGAGCCTCTACACTCCACTGGTAATGATCTTAGACTTCCCCCGGGGCAAAGGGCCCCAATTAAACCCCCAGAGGTGGAGCAAGGGTGCAGGGGCTAAGCATGGGGGCAGGACAGACCTGTCAATGACTACAGACAATGTCAGAGGGCTGACAGGACAGAGTTGACCTTGAGACTAAGACAGGATGCAGATGATGGACAGAGAGGAGGAGGGAGGGGTAGGTGGGAGGAGGGGAAGAGAGAGATAAAGGGAGATGGTGGGAAAGCAGTAGGCCAGTTAATGACGAGCAGCTGATGAGTTAACGAGGGGGGAAACTCCCCCCGTGTCACAGCCAGGGTCCTTATTAACCACAAGGAAGGAAGGGGGGGAGAGAGAGAGAGCGAGGTCCATTGGACTGCTAAGGGCTAATGGTGTCGAGCAGCATGACACCAATATCCTCTCTCTCTCTCTCTGTATGAGTGTGATGGACAGTTATGACAGGGTCAGAGACATGCGTGTGTGTGTAATCCTTTCAGTATCTGACAGCACTCAGCGTGCCACTAACAGAGCTGGAGAGGAGGGGGAGAAATTATTCCCTAAACAGTGCACAACTTTTTCCCAGGGTGCTACTTGGGATACACAAAAACATATATGCAGCCAGCTAGCCACCTGCAGGAAGGCTCCATTCCCAAGACATTCTCAGGATTAGGAAGGAAGATGCTGGGGATTGATATTTTTTTTACGCTGTAAAAGGTTCGAAGCTCATAACCTCTTCCAGCCTCCCAACACAAATCAAAACGCTGACTGATTCTGTGACTGGTCATGATCAGGGATCCATTTCACTCTCCCAGATTTCTGTATTTTATTTGACTTTCTCGGTCGAGGAGAAAAAGAAGAAGATTAAGGGATGAAATTTGGCGTGCTTGCACATTAGAGGAGTGAAATCTCTGACACGAGGCTCAGCAGAGGCCCCCTTCTCAATCTAAGCCCTTTAATTCACATACTGTAAGTGATTTAAAACCTCGGGCAGAAACGATTCAATCTCAGAGAAATGACATTAAGGCTTGTCAGAATGACACGAGGCTGGCATAATTACAGCAACTCCACCCGCTGATAATGACAAACTGGCCGTGATTTCCAAAAAGAGTGAGAGGGGGAGAAAACAATTGAGATGAAAAACTTGGAGTGTGTGGAGGCATCGGGAAACAGAGAGAGAGGAAGCCGACACACTATAGTGAAGCCGCTGCAAAAGAATACTGCCAGCCAGAAAGCCACTTCCTTCATTAGGCAGTAGGCACGGTAGAGGCATCAGGTACTGTTAATGAATTATGTTCAAATGTCTGAGCCTCAGGCCAAATGACAACACCTATTCCACTGTAAAGGCCATGTTGTGATGAGAGAGAGAGTTTATTTTGTGGATAGGGGTTGGACCACTCACCTAAACCCGCGGACTGTTTTGTAGGCGCTGGGCAGGGCGTGCTTGGTTTTGGACCGCGACTTGGAGCGAGACCGCGATCTCGCCGGTGACCTCTTCTTGTGTTTCTTCTTCTTCTTGTCCCTGTCTCCTTTCGCTCTGTCCCGCTCCTTCTCCGGTCTTCTGGAGGTAGAGGAGGATGAGGAGGTGGGTAGCAGGAGGGAGGAAGAGGGGGGCTCTTTGCTTTTGAAGGCATTGGCGTCAGGGGGTCTTTGATCAGCAGGGTACACAGGTGCTCTGGAAGCCAACGGAGGGGGGACAGAGACGACGGGGGCCACTGGGAACTTTGGCAGCTGTGGCTAGGATAGAGAGAAGGAAAGAGAGAGAGTGAGAGGGATGAGCGTAGGAGAGAAAAGGAGCAGGGAAAGAGGGCATATTAATGACAGACAGATCTGCACCTTGGGCCTTTTCTAGTTTAACGAGTGCAAGAAAATCTGAAGGCTTCCCTCTCAGAATGAGCGTACTGAGGAGTGAGAGAGAGAGGAAGTGAGGGAGCGAGAGCTAGAGAGAGAGAAAGTGATCGAGAGAGAGAGAGGAAGTGAGGGAGCGAGAGCTAGAGAGAGAAAGTGATCGAGAGAGAGAGAGGAAGTGAGGGAGCAATAGAGCTAAAGAGAGGAAGTGAGGGAGCGATAGAGCTAGAGAGAGGAAGTGAGGGAGCGATAGAGCTAGAGAGAGGAAGTGAGGGAGCGACAGCGCTAGAGAGAGAGCGTGACGAGGGCATTAACAATTGTCTCCTCCGTTACAGCCACTGGCATAAGGTCATCTGGGAGACGCAATCTAATTCAGCCTGCATCTCCAATCAAGGTTGTGTATGTGTGTGTGTGTGTGTGTGTGTGTGTGTGCGAGTGTGTATGTGTGCTCTCGACCGGCCGAAGTGAAAGGCAAAGCCCTGGGGCAGTGAGATCCTAGTCCTGGCTCTGTCCATAACTACTGCTCGCTGTGTGCTGCTCCTGGTTGGTTCTTCCCTCAGACTTACTCAGCTGCTAATTAAAAGATACTGGCTGGTTACACAACACAATGCAGCCTGATAGCTAGCACCCTGCCCTGCCTGCCTGGCTAACAAAACATAATTGGCCCTTCTCCACTGTCAGCACGAAAGTGCCTCTAATTACTTCAGTATGTGTCTGTCTGGTTAAATTAGATCTTCTGCCCGCTGCTGGATCCAACATCACAACTGGGTGCCAATCAATGTAGCGCCATGCGCCATCAAACTCCATTTAAATAAAATTTTGCCATTGAGAGAAGAAAAACACCATATGTATTTATTTCCCAAGCTTTATTTGCCATGGAAAAGCCAAGCAAGGACTTATGATGTGTAAGGTGTGTGCAATACTGGTGACGTTAGGTAAGGAAGTGTTCATATGTGGAACAAGAAAAAAAGTGTGTGTGAGAAAGAGAGCGCGCGACAGAGACAGAGCGAGAGAGCGCACGAGAGAGAGAGGGACAGAGACAGAGCAGGAGAGACAGAGCGAGAGAGCGCACGAGAGAGAGCGAGAGAGCGCACGAGAGAGAACCAGTGTGAATGTCACCTTATCTATTGAGACTCGGCTCTGGAGACAGTGAATCAAAGGAGACGAGGACACAATGTCATCTCTTCCCAGCATATTTAGAACCTACTCTGTCCCAATTCAGTGAAACAGGACAACTTCTTCCTCCTCCTTTCTTTCCCTCACATGGAATGAGTGGGAGGCACGTTCTTCCCTCCCCTGCTGCTCCAGACAGAGCAGGAGGAGAGACGAAGGTGGAGAAAGATCTGTGTTATTGGCTTTGATAAAGTTTTCGGTATGAATATTTGGTAGTGCGGTGCGCTGCGGTGGCTCAGGGAAGATAATGAGGAGGATGTCTGGGGTTTGATTTCACTTTGGGTTAAGAACAGCATGACATTTGGGTAGGTTTATTCCCAAGGACCATGGGTCGAGGAGAGTGTGTCTGGTCTCTCACGCCTGCTCCAAGGAGATAGGGAGGCTGCCCTCTCTAAAGCACATCGCACGGGAGAGAAGAAGAGAGGCATGCCATTGTAAGGAGAATGGGACAGGGAAAGAGAGGAGGAGGGAGAGGGATAGAGTGTGTTTCAGAAAGGGACAAAAGAAGAAGAGAGAGATGGAAACAATCCATCATGAGCGAGAGAGGGTGTCAGAGGGACAGATATGGAGCAAAAAATGAGCGAGAGGGCAGACAAGGGAAAGAGAAATGGACAGAGGGTGATTGAGAAGGGTGATGAACGAGAGAGGGAAAATAGCCAGAATCCACAACTCCCTGTGTGCAAATAAACTGCTCCAGGTCACCTTGCCTTGCCTGTTGTTGTACTGTAATCAGGCCACTCCACTTCGGCACCCAGAACTGTACTTTCAACACATCCCACCTGTGCACTGCTTGACCTTGCGCGCACACAGAACACAGGGTACCCAGAAGCCCGATTCCAGTGACAACTCAAGCTCTACCATTCACTCTTAATACTCTTTGATTAACGGGCTTTGACAGACTCAATATGTTTACAAGTGGTCCTTTGTAGCTCGATTGGTAGAGCATGGGACATGTAATGCCAGGGTAGTTGGTTTGATTCTCGGGACCACCCATACGTAAAATGTAAGCTAGCATGACTAAGTCGCTTTGGATAAAAACGTCTGCAAAATGGCATAGAAACACTGTATATGTAAGTGAACGCAACTACATCTGAAGATCAGGTTCTGGCACTATAATCAATAAATAATTCACACTCCAACTGTGACTGCTTCTGGTACAATAGCAAGGTCAGACCCAATAACCAGGCCCTGTGGCTTTCCTGGTGTTTCAGAGTTTAGAGGCAACATTTCAATTTTGTGTGTGTGGTGGCGTTCTGATGAGGGGACCCTGTGGGATGTGAGAGGAGGAGAGGCTGGACACAACTCTAAACACACAAACTGTGCCAGCCAGGGAGAACAAGGCAATCAATCACCTTGATTTGGAAGAGTTCCAATGTTGGATAGACATAGCCAGCCTGCTAACATAGCATCCCTCTCTGTTTGAGCCTTGTGTTTGAGTTGGCTAAACAAGCTAGCTGCATTCAATGCCAGTTGATTGGGGTCGCCAGATGATTTGCCAGCTCCTGAAAGCTTGGCTGCGTGTTTAAACACCCCAGATCCACGCATATTTTCTGGTAAAAGCCAACACTGGCTATCAGAGAGACAGAGGGACCGTATGAGAGGGAAAGAGTGTGAAAGAAAGAGGGGGGGTGAGGTAGAGAAAGGGGAGAAAGAGACTTCTCCCTGCTCCTTTCCCTCTCTCTGGATCTGATGGGGCTCTGCCTGCTGTGGGAGGTCTGGACCTATCACCGGGAGCTGCGGGAGCACGCCATCCTGCTTCTCGTGGGCCCATAAAAGGTTCCACGAATAGTTTGAGGGTTAGGAATGGACGGATTTCTCCATCCACTTGCATTGCATTGGGCAGTTCAATTGTGAGAAATGTCTCAGTCCCTGGAGCAAAAATGTATCCAAGAGCATGAGTACAGGTCATCAATAAGCTGCTCCCAAACATTTTAAACCTGCATCAGGAAAGTGAGTATCATAGTTCTTGTGGTATTCAATGACATTATGAAGGTCAACTCAGAACAGTTGAAGATGGATTTTAAAGAACTGATTGGGTGTCTGCTTGACACCAACAAAGGCCCATAATATCTGGCCCTGTGCCATCCCTAAATCGTGGCATTGAACGTTTCAGCAGACTTTTATCCCTCCATAACAGGCTACTTGACTATTGCAGCTCTGTTGAGGTAACATTTATAGGCAATTTTGATACCTTCTGGAAACAAAGCTTGTTTTAAAAAGAGGATGGGATCTACCCAAATCTTTTAGGTTCCAGGATCCTTTCACAGGATTATACAGCTGTGTTGAGACAATGACATATCAATGACCCAAACCCAGTTCAGTTAATCCCTACCATTGTGTCGCTGAGTTGTCATAATGCTTCAGCAAATGTACATTATCCCAGGGGCAATGGTAGACACAATGTAAGTAACCTAATATATTTCCATCGAACTGCCCTGAATGCCTCTGCTGATTTGAGCTTTTGTATGCACTAATCATGTTCCTTTGAGCCAGTTATACTGTTAGAACTGAGTCGGTGTGCCCTAGCATGAAGTCCATTGTGTGCAGCTCACCCGCCACTAACATAAATAACATGAGCATGTCTACTTCTGCTAAGCTTCCCAGTAAAGCAATGAAAACAACCATGCATCCCAGAAGTGCTAAAAATAGCCCACATTAACATATGTAGCTTAAGAAACAAGGTTCATCAAATCAATCATTTGCTAGTAACATTCTGACAATCTCTGAAACTCACTAAGATAATACCTTTGATGATAGTGGTAGCAATACATGGTTGTTACATCTACAGAAAATACAGTAATGCCAATGGTGGAGGTGTTGCTGTTTATATTCAGAACCACATTCCTGTAAAGCTTAGAGAAGATATCGTGTTAAATAATGTTGAAGTAATATGGCTATAGGTTCATCAGCCTCACCTGAAGCCCAATGTTTTGGGAAGCTGCTATAGACCACCAAGTGCTAACAGTCAATATCTGGATAACATGTGTGAAATGCTTGATAATGTATGAGATAAACAGAGGTGTATATTTTCTGGATGATTTCAATATTGACTGGCTTTCATCAAGCTGCACACTCAAGAAAAAGAAAAAGCTTCAAACTGTAACCCGTGCCTGCAACCTGGTTCAGGTTATCAGTCAACCTACCAGGGTAGTTACAAACAGCACTTGAATGAACTCAACATGTATTGATCAAATCTTTACTAATGCTGCAGAAATTTGCTTTAAAGCCGTATCCAAATTCATCAGATGTAGTGATCATAATATAGTTAGCCATATCTAGGAAAACCAAAGTTCCAAAGGCTGGGCCTAATATAGTGTATAAGAGGTCATACATACGTTTTGTAGTGATTCCTATGTTGTTTATGTAAAGATTATTTGTTGGTCTGTAGTGTGTAATGGGGAGCAACCAGATTCTGCACTTGACACATTTTTATGGAATGGTCTGCCTACCCATGTGAGAGACAAAGACTCGGTCTCAACCTTTGTCTTTATTGAAGACGCATCTCTTCGGTAGGTCCTATAATTGACTGTAGTCTGGCCCAGGAGTGTGAAGGTGAACGGAAAGGCACTGGAGCAACGAACCGCCCTTGCTGTCTCTGCCTTGCCGGTTTCCCTCTCTCCACTGGGATTCTCTGCCTCTAACCCTATTACAGGGGCTGAGTAACTGGCTTAATGGTGCTCTTCCATGCCGTCCCTAGGAGGGGTGCGTCACTTGAGTGGGTTGAGTCACTGACGTGATCTTCCTGTCTGGGTTCGCTCCCCCCTTTGGGTTGTGCCGTGGCGGAGATCTTTGTGGGCTATACTCGGCCTTGTCTCAGGATGGTAAGTTGGAGGTTGAAGATATCTCTCTAGTGGTGTGGGGGCTGTGCTTTGGCAAAGTGGGTGGGGTTATAACCTGCCTGTTTGGCCCTGTCCGGGGGTATCATCGGATGGGGGCCACAGTGTCTCCTGACCCCTCCTGTCTCAGCCTCCAGTATTTATTCTGCAGTAGTTTGTGTCGGGGGGCTAGGGTCAGTCTGTTATATCTGGAGTATTTCTCCAGTGTCCTGTGTGAATTTAAGTATGCTCGCTCTAATTCTCTCTTTCTATGTCTCGGGGGACCTGAGCCTTAGGACCATGCCTCAGGACTACCTGACATGATGACTCCTTGCTGTCCCCAGTCCACCTGGCCGTGCTGCTACTTCAGTTTCAACTGTTCTACCTGCGGCTATGGAACCCTGACCTGTTCACCGGACGTGCCACCTGTCCCAGACCTGCTGTTTTCAACTCTCTAGAGTCAGCAGGAGCGGTAGAGATACTCTTAATGATCGGCTATGAAAAGCCAAATGACATGTTCTGAAAGAGCTGCAAAACCTGGACCCGTACAAATCAGCTGGGCTTGACAATATGGACCCTCTATTTCTGAAACTATCCGCCGCCATTGTCGCAACCCCTATTACCAGCCTGTTCAACCTCTCTTTCATATCGTCTGAGATCCCCAAGGATTGGAAAGCTGCCGCAGTCATCCCCCTCTTCAAAGGGGGCGACACCTTGGACCCAAACTGTTATAGACCTATATCCATCCTGCCCTGCCTATCTAAGGTCTTCGAAAGCCAAGTCAACAAACAGGTCACTGACCATCTCGAATCCCACCGTACCTTCTCCGCTGTGCAATCTGGTTTCCGAGCCGGTCACGGGTGCACCTCAGCCACACTCAAGGTACTAAACGATATCATAACCGCCATCGATAAAAGACAGTACTGTGCAGCCGTCTTCGTCGACCTTGCCAAGGCTTTCGACTGTCAATCACCATATTCTTATCGGCAGACTCAGTAGCCTCGGTTTTTCGGACGACTGCCTTGCCTGGTTCACCAATTACTTTGCAGACAGAGTTCAGTGTGTCAAATCGGAGGGCATGCTGTCCGGTCCTCTGGCAGTCTCTATGGGGGTGCCACAGGGTTCAATTCTCGGGCCGACTCTTTTCTCTGTATATATCAATGATGCTGCTCTTGCTGCGGGCGATTCCCTGATCCACCTCTACGCAGACGACACCATTCTATATACTTTCGGCCCGTCATTGGACACTGTTAACAAACCTCCAAACGAGCTTCAATGCCATACAGCACTCCTTCCGTGGCCTCCAACTGCTCTTAAACGCTAGTAAAACCAAATGCATGCTTTTCAACCGATCGCTGCCTGCACCCGCATGCCCGACTAGCATCACCACCCTGGATGGTTCCGACCTTGAATATGTGGACATCTATAAGTACCTAGGTGTCTGGCTAGACTGCAAACTCTCCTTCCAGACTCATATCAAACATCTCCAATCGAAAATCAAATCAAGAGTCGGCTTTCTATTCCGCAACAAAGCCTCCTTCACTCACGCCGCCAAGCTTACCCTAGTAAAACTGACTATCCTACCGATCCTCGACTTCGGCGATGTCATCTACAAAATGGCTTCCAACACTCTACTCAGCAAACTGGATGCAGTTTATCAGTGCCATCCGTTTTGTCACTAAAGCACCTTATACCACCCACCACTGCGACTTGTATGCTCTAGTCGGCTGGCCCTCGCTACATATTCGTCGCCAGACCCACTGGCTCCAGGTCATCTACAAGTCCATGCTAGGTAAAGCTCCGCCTTATCTCAGTTCACTGGTCACGATGGCAACACCCATCCGTAGCACGCGCTCCAGCAGGTGTATCTCACTGATCATCCCTAAAGCCAACACCTCATTTGGCCGCCTTTCGCTCCAGTACTCTGCTGCCTGTGACTGGAACGAACTGCAAAAATCGCTGAAGTTGGAGACTTTTATCTCCCTCACCAACTTCAAACATCAGCTATCTGAGCAGCTAACCAATCGCTGCAGCTGTACATAGTCTATTGGTAAATAGCCCACCCATTTTCACCTACCTCATTCCCATACTGTTTTTATTTATGTACTTTTCTGCTCTTTTGCACACCAATATCTCTACCTGTACATGACCATCTGATCATTTATCACTCCAGTGTTAATCTGCAAAATTGTAATTATTCGCCTACCTCATGCCTTTTGCACACATTGTATATAGACTGCCCCTTTTTTTTCTACTGTGTTATTGACTTGTTAATTGTTTACTCCATGTGTAACTCTGTGTTGTCTGTTCACACTGCTATGCTTTATCTTGGCTAGGTCGCAGTTGCAAATGAGAACTTGTTCTCAACTAGCCTACCTGGTTAAATAAAGGTGAAAAAAAATAATAATAATGTACTCCTTAGGTTGCACCCTCGACAACTACTGTCATTATTATTATTTGACCATGCTGGTAATTTATGAACATTTGAATATCTTGACCATGTTCTGTTATAATCTCCACCCGGAACAGCCAGAAGAGGACTGGCCACCCCTCATAGCCTGGTTCCTCTCTAGGTTTCTTCCAAGGTTTTGGCCTTTCTATGGAGTTTTTCCTAGCCACTGTGCTTCTACACCTGCATTGCTTGCTGTTTGGGGTTTTAGGCTGGGTTTCTGTACAGCACTTTGACATCAGCTGATGTAAGAAGGGCTATATAAATACATTTGATTTGATTTATTCCAGTTACTAATAAGCCTGCACCAAAAAAAATTACTATAAACTGTTAAATCCCAGTGGATTGATGAGGAATTGAAACTATACTATGAATCAAAGAAATTATATAAATAATGAGAGTAAAAAGCTTTGGAGCACCTTAAATGAATGTTTGGGAAAAAAGGCAAACACAACATCATTCATTGAATCAGATGGCTCATTTATCACAAAACCCATTGATATTGCCAATTACTTTAATACGTTTTTCATTGGCAAGATTAGCAAACTTAGGCATGACATGCCAGCAACAAATGCAGACACTTTCAAAATAAGGAAAAGCCCTTGAATGAGTAGGTGTTTTAAAACTTTTGGCAGGTAGTGTACACGCACACACTTCCTGTTTCCCAGCTCATTGTAATATTATTTGTACTTTGTATTTAGTTTATACACACACCACATGTTTATTTAAAAACAGAATTCTTGACATAGCTCACTCTAATATATCTACTGATGTACAGTGCACTCGAAAAGTATTCAGACCCCTTGACTTTTTCCACATTTTGTTACATTACAGCCGTATTCTAAAATTGATTAACCGTTTTTTCCCCACATCAATCTACACACAATACCCCATAATGGCTAAATTTAGTCACCGCATCGCAATGCAATATGCGTTGCTACAGATACCCGTGCCGGCCTCCATAGGGAGACCAATGAGGTGGCTTTTGGTTTTTAATTTAGAATCCTCCAATCCTCTATGTAATTATTGGCGGAGAGTCATGTCATATTTTTTGAAAGCCTTTTGTAGGCAACATGAGCCTCACTAGTGTGTAGTAGTGTGCTGCTAAAAGTGGTGTATATCTTATTTATTTAAAGAGCATATTGAAGACAGAAGCAATAGTCTACAACTCTTTTAGCACCGTATCGCGCTGCTCTGAGACAAGAATGGGGAATGGTCTTAACAAATCAATGAGATTTATATTTTGACTGAATCACCGCTTGGGTATTGGTTAGACTACAATTAGGGTGTAGAAATGTTATGCTCTTAGTGTAACCTTTATTTAACTAGGTAAGTCAGTTCAGAAAAATATATTATTTACAAGGACAGCCTACTCCTTCCCCCCCCATCGGGGAATTGAACCACGGTCTCCCGCGGGCCTGCACAACACAGGGATTCTTTAGCTAAATAGCCCAGAACTGTAGCCTACTCCCGACCGTCACGTTGTACAGCACCATATTTTCCGTTCCATCCTGATGGAAACCCAGAGGGTTTTTCGTTTTTCTTGGAGTAGAAACACCATGATATTATTCAATTTAATTAAGCAACATTTCTTAAAATCAGTCCCATTATACTATGTTCTTACAAAAAGGTTTTAAATTCTCTAGTACAGCCACTATTGAAGGCTATCAAATGCTTCTCAAAGATGCCCTCTGGTGGTCAAACTAGCACTAACTAGCATTAATGGTACCAGTGGTTGGCACTTAAATAATGTGCCATAGAATTCTGCAGCACTATGCAAGCTGTGTCGCAGTACGCTGCAACTTTTAAAGGTCAAACCACTAAGTATTCATGCACTTCACTCAGTACTTTGTGGAAGCACCTATGGCATTGATTACAGCCTCAAGTCTTTTTGGGTAAGACGCTACAAGCTTGGCACACCTGTATTTGGGGAGTTTCTCCCATTCTTCTCTGCAGATCCTCTCAAGCTCTGCCAGGTTGGATGGGGAGCATTGCTGCATAGCTAATTTCAGCTCTCTCAAAGGATGTTTGATCAGGTTCAAGTCCGGGCTCTGGCTGGGCCACTTAAAGACATTCAGAGACTTGTCCCGAAGCCACTCCTGCATTGTCTTGGGTTTGCCCTTAGGGTCCTCTTCCTGTTGGAAGGTGAAGCAATGACCCAGTCCGAGGTCCTGAGCACTCTGGAGCAGGTTTTCATCAAGGATCCCTCTGTACTTTGCTCCGTTCATCCTTGCCTCGATCCTGACTAGTCTCACAGTTCCTGCCGCTGAAAAATATCCCCACAGCATGATGCTGCCACCATCATGCTTCACCATAGGGATGGTGCCAGGTTTCCTCCAGACGTGATGCTCGGCATTCAGACAATCTTGATTTCATCAGACCAGAGAATCTTGTTTCTCATGGTCTGAGTGTATTTAGGTGCCTTTTGGCAAACTCTCAATGGGCTGTCACGTACCATTTGCTGAGGAACGGCTTCCGCCTGGTCAATCTACCATAAAGGCCTGATTGGAGTGCTGCAGAGATGGTTGTCCCTCTGGAAAGTTCTGCCATCTCCACAGAGGAACTCCAGAGCTCTGTCAGAGTGACCAATGGCTTCTTGTTCACCTCCCGGACCAAGGCCCTTCCCCCCTGATTGCTCAGTTTGGCATGTCGGCCAGCTCTAGGAAGAGTCTTGGTGGTTTTACTATTTTCTACATTGTAGAATAATAGTGAATACATCAAAACTATGAAATAACACACATGGATGTAGTAACCATAAAGTGTTAAACAATTCTAAATATATTTTATATTTGAGATTCTTCAAAGGAGCCACCCTTTGCCTTGATGACAGCTTTGCGCAATCTTGGCATTCTCTCAACAAGCTTCATGAGGTAGTCACATGGAATGTATTTCAATTAACAGGTGTGCCTTGTTAAAAGTTAATTTGTGGAATTTATTTCCTTAATGAGTTTGAGCCAATCAGTTGTGTTGTGACAAGGTAGGTGTGGTATACAGAAGATAGTCCTATTTTATACGTAAGCTTATTAGAGATCAGTGATACTATCAAGAGCAGTGAGCGGTTTCCTTTTTCCTTCATCTGCCCTATTTGGTAAAAGACCACGTCTATATTATGGTAAGAACAGCTCATATAAGCAAAGAGAAACGACAGTCCATCATTACCTTAAAACATGAAGGTCAGTCAATGCGGAAAATATCAGGAACTTTGAAAGTTTCTTTAAGTGCAGTCGCAAAAACCATCAAGCGCTATGATGAAACTCTCTCATGAGGACTGCCACAGGAATGGAAGACCCAGAGTTACGTTTGCTGCAAAGGATAAGTTCATTAGAATTAGCAGCCTCAGCAATTGCAGCCCAAATAAATGTTTCACAGATTTCAAGTAACAGACACATCTCAACATCAACTGTTCAGAGAAGACTGTTTGAATCAGGAATTCATGGTCGAATTGCTGCAAAGAAACCACTATTTAAAGGACACCAATAAGAAGAAGAGACTTGCTTGGCCCAAGAAACATGAGCAATGGACATTAGACTGGTGGAAATCTGTCCAAATTTGAGATTTTTGGTTCTTTGTGAGACGCAGAGTAGGTGAACGGATGATCTCCACATGTGTGGTTCCCACCGTGAAGCATGGAGGAGGTGGTGTGATGGTGCTTTGCTGGTGACACAGTCAGTGATTTATTTAGAATTGAAGGCACACTTGACCAGCATGGTGTTGGGTTCTAATTCTCAGAGTAAAAACTCAACAGACATTATGAAAGCTTAACCAAATGTATTATGCCCAGAGGATCAATACAGCTGCATTAGACAAAACATGTTTCTACCACCACAAGTACAGTGGTGAGAACAAGTATTTGATACACTGCCGATTTTGCAGGTTTCCCTACTTACAAAGCATGTAGAGGTCTGTAATTTTTATCATAGGTTCACTTCAACTGTGAGACTGGAAGCTAAAACAAAAATCCAGAAAATCACATTGTATGATTTTTAAGTAATTCATTTGCATTTTATTGCATGACATAAGTATTTGATTACTGTTACAGTGCTATTTGGATTGTTAATTGGATTCGTCCCAACGTTAGAGATTTCTTGTATTTTTTGTAGTACATTAAAAAAAAGTTAATTATTTGTGTACTTGTTTGACATTTTACTGCATTGTTAGAAACTAGTAACATAAGAATTTCACTACACCCGCTATAACATCTGCTAAGCTGTGCACCCGACCAATATACTTTGATTTGATTTCATAGATACTACCGTTCAAAAGTTTGCCGTCACTTAACAATGTCTCAGAATAAGAATAGACTGATGAATTTCAGAAGAAAGTTCTTTGTTTCTGGCCATTTGGAGCCTGCAATTGAACCCACAAATGCTGATACTCAACTATTCTAAAGAAGGCCAGTATTATTGCTTCTTTAATCAGGACAACAGTTTTCAGCCGTGCTAACATAATTGCAAATGGGTTTTCTAATGATCAATTAGCCTTTTAAAATGATAAACTTGGATTAAGCTAACAACATGCCATTGGAAAACAGGAGTGATGGTTACTGATAATGGGCCTCAGTACACCTACGTAGATATTCCATTAAAAAAATCTGCCTTTTCCAGCTACAATAGTCATTCACAACATTAACAATGTCTACACTGTATTTCTGATCAATTTGATGTTATTTTAATGGACAAAAAATGTGCTTTTCTTTCAAAAACAAGGATATTTCTAAGTGACCCCAAACTTTTGAACGGTAGTGTATACCGCTGGAAGTGAATGCAGGAATTAAACATTTAACTATGCAAAGTAGCAAAAGCTGTGTGCATTAAGGATAAAGACACCTGGCTCAAATAGAAGCCTGTCTCTAATAAGCACCTGTTGTGCTCATTGATTTAAGAAAATAAACACCCAGGCTAAAAATGGAAGTTTTACGCTAGGCCTATCTTAGTTAGTGGAGCACAGATCTTAACCGGCAACACATTGACTCTTTAACTGGCAGGTCACTCATGGAAGCCATAATAAAAATGTAGCTTGAAAGCCATTTAGAAGGAGAAGCCTGACAGTCTCCCTTAGAAAAGAACCACATATCCCTGAGGTGCTGGGAGACAGGGGGACTATGGGCCAGGACAGGCAGACACTTCAGATATCAATATTTGAAGTGCAGACACTTCAGATATTTGTATCCAGGAGAGTCCGAAAGAGAGAGAGCAAAAGATATAGAGAAAAATAAAGAGAGAACAAGAGCAAGCGCGCACGCAAGAGGAAGAAAGGGGGAGTAGTATTGCGGTGTCTGCAGTTCAGCTCTCCACCCCGGTTTTGTCTCTAATCATGCCCATTAGCCCGGCTGGCCTCTGGCTGGGCTCCGGCAGGCCCTTTAAAGAGGCTGAGCTACCTACTGGAGAGACAAAGGTCTCCCAGGAGAGAGGCCATCCTTTGAACAGAGCATGTCAGCCCAGAGACAAAGAGCACAATCAATTAGAGTGCCACAGCAACTCTAGAGGGAAGTGACTAGGGCCCCTGGGTAAGGAGGGAGGCAGAGAAAAAGAGACAAGCAGAGAAACGAGAGAGAAAGAGAGACGCACACACACACTTGCAAAAATACATACTGTACTTACAAACACAGGCACGTACACACCCACGCGTACGCTCCTGCCGAAACATCTTCATGTAAGTGCACACACAGAGAATGTATCATACTCAATCATTTACGAGATTAGATTGAAAGGCATCAATATGTATGAACTTTTTGCTTGAGATTTATTCTATAAATAAATCAATAGATTTGAAGGGTTGGGGAGTAGGAGATGGGGCTGTCCACAGTGAACGATTTGACTCAATTCAACAGAGGACACAGCGTGCACCGTGGCCAGTGGTGAGTGAGTGCGTGAGCACACACACACACAAACACTTTATGTTCATGTTGTTATCTTTTCTTGTTGCATGGTTGAGAAGGACCAGTCTCCCCGATGGTAAGGAAGTGAACAGCTCGTGGCTGGGGTATGTGTGGTCCTTGATAATTCTGCGGGACCTCCTCCGGCACGGTCTCAAGTAGATGTCCTGGATGGGTGGCGGCACGGTCCCAGTGATGTACAGGGCTGTCTTCACCACCCACTGGAGGGCATTGCAGAATCTAAAGGAATTAGCCAAACAGACTGTGGTAAAGGGGGCTGGCAGTGCTGTTTACTGATATTGTGTATTTCTCATCAGTGGCCCGTATGCGCTGATGTACGGAGAAACTCTGCTCAGTCAGATGAAGAAGTATACTTTGTCTCTGTGCTGGAATGTGTGGTGAACCTTGACCCAGCTATGCCTCAGCCAATCAGAGCGTGGTCTCTGCTGCCACTGGGCTTACTGTGCTCCTTACCATACTCTACGTTTATATTTGAGTTATTTAGGAGATGCTCTTATCCAGAGTGACATACATTTGCTGCATTCATTTTAACATAGCTAGTTGAGATAACCACATATCACAGTTGTGGTAAGTACATTTTTCCTCAATAAAGAAGCCTTTGTCACCAAAGTCAGTTTCAGATATTTTCGGAAGATGGGCAGGGACTCTGATCTCATCCAATCACTTATTTTGGAGGGTATTCAGATGATGAAAGTTTGCCATTAGAATATATGTGCAAAGCAAAGTTGAAACTTTCAGTATGTGTTATTGCATTAAGGATTATCTGTCAAATGAGACAAGTTCTATCCTAATGCTTATTTGCAGAGGACAAAACAGTAGTGGGCTTGATTACCAACAACATCAAGACAGCCTACAGGGAGGAGGTGAGGGCACTCGGATTGTCAGGAAAACAACCTCACACAACATCAACAAAACAAAGGAGATGATCGTGGTCTTCAGGAAAGCAGTGGGAGCACCCCCCCTATCCATATCGACGGGACAGTAGTGGAGAAGGTGGAAAGTTTTTAGTTCCCCGGGAACACACATCACGGGCAAACTGAAATGGTCCACCCATACAGACATTGTGGTGAAGAATGAACAGCAACTCTTCAACCTCAGGAGGCTATAGAAATTTGTCTCGTCACCTAAAACCTTCGAAGACTTTTATAGATGCACAATAGAGAGCATCCTGTTCGGTTGGATCACCGCCTGGTACGGCAACTGCACCGCCCTCAACCGCAAGGCTCTCCAGAGGATGGTGCGGTCTGCACAACGCATCACCGGGGGCAAACTACCTGCCTTCCAGGACACCTACAGCGTCACAGGAAGGCCAAAAAGATCAAGGACAACAACCACCCGAGCCACTCCCTGTTCATCCAACTACCATCCAGAAGGCGAGGTCAGTACAGGTGCATCAAAGCTGGGACCGAGATACTGAAAAACAGCTTCTATCTCAAGACCATCAGACTGTTAAATAGCCATCACTAACACAGAGAGGCTGCTGCCTACATACAGACTCAGATCTTTAGCCACTTCAATAAATGGATCACTAGACACTTAAAAAAGCAACTTTAATAATGTTTACGTATCTTACATTAGTCATCTCATATTGATATACTGTATTTTATACCATCTATTTCATCTGGCCTATGCTGCGCGGCCATCGCTCATCCTTATATTTACATGTACATTTTCTTATTCCATCCCTTTGTGTGTGTATTAGGTAGTTGTTGTGAAATTGTTAGATATTACTGCACTGTCGGAACTAGAAGCACAAGCATTTCTCTACACTCACATTAACATCTGCTAACCATGTGTATGTGACCAATAAAATTTGATTGAATTTGATTTATTAAAAACATTAGCAAAGCTATGGTAAACCATGTGATAACTAATCTAAATTTGACAGATAATTGTAAATGCAATAACATATTGAAGAGAAGAATATTCACAGGGGTACTATGTACCAGGCGAGTGATGCCAACTTCTGCTCCCTGTTGAGGATGTCTGTCTCCTGTCCCCGTCCCAGAGAACAGGCTTTGTTTCTGGATAGCCCAGCTAGTTGCCCATTCCCCCCTCCGTGGATGGATACACCTGTCCGTAACGTAATACCTTGTTAAAGCCCAGATTCTACTGCAAGTTTAGCACCGATTGAACAGGCTTGAACAGATTACAAAGGAAAAAGTAAACCTTGAGACAACACCAGTACCTAACCCCTGCATCCGGCCGCCTACCATCCTGCCTGCACCTCGGGCCAATCGTGAAACGGCCCAACAGACTCCAGAACTCTAAGACTCTTTCACTTTCTAGTTTCTACCCCAAATCTGGTTTGGATCAAGAAACTAAGAAGTTCCTAGACCGCATTAGGCAGAGACGCCTGACAGAACATTTAGGGCTCTCGTTTTCTTCTCTTCGCACATGTGTTTTATTGGACTATGCTTTGAGGATTTAATGTTGCGTAGAAGACTAATGAAAGTGTGCAGAAACAAAACCAGAAGGCAGCAGAAGGAGAAAAACAAGAAAAAAACTACAGGCCTGTTCTCCGTTTTCCTTTTAATTGCACTGTCTTTTTTTCTATCCTCGGAGTAAAATATTTAGGGAAAGTTGCAAATAACTGTGGGATCGATAGAACCGCAGGAAATGAGGCTATTTGGAGTGTTCAATCAGGGGCCCTGCCTCTGCTTCCTTTAATTAGTTTATACATAAATTCAAGGCCAGAGATTGAAGAGCACTCTCTGCTCGTACCCTGACTTAAATTGAATAAATTGAACTGGGATTAGTTCTCTCAGCAGAACGCAGCGTGACCTCGGCAAAAACTGTGCTCTCGCACAGGGAAGATTTGTCCCACGAGAAGGAAGGAGAGAGATGGACCAGATGCAGGGCCAAAGAAAAGAGCTCCTAAAGAGTAGATTTTGATACATCTGCTGAAACCTCACTGACTACTTAATTCTTGTGAGGCTGTTTCTCATCCATAATGTGAATTTGGCACTTTGCGAGCCTCCTTAGCTGTTTACTCAGATGTCCTGGTGCTGAATCTGCCTGCCACAGAAGGCATCTCTCCCAATGATCCTTTGGCAATTACTGAAAATGTGTATTTGATTAAATTGTTTCCAATTAGAATCCCAAATTGTGACGCATCAGGCTTTTAGTCAGTCTGTTTACTCAAATGAATTCAGATTTTGGAAACAGACCATGTGTGATGATCCAAGTCGTATTTTCCGATCCTACGTATGTGTATGACCCATCTATCTGCTCCATAGCTATACGGAAAAATGCTGAATAGTCATGATATGGAGAGATGGAAAGGGAGAGAGATACATAGTGTATTCAGATAGTATTCAGACTAGAGGTCGACCGATTATAAGTTTTCAACGCCGATAACGATTATTGGAGGACCAAAAAAAGCTGATACCGATTAATGGGTCCGATTTAAAATAATGTATTTGTAATAATGACAATTACGACAATACTGAATGAACACTTATTTTAACTTAATATAATACATCAATACAAATCAATTTAGCCTCAAATAAATAATGAAACATGTTCAAATTGGTTTAAATAATGGAAAAACAAAGTGTTGAGAGAAGTAAAAGTGCAATATGTGCCATGTAAAAAAGCTAATGTTTGAGTTCCTTGCTCAGAACATGAGAACATATGAAAGTTGGTGGTTCCTTTTAACATGAGAATTCAATATTCCAAGGTAAGAGGGTTTAGGTTGTCGTTAATATAGTATTTATAGGACTCTCTCTCTCTATACCATTTGTATTTCATATACCTTTGACTATTGCGTGTTCATATAGACACTTTAGTATTGCCAGTGTAACAGTATAGCTTCCGTCCCTCTCCTCGCCCCTACCTGAGCTCGAACCAGGAACACAACGACAACAGCCACCCTCGAAGCAGCGTTACCCATCGCTCCACAAAAGCCGCGGACCTTGCAGATCAAGGGGAATAACTACTCCAAGTCTCAGAGCGAGTGACGTTTGAAACGCTATTAGCGTGCATCCCGCTAACTAGCTGGCCATTTCACATCGGTTACACCAGCCATTAGGCTGATAGGCTTGAAGTCAAAAACAGTGCTGTGCTTGCGAAGAGCTGCTGGCAAAACGCACAAAAGTGCTGTTTGAATGAATGCTTACGAGCCTGCTGCTGCCTACCATCGCTCAGTCAGACTGCTCTAATTATAACATAACACACAGAAATACGAGCCTTTGGTCATTAATATGGTCGAATCCGGAAACTATAATTTCGAAAACAAAACGTTTATTATTTCAGTGAAATACGGAACCGTTCGATATTTTATCTAACCGGTGGCATCCCGAAGTCTAAATATTCTTGTTACATGGCATCCCCTTCAATGTCATAATTACGTAAAATTCTGGCAAATTAGTTCGCAATGAGCCAGGCTGCCCAAACTGTTGCATACACCTTGAGGATTGATTCTAAACAACGTTTGCCATATTTCTGTCGATATTATGGAGCTAATTTGGAAAAAAGTTTGCCGTTGTAGTGACCGCATTTTCCGGTCCATTTCTCAGCCAAACGTGAAGAACAAACGGAGCTATTTCACCTACAAAAATAATCTTTTGAGAAAAAAGGAACATTTGCTATCTAACTGGGAGTCTCGTGAGTGAAAACATCCGAAGGTAAATGATTTAATTTGATTGCTTTTCTTATTTTTCGTGAAAATGTTGCCTGCTGCCAGCAGGGCATAATGCTATGCTAGGCTATGATAAACATACACAAATGCTTGTCTAGCGTTGGCTGTAAAGCATATTTTGAAAATCTGAGAAGACAGTGTGATTAACAAAAGGCTAAGCTGTGTCTCAATATATTTCATTTGTGATTTTCATGAATAGGAACATTTTCTAGGGATATTTATGTCCGCTGCGTTATGCTAATTAGTTTGAGGCAATGATTACGCTCCCGCATGCGGGATGGGTAGTATCAAGATTAAGTATTCAGACCCTTTACTCAGCGCTTTGTTGAAGCATAATTGGCAGCGATTACAGCTCTTGAGTATTCTTGGGTAAGTCTGCTACAAGCTTGGCACACCTGTACTTGGGGAGTTTCTCCCATTCTTCTCTACAGATCCTCTCAAGCTCTGTCAGGTTGGATGGGGAGCGCCGCTGCACAGCTATTTTCAGGTGTCTCCAGAGATGTTCAAGTCCAGGCTCTGACTTGGCCACTCAAGGACATTCAGAGACTTGTCCCGAATCCACTTATGCATTGTCTTGGCTGTCCGCTTAGGGTCGTTGTCCTGTTGGAAGGTGAACATTCGCCCCAGTCTGAGGTCAAATCAAACTTTGTCACATGCGCCGAATACAACAAGTGTAGACTTTACCATGAAATGCTTACTTACAAGCCCTTAACCAACAGTGCAGTTCAAGAAGAGTTAAGAAAATATTTACCAAGTAGACTAAAATAAAAAGTAATAATAAAAAGTAACACAATAAGAACAACAATAACTCGGTTAAATACAGGGGGCACCGGTACCGAGGCAGTGTGGGGAGGTACAGGCTAGTGGAGGTAATCTGTACATGTAGATGGGGCCGAAGTGACTATGCATAGATAACAAACAGAGTTGCAGCAGTGTACAAAAGGGAGGGGGGGGGGGGGGGTCAATGTAAATTGTTCGGTGACGATTTTATTAAATATTCAGCAGTCTTATGGCTTGGGGGGTAGAAGCTGTTGAGGTGCCTTTTGGTCCTAGACTTGGTGCTCCGGTACCGCTCGCCATGCGGTGACTTGAGTCGCTGAGAATTTTATGAGCTTTCCTCTGACACCACCTATTATATAGGTCCTGGATGGCAGGAAGCTTGGCCCCAGTGATGTACTGGGCAGTTCGCACTACGCTCTGCAGTGCCTTTACGGTCAGATGCCGAGGATGCTCTCGATGGTGCAGATGAAGAATCTTTTGAGGATCTGGAGACCCATGCCAACTCTTTTCAGTCTCCTGAGGGGGAAAGGTTTTGTCATGCCCTCTTCACGACTGTCTTGGCATGTTAGGACCATGATAGTTCGTTGGTGATGTGGACACCAAGGAACTTGAAAATCCCGACCCGCTCCACTTCAGCCCCGTCGATGTTAATGAGGGCCTGTTCGGCCTGCCTTTTCCTGCAGTCCACAATCAGCTCCTTTGTCTTGCTCACATTGAAGGAGAGGTTGTTGTCCTGGCACCACATTGTCAGTTCTCTGACCTTCTCCCTATAGGCCGTCCCATTGTTGTCGGTGATCAGGCCTACCACCGTTGTGTCAAACTTAATGGTGGTGTTGGAATTGTGTTTGGCCACGCAGTAATGGGTGAACAGGGAATACAGGAGGGGACTAAGTACATACCCCAGAGGGGCTACAGTGTTAAGGATCAGCGTGGCCAACGTGTTGTTGCCTACTCTTACCCCCTGGGGGCGGCCTGTCAGGAAGTCCAGGATCCAGTTGCAGAGGGAGGTGTTTAGTCCCAGTCCTTAGCTTAGTGATGAGCTTCGTGGGCACTATGGTGTTGAACGCTGAGCTGTAGACAATGAACAGCGTTCTCACATAGGTGTTCCTTTTGTCCAGCTGAGAAAGGGCAGTGTGGAGTGAGATTGAGATTGCGTCATCTGTGGATCTGTTGGGGCGGTATGTGAATTGGAGTGGGTCTAGGGTGTCCGGGAGGATGCTGTTGATGTGAGCCATGACCAGCCTTTCAAAGCACTTCATTGCTACCGACGTGCGTGTCACGGGGCGATAATCATTTAGGCAGGTTACCTTCCCTTCATTGGGCACAGGGACGATCGTGGTCTGTTTGAAATATGTAGGTATTACAGACTCGGTCAGGGAGAGGTTGAAAATGTGCTTCCCTTTGTAGTCTGTAAGTCTGCAAGCCCTGCCACATCTGACAAGCGTCAGAGCCGGTGTAGTAGGATTCAATCTTAATTTCTGTATTGACACTTTGCTTGTTTGATGGATCGTCTGAGGGCATAGCGGGAATTCTTATAAGCATCCGGAATAGTCTCCCGCTCCTTGAAAGTGGCAGCTCTAGCCTTTAGCTCGATGCGGATGTTGTCTGTAATCCATGGCTTCTGGTTGGGATATGTACGTGCAGTCACTGTGAGGACGACGTCATCGATGCACGTATTGATGAAGCCGATGACTGAGGTGGTGTACTCCTCAATGCCATTGGATGAATCCCAGAACATATTCCAGTCTGTGCTAGCAAAACAGTCCTGTGGTGTAGCATCCACGTCATCTGACCATTTCCGTATTAAGCGAGTCACTGGTACTGCCTGCTTTAATTGTCGCTTGTAAGCAGGAATCAGGATGATATAATTATGGTCAGATTTGCCAAATGGATGGCGGGGGAGAGCTGCATGCATCTCTCTGTGTGGAGTAAAGGTGGTCTAGGATTTCCCCCCCCCCCTGGTTGTACATGTGACATGATGGTAAAAATGTTGGAAAACAGATTTAAATTTGCCTGCATTAAAGTCCCCGGCCACTAGGAGAGACGCTTCTGGGTGAGCATTTACATCTTGGCTTATGGCCTTATAGAGTTGGTTGAGAGTGGTCTTAGTGCCAGCATTGTTCTGTGGTGGTAAATAGATGGCTACGAATAATACAGATGAGAACTCTCTTGGTAGATAGTGTGGTCTACAATTTATCATAAGGTACTCTACCTCAGGTGAGCAATACCTCGAGAATTATTTAATATTAGACATCGTGCACCAGCTGTTATTGCCAAATAGACACACACCCCCACCCCTAGTCTTACCAGAGGTAGTGTCTCTGTTCTGCAGGTGCATGGAAAATCCCGCTAGCTCTATATTGTCTCTATCTTCGTTCAGCCACGTCTCGGTGAAACATAAGATGTTACAGTTTTTAATGTCCCGTTGGTAGGATAATCTTAATTTTAGGTCATACATTTTATTTTCCCATGATTGCACGTTAGCAAGAAGAACGGATGGCAGTGGGAGTTTACTCGCTTGCCTTAGGATTCTCAGAAGGCTGCGGCCCCCTTTCCTGCTTCAATTCTTCACGCAAAAGGCGTGGGTCTGGGCCTGTTCCAGTGAAAGCAGAATATCCATCTAATCGGACATGTTAAAGGGAAAAGTTTCTTCCAGTCCGTGGTGAGTAATCACTTTCTGATGTCCAGAAGTTATTTTCGGTCATAAGAGACAGTACCAGCAACATTATGTAGACAATAATTAAAAACATAAGTTACATAAAATGCAAAAAAAAAAACTAAATGGGAGAATGTAAAACGTCAGCCATGGTCTTCAGGCGCCATCTTATTATCCTGAGTACTCTGGAGCAGGTTTTAATCAAGGATCTCTCTGTACTTTGCTCTGTTCATCTTTCCCTCGATCCTGACTAGTCTCCCAGCCCCTGCAAAAGATCCCCACAGCATGATTCTGCCACCACCATGCTTCACCGTAGGAATGGTACCAGGCTTCCTCCAGATGTGACGCTTGCCATACAATCCTGGTTTCATCAGACCAGAGAATCTTTGTTTCTGATGGTCTGGGAGTCTTTAGGTGCCTTTTGGCAAACTCCAAGCAGGCTGTCATGGGCCATTTACTGAGGAGTGGCTTCCGTCTGGCCCCTCTACCATAAAGGCCTGATTGATGGAGTGTTGCAAAGATGGTTGGCCTTCTGGAAGGTTCTCATATCTCCACAGAGGAAATCTGGAGCTCTGTCAGATTGACCATTGGGTTTCTTTTCTTGGTCACCTACCTGACCAAGGGTGGTTCCAAACTTCTTCCATTTAAGAATGATAGAGGCCTCCTCCACCTTGCTTGCCACCTTGACGTAATTTCACAACTTATGGACTTGTTCACGTGCTGCTGTTTTTTTAGGGTCTTTAATTTTTAATTACATTTGATACTTACATTTTTTCCCCTCGCTCAACTTTTTCCATTCAACTTTTTCACCCCGAACGCTTTATCTGGACATGGTTCTACAGGACCTCCACTAGCCAAAGCTAAGTAGTCAAATTAATATTATGCCTTCGAATTGCAGTCGCTGCACTCATAATATACAGGAGAACGATCGCCTTATGGTGAGGATAGCCGTGCTGCAAGCCCAGCTTCAGGCGCAATCGTTAGGCAAGGGTCATTTAAGTGTAGGAAAGGATGAAACAGCATCTGTGCCACAAAAAGTACAGATAGTAGTATAAATCCCTTCACACAGTCACTGCAGTTGGACAATTTTCTCTTGGCTTCTGGAAGGAAATGCTGTAGGATCAACCGGTGTCGCATATTCAGCCGTCAAAAACTTTCAACTGGTTCTCCCCATTAAGCAACAAGTCGGAGTCAGAGGCCGAGCCTTCTCTGGTCTTTCCTTCACCTGTTACGGGGTCTGAGACACCGAAGCCTCCCACCATTAGCTCTGACAAATCCAAAACCCTAGTCATTGGTGACTCCATTACCCGCAGTATTAGACCTTAAAAGAATCATCCAGCGATCATACACTGTTTACCAGGGGCAGGGCTACCAACGTTAAGGCTAATCTGAAGATGGTGCTGGCTAAGGCTAAAATTGGCGAGTGTAGAGTGTATAGGGATATTGCTTATCTGTCAGAAAGAAATCAGTTTGTCTCTGTGGATGGTTTGTCCTCTTGGTGATATAATTCGGAAACATAAATGTTAACTTTCACTGCTATGTGGACGATATACAGCTGAACATTTCGATGAAACATGGTGAAGCCCCAAAATTGCTCTACCTGGAAGCCTGTGTTTCAGACATAAGTAAGTGGATAGCGGCAAATGTTTTACTTTTAAACTTGGGCAAAACAGAGATGCTAGTTCTAGGTCCCAAGAAACAAAGAGAGTTTCTGTTGAATCTGACAATTAATCTTAATGGTTGTACAGTCGTCTCAAATAAAACTGTAAAGCACCACGGCGTTACTCTGGACCCTGATCTCTCTTTGACGAACATATCAAGACTGTTTCAAGGACAGCTTTTTTCCATCTACGTAAAAGAGCTTGGTTTCTTCCTAGGTTCCTGCCTTTCTACGGAGTTTATCCTAGTCGTCTTTGGACACTGTGCTATCTAACCTCCAAACAAGCTTCAATGCCATACAACACTCCTTCCGTGGCCTCCAACTGCTCTTAAACGCTAGTAAAACCAAATGCATGCTTTTCAACCGGTCGCTGCCTGCACCCGCATGCCCGACTAGCATCACCACCCTGGATGGTTCCGACCTAGAATATGTGGACGTCTATAAGTACCTAGGTGTCTGGCTAGACTGCAAACTCTCCTTCCAGACTCATATCAAACATCTCCAATCGAAAATCAAATCAAGAGTCGGCTTTCTATTCCGCAACAAAGCCTCCTTCACTCAAGCCGCCAAGCTTACCCTAGTAAAACTGACTATCCTACCGATCCTCGACTTCGGCGATGTCATCTACAAAATGGCTTCCAACACTCTACTCAGCAAACTGGATGCAGTCTATCACAGTGCCATCCGTTTTGTCACTAAAGCACCTTATACCACCCACCACTGCGACTTGTATGCTCTAGTCGGCTGGCCCTCGCTACATATTCGTCGCCAGACCCACTGGCTCCAGGTCATCTACAAGTCTATGCTAGGTAAAGCTCCGCCTTATCTCAGCTCACTGGTCACGATGGCAACACCCATCCGTAGCACGCGCTCCAGCAGGTGTATCTCACTGATCATCCCTAAAGCCAACACCTCATTTGGCCGCCTTTCGTTCCAGTACTCTGCTGCCTCTGACTGGAACGAATTGCAAAAATCGCTGAAGTTGGAGACTTTTATCTCCCTCACCAACTTCAAACATCAGCTATCTGAGCAGCTAACCGATCGCTGCAGCTGTACATAGTCTATTGGTAAATAGCCCACCCTTTTCACCTACCTCATCCCCATACTGTTTTTATTTATTTACTTTTCTGCTCTTCTGCACACCAATATCTCTACCTGTACATGACCATCTGATCTTTTATCACTCCAGTGTTAATCTGCAAAATTGTAATTATTTGCCTACCTCCTCATGCCTTTTGCACACATTGTATATAGACCCCCCCTTTGTTTTCTACTGTGTTATTGACTTGTTAATTGTTTACTCCATGTGTAACTCTTTGTTGTATGCTCACACTGCTATGCTTTATCTTGGCCAGGTCGCAGTTGCAAATGAGAACTTGTTCTCAACTAGCCTACCTGGTTAAATAAAGGTGAAATAAAAAATAAATAAAAAATAAAATAGCCAACATGCTTCTACATCTGCATTACTTGCTGTTTGTGGTTTTAGGCTGAGTTTCTGTATAGCACTTTGTGACATCGGCTGATGTAAAAGGGGCTTTATAAATACATTTGATTGATTTGATTGAATGCTGCAGACATTGTTTGGTACCCTTCCCCAGATCTGTGCCTCGACACAATCCCATCTTGGAGCTCTACTGACAACTCCTTTAACCTGATGGCTTGGTTTTTGCAATGACATACACTGTGAACTGTGGGATGATCAATGGAAACAGGATGCAACTGAGCTCAATTTCGAGTCTCATAGAAAATGTTCTGAATATTTATATAAATAAGGTAAAAGTCTAAAAACCTATTTTCGCGTTGTCATTATTGGGTACTGTGTGTAGATTGATAAGGAAAGACATTTAATTGATCAATTTCATAATAAAATTGTAACATTACAAAATGTCGAAAAGGTCAAGGGGTCTGAATACTTCCCGAACACACTTTATATTTCCATTATGACTGTGGTTTCCAAATACGACTGTGGTTTACTGTATTCAGGCTGTAGATAAAGACAGAGAGGGGTGAGAAGGAGACAGAAAAAGAGAGCTGTGGCAAATGAATTGGTATAAATAAGTTATTTCAGAAGGCATCACATATCAGCCCCTCACACGGAAATGAATCCATCTTCAGAAGCAATCTCCTCCAACAATTTGGGGTAACTGCAGGACTGTAAGCTGAAAAAAAAGTGGCGATAAAAGGTCTGTGTTCGTATATAGTGTCAGCTCAAATGACTGATTTGACTGCCGTGCCTCACAGAAACCAAGCCATTGTGTGTGAACCGAATGAACCTGAAGACAACGGAGAGGGGTGTTCAGTTTCTAAACAGGTGAAGAGGAAGCCAGGGCAGACAAGAGTGAATGTGGCCGGATTGGCACGTATTCCATTTCTGCTTAAGTTTGAAGTATTTAATAATGCACTTGAACTTGATTTTCACTTAAACACTTGAATGTCATCATTTCAATAACAAAAATGTTTAACCTTTTCTTTGCAATGCTTAATACTAAACTGACATACACTAGTTTGTCAAAGTCCTTGATTGACACAGGGCTATTCCCCAAAATCTCCTTCGTGCTACCAACTCACTTTGCAGTCTAAAAAGAAAAGTTACATTTTTTTTGTGGAGTCAACATTTAGCATAGGCTGTGCCGCCTTGGCCCTGGCTCTCCCGCAATGATGACTGTCATGATTCAGAACCTCTTCTCTCAGTTCTTCCCTCTCCAGAACGCTTCTCATTTAAGTCAATCACCCAGTTCTCTTTTCAGGAATTAACCTCAGAGACGCACTTCATACCACAAGCCTCTTCTTAAAAATATGATTCAAGTTCATCTTTCTCTCTTTATTTCTCCTTCTGGCAGTCCCTTGCTAAAGCCAGTCAGCATTTCTCTGTGTTCCTGACAGGCTCCCATCACAGCCCTAACCCCAGATGAAACTGTGCCTCACAAAATAAATGTACATCTCTTTCTGTGTGCTGTTAGTACTCCTGCTGCCGAGCCCTGTAGACAGTTGATTCTTTCAGTGGGGTGCACGCATGCGGCCGCGTCACCCCTTCTTCATAATGGAACACTAATAAGTCTGCGCCAATGTCACCTCTCCTCACGACAACACGCACTATCACTAGACAGTACACACACACACACACACGACAACACACCGAGCAGCAACTGTCATAAAGGAGCGACTGGCAGCAAGGAGATCTCTGAAATGACAACAATCACCATTTGTTCCACTGGCGAGGAGAAAGGGCTATTAGTGCCATTGCAGTGTTCTCGAACAGCTATTCTAAGAGATGTGGTGTTCGTCATTCACTGAGCCACTCATGCAAAGTCTATGGCATCGTTAAAGTTAAGGAAAACAAAATTTTACTTGTAGTGAAGTCACAAGAACAAAGCACCTAGTGCTCTAAAAAACTAAAGTTTAGCAAACTCCACTAGCCTGAAAACAACTTATCCTCATCAATATAGTCTAGCCCTCCTGTCCTGTCCAGACTGAGCACATCCTTCCCAGCACAGCTGGCCAGAGTAACAGAGAGGACACGGCCATGACAGGACTCCTCCCAGCACCACCTGGCTGAACAGGTGACTGTCCATGTCCCCAGACAGGGATGTCACCCATTGGGCACACATAAGAGAGAGCTGACAAACAGCATTTCACTGTGGACAGACACTCCCAACATCAAACACTTTCCTTGAATCTTACTTAAACTTGAAGTGGCTTAGTCTTGCTTGTCACAGCATTACTCTATGGAGAAAAGGCCCAACGGTGCTGTTCTTGTCACAGCATTACTCTATGGAGAAAAGGCCCAACGGTGCTGTTCTTGTCACAGCATTACTCTATGGAGAAAAGGCCCAACGGTGCTGTTCTTGCCACAGCATTACTCTATGGAGAAAAGGCCCAACGGTGCTGTTCTTGCCACAGCATTACTCTATGGAGAAAAGGCCCAACGGTGCTGTTCTTGTCACAGCATTACTCTATGGAGAAACGGCCCAACGGTGCTGTTCTTGTCACAGCATTACTCTATGGAGAAAAGGCCCAACGGTGCTGTTCTTGCCACAGCATTACTCTATGGAGAAAAGGCCCAACGGTGCTGTTCTTGTCACAGCATTACTCTATGGAGAAAAGGCCCAACGGTGCTGTTCTTGCCACAGCATTACTCTATGGAGAAAAGGCCAAACAGTGCTGTTCTTTTCACTGCTTTTCAAACTATCGTACTACATGTTTTAGGAGGTAGTTTATCTATTAGAGGAAGAGAGTTTTCCACCTCTTCTGTGAGAATCCTTTGAGCATTTCTGTCTCGCTGCCACTCTCCTGCTACACGTTTAGATGCACTCACAAACCAGCCATGAACCACTAGAAACATTGCAAACAAAGTGCCGACATCACACAGCGGAGTTTGTTAACAGCACACACATCTCTCTCTCCACACTGTAAAAATACATATACTCCCTCATCAACAAAAAGGGTGAGGAGAGAAGCAAGCGGAGCCTTGAGAATTTGGGGGAAAAGTGGGGAACAAGTGGAAAGTTGGACACTTAGGCAAAAACAAAGGCTAAAACAACAATCAGTATCTTTAAACTACCACTGGGGGTTAAGACTCGACAGGTGTCATGGAGGTGCTCTGGTCACAAAGCAGTAGCAGGTTGAAATCCTAGCAGGGGATTGCCTGCTTTAATAGACTCCTCCTGAGAAGAGCTTTATAAGCTACCTCTCCACTGTAAAAGCAGCCAGTAAAGAATACAGGTACTCATGTATGAACACATCCCAGTCTGCATAAATCACAGCCTCTCAGCCAGTCAGGCATGACAGGCCGCTTTGATGGGAAAGTTAAATAGGGCATTATTTTTCACAGTGGAAAACGACAAGATGCCAGCTTCACCGCTGGCTCCCGGTTTTGTTGCAGTGGAAAAAACCTGAGACAGGCGCCATAGGTCACTGGCGGTGAGTAACTCTGACAAATAGGGGGGTGGTGGAGTGTGGCGGGGGTTGTCGTAAACTCCCCACTGGGCCGGGCTGCCGTTAGTTGCTTACGACGGAACAGGAGGGTGGGTCGGGTCGCTTAGCTTCAGGGTGGGTGGAGTGGAGGAGGGAGAACAGATAGACACAGCCTGTCATCTCAGGGAGAGAAGACTGAAACTAAAAATGGTCTAAAAAGATGGATATAAATATCCCTAATATGTTTCTTCACACAGGAGCTGTATCAGAGAAAGAGTGAGGGGGAGAGAGGGAGAGGCGAACCAAACGGCAATTAAGGGGAATGCCGAGATAGAGAGCCAGGAATCTAAAGGCAAATTCATATTGGAAATGCATTATAGCTAGTGGATGCAGACAGCGATATCCACTTATGACAACGAGGGCACTAAAAATACATATTTCCCAGATGCCTGTGTATATATTTTCTTAAGCCTGTGGGGCGAAACCTTGAAAGGAAGTGGACCGACAGGCAAGTTCACATAGACAATAGATAAAGAACTAAGAAACTTCTCATCTGTTCGGTGGGGAGAAAAGGCATATCCCAGGAGAGGTTAGCACGAAGGGGTCTTCCTCTAGACCAAAGCTCTCCAACCCTGTTCCTGGAGAACTACCCTCCTGTAGGTCTTCGCTCCAACCCCAGTTGTAACTAACCTGATTCAGCTTATCAACCAGCTAATTATTAGAATCAGGTGCGCTAGATTAGAGTTAGAAGGAAAACCTACAGGACGGAAGCTCTCCAGGAACAGGGTTGGAGTGAAAACCTACTGGACGGTAGCTCTCCAGGAACAGGGTTGGGCTGAAAACCTACTGGACGGTAGCTCTCCAGGAACAGGGTTGGGCTGAAAACCTACTGTAAGGTAAGCTCTCCAGGAACAGGTTTGGAGTGAAAACCTACTGGACGGTAGCTCTCCAGGAACAGGGTTGGATTGAAAACCTACTGGACGGTAGCTCTCCAGGAACAGGGTTGGAGTGAAAATCTACTGGACGGTAGCTCTCCAGGAACAGGGTTGGGCTGAAAACCTACAGGACGGAAGCTCTCCAGGAACAGGGTTGGAGTGAAAACCTACTGGACGGTAGCTCTCCAGGAACAGGGTTGGGCTGAAAACCTACTGTAAGGTAAGCTCTCCAGGAACAGGTTTGGAGTGAAAACCTACTGGACGGTAGCTCTCCAGGAACAGGGTTGGATTGAAAACCTACTGGACGGTAGCTATCCAGGAACAGGGTTGGAGTGAAAATCTACTGGACGGTAGCTCTCCAGGAACAGGGTTGGGCTGAAAACCTACAGGACGGAAGCTCTCCAGGAACAGGGTTGGAGTGAAAACCTACTGGACGGTAGCTCTCCAGGAACAGGGTTGGGCTGAAAACCTACTGTAAGGTAAGCTCTCCAGGAACAGGTTTGGAGTGAAAACCTACTGGACGGTAGCTCTCCAGGAACAGGGTTGGATTGAAAACCTACTGGACGG
This sequence comes from Oncorhynchus kisutch, assembly GCF_002021735.2. Classification (NCBI taxonomy): domain Eukaryota; kingdom Metazoa; phylum Chordata; class Actinopteri; order Salmoniformes; family Salmonidae; genus Oncorhynchus; species Oncorhynchus kisutch. Next base: position 23,124,525 of record NC_034196.2, on the reverse strand, counting down.
TAGCTCTCCAGGAACAGGGTTGGATTGAAAATCTACTGGACGGTAGCTCTCCAGGAACAGGGTTGGACTGAAAACCTACAGGACGGTAGCTCTCCAGGAACAGGGTTGAAGTGAAAACCTACAGGATGGTAGCTCTCCGGGAACAGGGTTGGAGTGAAAACCTACTGGACGGTAGCTCTCCAGGACCAGGTGTGGAGAGCCCTGCTCTAGGCCTACACACACGTTCAATGGCTGGGAAAACAACGTCTGATTCTCCAGATTTCACACCCCACCGCTCGTGCTAATGGGGACAGTGTCTCAGTGGGTGGAGTGGGGTGTGTGATACAATCACCGTAATTGCGGCAACTTGCTTTAATTTTTCCATGTATTCTCCATTACTCTGTGTCCACACAAACACACCCATCGTTCAGACACCGACTGGGTGTAAGTTTTATTAACTCCAGGAAACAGAAAGAGAAATCTGTTAACCGCTACGCCAGTGTCCGTCATTAAAGACCAGGCAGCAGACAACAGGCAGCAGTAACAACAGTAGAATAGTCGAACACAGAATCTCCCCTCACTGATCCACAACAACTTACTTAAATATGGCAGACCACAATGACCGACCACAACCCTGGGCAGATCTCTCTTATCTCTGTTCAGGCTGTGTGTGATATATGATATGATTTGCTTCCCTGCTTGGGTGCTCCAGACACAATCGATGTGGTGTCTTGGAAAGTGTGTGAAAGTAACTTAAAGTAAATTGTGTCCTGTACACGTGCGCACACAGAAAAAACACACTACACACACACACACACACACACTACTGTCAGCTGTGCAAATTACAATATGCACCTTGATGAAGAAACTCCATTAGGAACAGGAAATCCATCTCTCTATGCCTGGCATATCGCTACTGCGACTGTCACCACCACAGTGTGTGTGTGTGTGTGTGTATGCCTCCATACCTCAGGCATGGCAGGGGTCTCGCCGGGCCGTCTGGTCTCAGGTTCTCCAGTGAGGGGGTTCCGGAGGGTCTGGAGGAACAGGGCTGCCTTCCTCTTCCTCTCCGCCTGCAGCTGCTTATCCTTGGACTCCTTGGAGGCCTGGGCCAGCTTCTCCCTGGCGGCCGCAGCTAGACGGTCCTCCAACTTCAGCTTGGCTAGAGGGAGAGGTCAGGTACAGTATAAAGATTAATAGTTTCTGCTTGGCTACAGACAGAGAAAAAAGAACTTAGAACTTGCTTTTTATATGTCATCAAAATCTATTGATGTCTGTCTGTTTCTGCATTGTACTTTTACGACGCTTTGTGCTAAGGCTAAGTGATGTCAGCATGCTATTTGTTTGTTTGGGATTGGGTTTAAAAGTTGACAGTCAAAAATAGATGCAAGTGAGGCACAGTGAGGGTTGGTTGCAGGCTGAACGGTAAGGGAAAGCCATTTCACACTACGTAGGGCCGATCACCCCTCTCCCCCACTCTCTGTCGGCCTGGTTCTCATTGGAATGCTCTGTCCGCTCTGTGCACCGTTTATTACGGGACACTGATGGAGGGGTTTAATCATAGCAACATACAGTGGTGGAGGGACCAATGGACAGCCAGTTCGACATGGCCCAGTCAGAGTGGGGAGAACACATGCCTTTTCTGGGTGTAATGTTTACTGTTTATTTTTTCCCTCATCAATCTACGCACAATACCTCATAATGACAAACATATTTTCTTTGTTTTATATTTACAAATTTATTAAAAATAAAAAACAGATATCTTATTTAGATAAGAATTCAGACATTTTGCTATGAGACTTGAAATTGAGCTAAGCTGCATGCTGTTTCCATTGATCATCTTTGAGATGTTTCTACAACTTGATTGGAGTCCACCCGAGGTAAATTCAATTGATTGGGCATAATTTGGAAAGGCACACACCTGTCTGTATTAGAGGTCGACCGATTATGATTTTCCAACGCCGATACCGATTATTGGAGGACCAAAAAAGCCAATACTGATTAAATCGGCCTATTTTTATTTATTTATTTGTAATAATGACAATTACAACATTACTGAATGAACACTTATTTTAACTTAATATAATACATCAATAAAATCAATTTAGCATCAGGTAAATAATGAAACATGTTCAATTTGGTTTAAATAATGCAAAACAAAGTGTTGGAGAAGAAAGTAAAAGTGCAATATGTGTTATGTAAGAAAGCTAACGTTTCAGTTCCTTGCTCAGAACATGAGAACATATGAAAGCTGTTGGTTCCTTTTAACATGAGTCTTCAATATTCCCAGGTAAGAAGTTTTAGGTTGTAGTTATTATAGGAATTATAGGACTATTTCCCTCTATACCATTTGTATTTCCTTAACCGGCAGGGTAGCCTAGTGGTTAGAGCGTTGGACTAGTAACCGGAAGGCTGCAAGTTCAAACCTCTGAGCTGACAAGGTCTGTCGTTCTGCCCCTGAACAGGCAGTTAACCCACTGTTCCTAGACCGTCATTGAAAATAAGAATTTGTTCTTAACTGACTTGCCTAGTTAAATAAAGGTAAAATAAAATAAAACCTTTGACTATTGGATGTTCTTATAGGCACTTTAGTATTGCCAGTGTAACAGCATAGCTTCCGTACCTCTCCTCGCTCCTCCCTGGGCTCGAACCAGCAACACAACAACAACAGCCACCATCGAAGCAGCGTTACCCATGCAGAGCAAGGGGAACAACTACTAGAAGGCTCAGAGCGAGTGACGTTTGAAACGCTATTAGCGCACGCTAACTAGCTAGCCATTTCACTTTTTTACACCAGCCTCATCTCGGGAATTGATAGGCTTGAAGTCATAAACAGTGCAATGCTTGATGCACAACGAAGAGCTGCTGGCAAAACGCACAAAAGTGCTGTTTGAATGAATGTTTACACGCCTGCTTCTGCCTATCACCGCTCAGTCAGATACTTGTATGCTTGTTAGCTCAGTCAGATTATATGCAACGCTAGATAATATCTAGTAATATCATCAACCATGTGTAGTTAACTTCTTATGGCTGGGGGGCAGGTATTGAGTAGCTTGGATGAATAAGTTGCCCAAACTAAACGTCCTGCTCCTCAGTCTCAGTTGCTAATATTATTATTAGTATTGGATAGAAAACTGTTTCCAAAACTGTCAAAATATTTTCTGTGAGTATAACAGAACTGATATTGCAGGCGAAACCCTGAGGAAAATCAAACCAAGAAGTGGCTTCTATTTTGAAAACTCCATGTTCCATAGCCTGCCTTTGCTCCATTTAAAGGGATATCAACCAGATTCCTTTTCCTATCACTTCCTCAAGGTGTCAACAGTCTGTAGACATAGTTTCAGGCATTTATTTTGATAAAATGAGCGAGAAATAACATCGCATCATTGTATGGCCAGGTGCCAGCAGAGTTTTGAATGCGTAACAGAGTTTGGGCAGCCATTGCCTTTCCCTCTCCGACTGAAAAAGACAGTTGCGGTTGATATATTATCGATTAGATATTTTAAAAACAACATGAGGATTGTTTATAAAAAACGTTTGACATGTTTCTGTGGACATTACGGATACTATTTGGAATTTGTCTGCGTTGTCGTGACCGCTCTTTCCTGTGGATTTCTGAACATAACGCGCCAAACAAACGGAGGTATTTTGGATATAAAAATAATTTTTATGGAACAAAAGGAACATTTATTGTGTAACTGGGAGGCTCGTGAGTGAAAATATCTGAAGATCAAAGGTAAACGATTCATTTGATTGCTTTTCTGATTTTCGTGATCAAGCTACTTGATGCTAGGTGAACATAATGTTTTGTCGAGCGTTCGATAAACTTATACAAACGCTTGGATTGCTTTCGCTGTAAAGCATATTTTCAAAATCTGACACGACAGGTGGATTAACAAAAGGCTAAGCTGTGCTTTGCTATATTGCACTTGTGATTTCATGAATATAAATATTTTTAGTAATATTATTTGAATGTGGCGCTATGCAATCCAGCGGTTGTTGATGACAATTATCCCGTTAACGGGATGGCAGCCATAAGAAGTTAACTAGTGATTATGATTGTTTTTTTTATAAGATAAGTTTAATGCTAGCTAGCAACTTACCTTGGCTTACTGCGTTCCCGTAACAGGCAGTCTCCTTGTGGAGTGCAACGAGAGAGAGGCAGGTCGTTATTGCGTTGGACTAGTAAGGTTGCAAGATTGGATCCCCCGAGCTGACAAGATGAAAATCGGACGTTCCGATATGCCGTTAAAAAACGGCATATCGGTGCCCAAAAATACGGATTTCCGATTGTAATGAAAACCGGAAATCGGCCCTAATTAATCGTCCGACCCCTAGTCTGTATAAAGTCCCACAGTTGACAGAGCATGTCAGAACAAAAACCAAGCCATGAGGTCGGAGGAATTGTCCGTCGAGCTCGATTACTCCAAGATGGCGTAGCAGTCAGACGTGTGTTTGTCTTGTCCCATGTAAATAGTCGGTTTCGTCATTTTTTTCGTATATATTTTTAACCTCACTTTCCACCTATGATCTAAATATACTTTCCTGCAACCCGCCTCACACAATGTGATACGGATCTGCTATTTTTATACGTTATAAATGAAACCTCCATCAGCAGCTAGCCAGCTAACTAGCTAGTAGTAACTGTTAGCCACGGCTAGCGGTCTTCACCTTCACCTTTAGCTCGGACACCTACCAGCGTATCAGCTGATATCAACCAGCTTATCGAGCGATATCAACCCAGAGCATATCAAACTGCTTTTCTCCACCACATCACAGAAATAGCATTATAAATATTAATTTACCTTTGATGATCTTCATCAGAATGCACTCCCAGGAATCCCAGTTCCAAAATAAATGTTAGTTTTGTTCGATAAGGTCCATCATTTATGTCCAAATACCTCCTTTTTGTTCACACATGTATAAAATCAATCTTTAGGATGTTTTTATCATAAATCTTCAATAATGTTTAAACCGGAGAATTCCTTTGTCTTTAGAAATTAAATGGAACGGAGCTAACTCTCACGGGCGTGCGCCTGACTGAGCACATGGCCTTCTGGCAGACCCATGACTCAATCAGCTCTCATTCTCTCCCACTTCACAGTAGAAGCCAGTAGAGTAAAACAAATATACAGTCAATAATACAGTATAAACAAGTCTATATACGATGTGAGCAAATGAGGTGAGATAAGGGAGGTAAAGGCAAAAAAAGGCCATGGTGGCAAAGTAAATACAATATAGCAAGTAAAACACTGGAATGGTAGATTTGCAGTGGAAGAATGTGCAAAGTAGAAATAAAAATAATGCAAAGGAGCAAAATAAATAAATAAATAAAATAATGAAATTACAGTAGGGAAAGATCCACCTTTCTGATCCACCTCTACGCAGACGACACCATTCTGTATACTTCTGGCCCTTCTTTGGACGCTGTCTTAACAACCCTCCAGGCAAGCTTCAATGCCATACAACTCTCCTTCCGTGGCCTCCAATTGCTCTTAAATACAAGTAGAACTAAATGCATGCTCTTCAACTGATCGCTTCCTGCACCTGCCCGCCTGTCCAACATCACTACTCTGGATGGCTCTGACTTAGAATACGTGGACAACTACAAATACCTAGGTGTCTGGTTAGACTGTAAACTCTCCTTCCAGACCCACATCAAACATCTCCAATCCAAAGATGAATCTAGAATCGGCTTCCTATTTCGCATCAAAGCTTCCTTCACACATGCTGCCAAACATACACTCGTAAAACTGACAATCCTACCAATCCTTGACTTTGGCGATGTCATTTGCAAAATAGCCTCCAACACTCTGCTTAGCAAATTGGACGTAGTCTATCACAGTGCCATCCATTTTTGTCACCAAAGCCCCAGCATTACGAACTGTATGCTCTTGTTGGCTGGCCCACACTACATACCCATCGCTAAATTGTTAAAATGTAATTATTTCACCACTATGGCCTATTTAGTGCCTAATCTTCCCACATTTGCACACTGTATATATATTTTTCTATTGTGTTATTGACTGTCCGTTTGCTTATCCCATGTGTAACTCTGTTTTGTTGTTTTGGTCACACCGCTTTGCTTTATCTTGGCCAAGTCACATTTGTAAATGAGAACTTGTTCTCAACTGGCCTACCTGGTTAAATAAAGGTGAAATAAAAAAAATTAAAAGACAGGATTGTTTCGAAGCACAGATCTGGGGAAGGGTACCAAAACATTTCTGCAACATTGAAGGTCCCAAAAACACAGTGGCCTCCATCGTTCTTAAATGGAAGAAGTTTGGAACAACCAAGACTCTTCCTAGTGCTGGCCCGATGGTCACTCTGACATAACTCCAGATTTCGTCTGTGGAGATGGGAGAACCATCAAGAAGGACAACCAATTAGTCCTTTATGGTAGAGTGGCCAGACGGAAGCCACTCCTCAGTAAAAGGAACATGACAGCCTGCTTGGAGTTTGCAAAAAGCACCTAAAAGACTCTGACCATGAGAAACAAGATCCTCTGGTCTGATGAAACCAAGATTGAACTCTTTGGCCTGAATGCCAAGCATCACATCTGGAAGAAACCTGGCACCATCCCTACGGTGAAGCATGGTGGAAGAAGCATCATGCTGTGGGGATGTTTTTTAGTGGCAGGGACTGGGAGACTAGTCAGGATCGAGGGAAAGATGAACAGAGCACAGTACAGAAAGATCCTTGATGAAAACCTGCTCCAGAGCGCTCAAGACCTCAGACTGGGGCGAAGGTTCACCTTCCAACAGGACAACAACCCTAAGCACACAGCCAAGACAATGCAGGAGTGGCTTCGGGACAAGTCTCTGAATGTCCTTGACTGGCCTAGTCAGAGCCAGGACTTGAAACCCATCTCTGGAGAGACCTTAAAATACCTGTGCAGTGACGCTTCCCATTCAACCTAATAGACAGAGAGAGAATCTGCAGAGAAGAATTGGAGAAACTCCCCAAATACAGGTGTGCCAAACTTGTAGCGTCATACCAAGGAGACTCGAGGCTGTAATCGTTGTCAAAGGTTTCTTCAACAAAGTACTGAGAAAGGGTCTATATACTTATGTAAAATGTGATATTTTACATACATTTGGGTAAAAAAAAAAACACAAAACAAAACACAAAAAACACAAACAGTTTTTTTCTTTGTCATCATGGGGTATTGTGTGTAGATTGATGAGGGGGAAAAAACAATTTAATACATTTTAGAATACGGCTGTAATGTAACAAAATGTGGAAAAAGTCAAAAGGTCTGAATATTTCCCGAAGGCACTGTAAGTTTCCCATGCCAATAAAGTCCTTTGAATTTAATTGGCAGAGAGCGAGGTGAGTTATAGTATATCTTGACATCATAGCTTCTGCATGGCTGGAGGGTGGAGAGTGAGAGGTGGGTCTGATATCTGATACACTGGTATCATAGTTTCTGTTAGGAGAGAGGAAAAGGTCAGATATAGATTCATCAGAGATTCTTCTTGGATGGAGGGAGACCGAGACAGTGAGGAGGAGGTGGTCAAGGATTTACTGTTAAGAGAGAGAGTCCGGGAGAGAGAAGGGGTCAGGGATGTGCTGAGAGCGAGGGATTCCCTTGTGTGTCTAGGTGTGAGAGAGAAAAGCTACTGTACTGTGAGGCTCAGCTTGGAGCTTGGCCGGGGAGGAGATCGACACAATTGCAGATGAGGAGAGAAAATACGGGGGAGGAAGAGATGAGTGCGGGGGAGAGCAAGGGGCAGTGGAGTATCAAATGGAACTGGGGTGGAGGAGGGCAGACAAGAAAGCAGGGCTGGGGGCGGCAGATTAGCAAAGGACAGCGGAGGCAGTAGAGGGAGAGGAAGAGAGTGATGAAGGAAGACGCAGGCAGAGGAAGGGATACCGAGTGGTTTAGGTACATGTTGTAGACATTAACACTGCAATGAAATGAGGGGCATAGGATGGGATAAGACACCGTATGAGAAAGAGTAGACAAATGTATTGAAGCGTATGGTCACATTTTAGCTCACCATTCCCAGACCCTCACCTCCTCTGTAAAGTTGGTGGATATATAGGCTATAGTGGAGGGTAGATTTAGTGTGAATGGCACTTTAGTGTTTAACAGGGAAATAAGCTATTATGGTCTAGTGCCATCATCTGCAAATAGTGTCTGATTACATTCCTCTCTGTAGACACAGCTCAACATAACTGTTCAATGACCGAGAGACAAGGAGAGAATGGGGAGAAATAGATGAGACGGGAACAAATGATGGAGGACAGGATGACAGTGATCATGATGACTATATTAACGTGGACCCTGGGCATAGACTGCAGCGAAGGGTTAAATTGCCCAGCCTGACAATACAATAGCTCAATTTACTGTGTGCCTGTGATCATCCTCTGCAATCTTCCCTAGTCTGTTCATCGAAAACGCATAGGGAGAGCTAGAAAACAAGTCACTATATTACACAACCATAGCGGGTGAATACGGACTTCTTTCTATAAATAGGCTGGCCGCGAATCATAGGTGAATCATTTGAGGCTTAGTTCTGTTCCTGATGTGTTCACACTAACATTACTGCACCAACAAATGTGACAGAGACCTTACATATACTATACCACTCTATGGTAGATTCCCACTCACTTTATATGGAGAGAGAGATGCACATGGCTACAACACTGTATATAGACATATGACATTTTAAATGTCTATTCTTTTGGAACTTGTGTGAGTAATATTTAGTGTTAACTTTTTTTCATTTCACTTTTGTTTATCCATTTCACTTGCTTTGGCAATGTAAACATATTTACCATGCCAATAAAGCCCTGTGAATTGAATTGAGAGAGACAGAGAGAGAGCAAGCAACTTCGAAAGAGTATACATTGAAAGATGGAGGAGAAACAACAAGTGAGATGGATGGAGTGAGTGAAAGACTGAGAAGACAGTGACGGAGAGAAACAAAAAAAGAAAAGAGGAGGGAGACAGACAGGCTGGGAAACAGACAGAGCCGTTCAGTCTGTGGGTGTGAGAGATGCCCCAATCAGTAGGGTCCTTGGCCACTTAAGTGCTTTAGCAATCAAATCACTGGCTCTGCTTTAAAACAAATACACTATGGTTTCAGTCTCAGCCTGCCATCAGTAAAACTATTCATGCTGTTGTTTACAACACTACTAAGGGAGGATGATGGAACAAATGATTATTTTTGTTGTAAATGTTACTTTAGAACGGCGTAAGAGACAAAGGACCTAATGGCAGATGAGACAGACAGCATACACACACACACACACGTACGTCAATGCACGAGCACACACATACTCTTTAGTAATGAGAGCTGCCACTGGTCTCACTCAATAACAGCACAGGCGTGGGGCTTTCAGGCATGAAAGAACGATTGAGGTGGTCTGTCTGAATCATTGGTCATGATACAGAGTGTGTGCTGACACACCCAATGCTGTCTGCTAAATGGACTCACACACATAAGACACACAGGGATTGTCTACTGTCTGTTGAATCCCACCATCGGTAATCACAGGCCGCCTGTGTGATCATTTTACAATACATCAAATCAAATCTTAATGGTCACATACACGTGTTTAGCAGATGTTATTGTGAGTGTAGCGAAATGCTTATGCTTCTAGATCTGACAGTGCAGAAGTATCTAACAGGTAATATGTAAGAATTCCACAACAAAACCTAAAACACACAATCTAGTAAAGGAATGTGATGAGAATACATACAGTTGAAGTCGGAAGTTTACATACACTTAGGTTGTAGTCATTTAATATAACTTGTTTTTCAACCACTACACAAATTTATTGTTAACAAATTATAGTTTTGGCAAGTCGGTTAGGACATCTACTTTGTGCATGACAAAAGTCATTTTTCCAACAATTGTTTACCGACTGATTATTTCACTTATAATTCACTGTATCACAAGTCTAGTGGGTCAGAAGTTTACATACACTAAGTTGACTGTGCCTTTAAACAGCTTGAAAAATAAAATTATGTCATGGCTTTAGGTGTACCTGTGGATGTATTTCAAGGCATACCTTCAAACTCAGTGCCTCTTTGCTTGACATCATGGGAAAATCAAAAGAAATCAGCCAAGACATCAGAAAATTGTAGACCTCCACAAGTCTGGTTCAATTTCCAAATGCCTGAAAGTACCACGTTCATCTGTACAAACAAGAGTACTCAAGTATAAACACCATGGGACCACGCAGCTGTCACACCGCTCAGGAAGGAGACATGTTCTTTCTCCTAGAGATGAACGTACTTTGGTGCAAAAAGTGCAAATCAATCCCAGAACAACAGCAAAGGACCTTGTGAAGATGCTGGAGGAAACAGGTACAAAAGTATCTATATCCACAGTAAAACAAGTCTTATATCGACATAACCTGAAAGGCAGCTCAACAAGGAAGAAGCCACTGCTCCAGAACCCCCATAAAAAAAGCCAGACTATGGTTTGCAACTGCACATGGGAACAAAGCTCATACTTTTTGGAGAAATGTCCTCTGGTCTGATGAAACAAAAATATAACTGTTTGGCCATAATGACCATCGTTATGTTTGGAGGAAAAAGGGGGAGGCTTGCAAGCTACAGAACACCATCCCAACCGTGAAGCACAGGGGTGGCAGCATCATGTTGTGGGGGTGCCCTGCTGCAGGAGGGACTGGTGCACTTCACAAAACAGATGGCATCATGAGAAAGGAAAATGAAGTGGATATACTGAAGCCTCTTTTGGAGAGATCGGAAACCCAAATTGGTCTACACGGACAATTTGGGCAGGGTTCAGATCTTATCTTTCGGAAAGATATCAGTTTGTCTCTGTGAATGGTTTGTCCTCTGACAAATCAACTGTACATTTCGGTGTTCCTCAAGGTTCCGTTTTAGGACCACTATTGCTTTCACTATATATTTTACCTCTTGGGGATGTCATTCGAAAACATAATGTTAACTTTCACTGCTATGCGGATGACACACAGCTGTACATGTCAATGAAACACGGTGAAGCCCCCAAAAAGCTTTTAGGTAAAGTAAAATAAGACGTTCCTTAATATGTAAAGTTCAGCCACATTGAGACATTAAATAGCTAGCTACCTTGTTTAGCCTCCAGCTCCTCCAGGGTGAGAGTGGGTCTCTTCTCCTCGGGGGCGGGGGATGCAGGAACCTCTCTGACCACCATCTCACCCCCGTCTCGGAGGGCCTTCAGACCCTCCTCCCCCAGCAACTTGTCCAGGTCATCGTCCGAGTCGTCGTCCAGCCGCACACGGTTCTTCTCCAGCGGTAGCATGTCGTTTTCTTTGGCTTTGATGGCAAAGCAGATCGGCGCAAAGGATGCTGGGAAGGAAGGCAGAAGTGAAAGAGAGAGGAGGGGGCGTTTGATTAAAGCGAGTTGTCGTTTGAGATGAAAATGTGTTCGCGGTAACAGTCACTCCTTTTACCATATACCATTAACCTTCCCCAGGCAGACAGAGTGAGTATCTCCAGCTGGGGGTTTAATGTCCTTACCATGGGCCAGACATGAGCCTCAGCCAGATTGAATGCTTTATGAACAGCCTGTAGCCACTTAATCATAACTGCCATTTACTAGCTGATAGCTCCAAATTAAGCCACACACACAACCAAACAACCAGCCAACCTCACATGCACGCTTGCCACCCCAACGAGCAGACACAAACTGTGCCTCCATGTGTATGTTGCGTGTGTGTTTGTTTAAGCATTGCAGATACACTGCCGATTTTGCTGGTTTTCCTACTTACAAAGCATGTAGAGGTCTGTAATTTTTTATCATAGGTTCACTTCAACTGTGAGACGGAATCCAAAACAAAAATCCAGAAAATCACATGGTATGATTTTTAAGTAATTCATTTGCATTTTATTGCATGGCATAAGTATTTGTACATCAGAAAAGCAGAACTTAATATTTGGTACAGAAACCTTTGTTTGCAATTACAGAGATCATATGTTTCCTGTAGTTCTTGACCAGGTTTCCACACACTGCATTTTGGCCCACATTTTGGCCCACTCCTACATACAGACCTTCTCCAGATCCTTCAGGTTTCGGGGCTGTCGCTGGGCAATACGGACTTTCAGCTCCTTCCAAAGATTTTCTATTGGGTTCAGGTCTGGAGACTGGCTAGGCCACTCCAGGACCTTGAGATGCTTCTTACAGAGCCACTCCTTAGTTGCCCTGGCTGTGTGTTTCGGGTCGTTGTCATGCTGGAAGACCCAGCCACGACCAATCTTCAATGCTCTTACTGAGGGAAGGAGGTTGTTGGCCAACATCTCGCGATAAATGGCCCCATCCATCCTCCCCTCAATACGGTGCAGTCGTCCTGTCCCCTTTGCAAAAATGCATCTCCAAACAATGATGTTTCCACCACCATGCTTCACGGTTGGGATGGTGTTCTTGGGGTTGTACTCATCCTTCTTCTTCCTCCAAACACGGCGAGTGGAGTTTAGACCAAAAAGCTCTATTTTTGTCTCATCAAACCACATGACCTCCCATTCCTCTTCTGGATCATCCAGATGGTCATTGGCAAACTTCAGATGGGCCTGGACATGTGCTGGCTTGAGCAGGGGGACCTTGCGTGCGCTGCAGGATTTTAATCCATGACGGCGTAGTGTGTTACTAATGGTTTTCTTTGAGATGGTGGTCCCAGCTCTCATCAGGTCATTGACCAGGTCCTGCCGTGTAGTTCTGGGCTGATCACTCACCTTCCTCATGATCATTGATGCCCCACGAGGTGAGATCTTGCATGGAGCCCCAGACCGAGGATGATTGACCATCATCTTGAACTTCTTCCATTTTCTAAAAATTGCACCAACAGTTGTTGCCTTCTCACCAAGCTGCTTGCCTATTGTCCTGTAGCCCATCCCAGCCTTGTGCAGGTCTACAATTGTATCCCTGTTGTCCTTACACAGCTCTCTGATCTTGGCCATTGTGGAGAGGTTGGAGTCTGTTTGATTGAGTGTGTGGACAGGTGTCTTTTATACAGGTAACGAATTCAAACAGGTGCAGTTAATACAGGTAATGAGTGGAGAACAGGAGGGCTTCTTAAAGGTAGGTGATTAAATACTTATGTCATGCAATAAAATGCAAATTAATTACTTAAAAATCATACAATGTGATTTTCTGTCTCTCACAGTTGAAGTGTACCTATGATAAAAATTACAGACCTCTACATACTTTGTAAGTAGGAAAACCTGCAAAATCAGCAGTGTATCAAATACTTTTTCTCCCCACTGTATGTGTGTGTGTTGCGGGTGCGTGTACGCGCACTTGTGCATCTGTGTCCACGTCTTCATCACGCCTTACCTTTTATTAGCTTGCCCTCCATCAATTTGTCAGAGGGACAGTTACCCACGCTGCCGCCATCAGTCTCCCCCTCTCCTGGGCCCATGCTGTCTGACGGAGAGCCACACTACAGGATGGAGGAACGGGGAGAGAGAGAGAGGGGAGAATAAAGAGAGAGAGAGGGGTTCAGATTTCTTTCCTCAGGGCCTGGGGGTGAGACTGGGAGGCAGCTTAAGAGCTCCATCCTATTTAACAATAGAACATTCTGCAGCCCCCCCAACCAAGGAAGGCCTACAGGAGCACCTAGATCTTCTGCAAAGATTCTGTCAGACCAGGGCCCTGACAGTAAAACTCAGTAAGACAAAAATAATGGTGTTCCAAAAAAGATCCAGTTGCCAGGACCATGAATACACTGTTGCCCTAGAGCACACAAAAAAACTATACCTACCTCGGCCTAAACATCAGCACCAATATGAAATTTTTGGTCGATACCGATATCTGCCTAGCCAAAAAAACTGATACAGATAACCGATGTTTAACATTTTAGCGGCCTTTTAAGCATTCTAGTACAGTTAAATAGTTAACACACACACACACACACACACGGATGCAGCGGTCTAAGGCAATGCATCTCAGTGCAAGAGGCCTCACTACAGTGCCTGGTTCAAATCTAGGCTGTATCACATCCGGCTGTGATAAGGAGTCCCATAGGGCGGCGCACAATTGGTCCAGCATCGTCCAGGCCGTAATTGTAAATAAGAAATTGTTCTTAACTGACTTGCCGTGTTATATAAAAGGTCACACACACACAAGTTATTTTGTTGGCATTTCCGTATGTCCCCATTAAAACATAATCAAAACATTTCTTTCACTTTCTTGATGTGCTGTTTCATTGTTCATTTGTTCAGTAACTTAATTCTCAACCAGGATTTCTATAGAACGCCGTTTGGGTCTGTCTCAAATAACACTATTTGACGTGTCAAATAAGCTTGTTGACCAATCAGGACCTGAATATGACTGCACGTCACATAATAATTTTACGCGTTCATAAATGTTTTACGTAGTTATTACACAGATTACACTAGCACTCGTAGTTCATATGTCACAACGGTTCATGTATGATATGATGCTGGTAAAGTTGTCTCACACACCTACAGTGCTGGTCTTAAAAAAAGCTAGATCGCTTATGGATGCAAACAATCTTCTTCCCCAAAAACATAGCAAAATGACAATCTGTTTCAGTTTGCTAGCTAACTATATAGCTACGTGTCATCATCTAAAATAACCCTAATTTATAAGACAGTTCTTATTTGATTAATAAGCTAGCCACAATAAGGATTAGCGACAATAGTGGACTTTGTGGTTAGCCTTCAAAATAAAAGTACGGGATAATTCTACTATTTGTATTCATTTGCATCACTGTCAATGACATACTTTTATTTTGAAGGTAAACCACAAATTCCACTATTGTGCCTAATCCTTATTGTGGCTAGCTTCACAACACATAACCTGGTCCGGTCGACCCCCACTATCCAGATGAAGCTAGTTGGCTGCTTAGAACGTTAGCTTGGGCAACAAGCTTAAGTAGCTGGCTAGCTATTTATTTTAATGAACTGAAGTTCAATTTCAATAGGTGAACAACAAGTGGCAACCTCGCTAATACTTACTTACAAGGATTCCTAAATCCTTGCTAAGAATAATGAAAATGACTGCAGTGTCTACTGGCCATTGTTTTCAGGCTGGTTGTATTGGTGCTAGCTAGGTACGAAGCTAAAGCTAGCTACCCCAGAAGTTGCTGTCGTACAAATGATGCTTTATTACCAACGTGGTATTGTAAACACATCGTTCGTAGCCGGTGTTTGCAGACTTTTTTTGTACAGCTTTGACAGTGCTACTGTATCTTTTTTGACACGCAAAGACCCAAACGTCGCTCCATAGTATGTATGTTGTGAAGCTAATAGCAGTGACGCTATTACTATGTAACTCTGGTTGGGCAACATCCAAAAAATAGCGCACTTGGTAGTGTGTACCGGTGCTCGATCAGTCGGCCAAAGCCAACATCACCCACGACAGAGAACGGTTGATTGTCAAGGGGAATGAATTCCCTTATGTTGGCTTTAATGGATGCCTCGCTGAAATGTTCTTACTATTTCAAATGACTGCTAGATCCACACAGCAGACATTGTGGGCTAGGTTAGGAATGCTGTGTTGCACAAGTAGCGCAACATTTTTCATGGTGTCAGTACGTAATGTACTTACTTTATATAGGTATGCACGGTAGCTTTGACATCAGGCTTCAACATCGGCGTTAAACTAGACATCAGGCCAATACCGATATTGGCATTTTTAGCTAATATCGGCCGATTCCGACATGTTCACTGATATATGGTGCATCCCTAATCAGCACCACAGTTAACTTCCACAAAGCTATGAACGATCTGAGAAACAAGGCAAGAAGGGCCTTATAAGCCATCAAAAGGAAAATACAATTTGCCATCCAAATTCGGATCTGGCTGAAAATACTTCAAATCAGTTATAGTCCTCTATGGTTGTGAGGTCTGGGGTCAGCTCAATACCAAGAATTCACAAAATGGGGCAAACACCAAATTGAGACTGCATGCAGAATTCGGCAAAAATCTAATCAAATGTATTTATATAGCCCTTCGTACATCAGCTGATATCTCAAAGTGCTGTACAGAAACCCAGCCTAAAACTCCAAACAGCAAGCAATGCAGGTGTAGAAGCACGGTGGCTAGGAAAAACTCCTTAGAAAGGCCAAAACAATCTGTGTACAATGTAAAACACCAAATAATGCATGCAGAGCAGAATTAGGATGATTCGCGCTAATTATCAAAATCCAGAAAAGAACAATTAACATCTACAGCCACCTAAAAATAAGTGATTATCAAGCCCACACCTGCAGGAGAGATGAATCTCAGCCAGCTGTTACAGGGACTCTGTTCACAAACAAACCCCACAAAGCTCCAGGACAGCATACAAATTTGACCCAACAAAATCATGAGAAAACAAAAAGATATTTAACTTGACACATTGGAAGGAATAATAAAAGGAAGTGTAACAAACTGTAATGCTAGTTGGCCCTAAACAGAGAGTACACCGTAGCAGAATACCTGAACACTGTGACTGATCCAAAATTAAGGAAAGCTTTGATTATGTACAGACTCAGTGAGCATAGCCTTTCTATTGAGATCCACAAAGAATTTGAAAACAAACTCCCATATCTACCAGGTGAAATACCACATTGTGCCACCATAGCAGCAAGATGTGTTGACCTGTTGTCACAAGAAAAGGGCAACCAGTGAAGAACAAACATCATTCTGAATACAACCTATATGTATCTGTTTATTTTCCATTTCATATTTCAACTATTTGCACATTGTTTCATCACTAAACATAGTCAATAATATAGTATTTGAAATGTCTAAATTTTCTTTTAAAACTTTACTGTTAGAATATTTCAATTGTTTATTTCACTTTTGTTTATTGTCTATTCCAATGCTTTGGCAATGAAAACATGTTCCCCATGCCAATGAAGCCCTTTGAATTGAGATGGAGAGTTATTTTTTAAGAACAAAGTGCTCGGGGTTGTTCTAAGAATAAAAAATTAGAACATGCCAGATACAATACTGTACCGTTTTAGACCTCATCAATTAGTGAACTTACAAGGGTGGTGCTTTTTATATTTCATCGAAATCCATTTATGTCTGTTTCTGCATTGTACTTTTAAGACGCTTTGTACTTACGACGCTTTGTGCTAAGGCTAAGTGATGTCAGCATGCTATTTGTTTGTTTGGGATTGGGTTTAAAAGTTGACAGTCAAAAATAGATGCAAGTGAGGCACAGTGAGGGTTGGTTGCAGGCTGAACGGTAAGGGAAAGCCATTTCACACTACGTAGGGCCGATCACCCCTCTCCCCCACTCTCTGTCGGCCTGGTTCTCATTGGAATGCTCTGTCCGCTCTGTGCACCGTTTACTACGGGACACTGATGGAGGGGTTTAATCATAGCAACATACCATGGTGGAGGGACCAATGGACAGCCAGTTCGACATGGCCCAGTCAGAGTGGGGAGAACACATGCTTCATGTCTCCTCCTCTGAATACAGTCTCTAAGTCTTACCATGCCAACTCACTATATTTTTTTATTGAACCTTTATTTAACTAGGCAAGTCAGTTTAGACCAAATTCTTATTTACAATGACGGCCTACCAAATGGCAAAAGGCCTCCTGAGGGGACGAGAGCTGGGATTAAAAATTATTTACAAATATAAATATACATCACGACAAGAGAAACAATACAACACTACATAAATAGAGACCTAAGACAACATAGCAAGGCAGCAACAACATGGCACAAACATTGGGCACAGACAACAGAACAAGGGGCAGGAAGGTAGAGACAGCAATACAGAGACCGAGGAGGAAAGGGACTAGCCTGAGCACCAGATCGGAGAACATGTTGTATGTTAGCGAATAGTCATCACTAGCTTGCTAGTAGGTATATGAAAGGAAGAGTCTGGACTTCAGGCTAGCCGTTAAGAGACAAGAAAACAATATGTAGGCTATTTTCTCCCACATCTCCTTACACGAGGATAGACTAGACACTCATAATCCTACTTCATATTTTATGCATGATGTCATGATTGGTGGGCAATAGGTCTGACAAGGCTGCCCTTGTAGTTGACAGCCTAGGCCTCAACTACCTGGAAGAACTTTGCAGCAAGTATTTCTGATTAATAACCATTGCCATGATAGTGGGTGTTAACATTTAAATAATAAAACATAGGCTGAAAAGAATTTGCACGTCATCTCGTAGAAAAAGACATGCAAGACTCACAGAAACAGAAACATCCAAAGTCCCACATTCTGATTTGGCACTTCAAGCCAAAATATACCATACTTTGACTGAAAACAATGATTTATTGAGTTACATCATTGTGGAACATCATGGGTAGGCTTTGGCCATCGTCTCTCCGCTCAAAAAGGGGATTTCTACTGGTGTGGGCGTTTAACGTCACTGTCTGACAAGTCCTGATGGACTTGTTCAAATCATGACGGTTGTGATGTTCAAGTAATTTCTAGAAAGATACCAGAGTTTCTGACTTGGAATTCCGATTTGGATGACCATTCAAAACTATTTTTCCCCAGTCTGAGATGATTTTCCCCAGTCTGAGATGATTTTCCCCAGTCTGAGATGATTTTCCCCAGTCTGAAATGATTTTCCCCAGTCTGAAATGATTTTCCCCAGTCTGAAATGATTTTCCCCAGTCTGAAATGATTTTCCCCAGTCTGAAATGATTTTCCCCAGTCTGAAATGATTTTCCCCAGTCTGAAATGATTTTCCCCAGTCTGAGATGATCAGAGTTCCCAGTTATGTTGAATACACTGAAGTCAGAAGTTTCCAAGTTCCCAATTGTCCATGTAAGTCAGTACTGACTTACCATACCTCATTAACAGGGGCCTGAGGTGAGAAAAAAAAGACATACGGGATCTGAATGCATCAAACATCATATGTCATCACACAGTGTCTAAGAGAGGTGGTGCTACTACCTCAACTAAGGAACTGGGACACACAAAAAAAAAGGAAAGAGAAAATAGGAAAAGGAAAGCTAATGAAAGGAGAGAGAATTAACTGAACCACTTGTGTTCAGGGACGCGTAGGTGTTCCCCCTCGTTTTGGCCCTTCAAAGGCTCTCTCACGTACCGGCAGAGCAGAGCCACACAGATGCAGGCACAAATCAAGAACAATGGTTTCTGCCACGAGACTAACCTTGCTTTAAAGTCAGGCGGGAGAACGAATGGCTTAAGGAAGGTAATGAATTGACCTCCGTCGCTGGAGGGGAGAGAGAGAGGAAGGGGGGGGGGGGAAGAGAAGGAGTGGGCATAGTACTCACCCCTGTGGATCAGAGACTTTACAGTATGAAAGGATGCAGTAGAAGTGTAGAGTGGAGGAGAGGAGAGGAGGGAGAAGGATAGAGTCTGGAAGAGGGTAAAACAAAGCAAGTCAGGCACTATTGTATCTACTGAAAATGTCTATTCGGAGAAGCAGCTTGAAAGGACATTTCCCTTGAATTTGTTAAAGCAGTAGTGGGGGAAATATCTGTGAAATATTGATGTATCAGGTTCCCACTACTCTCCCCACCACTGTGTCACTTGGGTCGTTTGATGGAGGCTGGAGCTGGAGGGGGGACAGGCAGGGACAGAGGCAGCCATGCAATGTGGTTGGCCCTGGGGTGGGACACCACTGCCAGAGTGGACATCCGCAACCCAGTAAGGAGGCACCAAAGTCAAGCCTGCAGCCCCAGCAGCTGGTGGAGACAGGGGGGGAGGGACTGCGACAGCCAAAGCTAACTAAGGATGACGCATCATGAGTAGCCTGTAAACAAGGCCCTAAACTGCAGACACCAGTGGTGCATCATGAAAAAGGTGTGTGTGTGTGTGTGCATGAGAAAGAGTGTGTGAGTGGGTTTGTTCAGTATGTGTGTGTGGATTGTTTTTAACAGCCTTAGGTTAGCCCTAGCTTTAAAGTGAAGCTATCTGCTCATCAAGCCAGTAGTGATGCACAACCACAAAAAAACTCTACAGAACACTGCAATAAAAGTGGGAGAAAGAGCATTTAAAATGTTCCCATCTAAAGTGGGTTTCACTGTGTAGAACAAGTCTTTGAGGGAGAGCTACAAGCTACAATAAGGCTAATCTTATTCAGCAAGAACCAGCTGAGGCCCCAGAAGCCAAGCTGTCCCTGGAGAGATACACTACAACAGAACTACGTCGCTCTCTCTCTCTGCTCTCTCTAGCTAGCCCCCCAAAAGCTCCCTGCTGCCTGCATCCACCTCTGGTTCCATTATCAGGTCTTTGCTGCTGTATCTTAACTGTCTCAAAATTGTTAATATTCCAGTGATCATTGGGAACCCTGTACCCAATCAGTCATCGAACTATGGATATTGATCTAATTTGCAGAACGTGTAAGGGTGTGCGTTTGTGTAAGTTTAGGTGTGTGCGTGCGCACGCGCATGAGTGTGTATTTGCGCGCACATGTGACAAGGCAAATGCGTTTCCTTCTGGCTCATTGGTGAAATTGTCACCAACTTAGAAAATGGATGTTTAATCTTTTTTTTTCACTGTCTCTCTCTTTCTTCAATCTGTTTGGACTGAAAGCAAATGTAGCAATCACGCCTAAGGTCATTTAAAAAAAAAAATATGAATAGTCTAAAATGGGAGCTTTCATTCACAAAGTCAAAAGAGCACCTTAAAGATTGGCAGCATCTGCCAAACACTTGGGTGCTCAGGCTAGGGAGAACGGAGCAGAGCTGTGGATTTAGCATTATATTCAGACAAGCTGCTACAGCCAACTGTTAGAATGAACATATTCTATATTCATAATTAGTACTGAGAGGAGAAAACATATTTCATGCTCCTTACAAGCAGGGTGATGTGAAGTATGTAATTGTGTAGTATCCAGACACTCGGATGCAGGATACTGTGCATTTAGAACATTCTTGTAGTTCCCCTTGCTTTAATTCAAGCTATAATAACATTATATTCATTTTATGAGTCACTTATACCTGGCTCATGTTGTAGAACAATCCTCTGCAACTTTTTCATAAATAATAGGAGATCTGTCTGAATGCGAGCCAATTATGAGCATGCTCCGACTTTCCTCATGAGGTTGAAGAAGTCTGGAGGCCCACAGATGCTTCCCACTTTTCATTAAGCTGCAGTCAAAAGCCCATCATTTTAGTAAAACACTGAGATAGCTGCCAAACCTCTGCTGGGTTGAAGCAGCAGCTATCTCGACCATCAGCACAAGCAACAGAAAAACAATATTGATGATTATAGCTTAGTGCCGACATGGCAGCAGGCGGAGTGATTACACCACCGAGGAGCGAGGATCAACAATGAGAAGAAAACACACAACCATTAAATTAATGGGAGAAACCGCCACACAAAACTAAGGCTTGGCTACAGACAATCATCATCCCAGCTAAATGAGGTCACAGTACAAAACTAATTCATATAGTAGTGGAACTGGTGGCTGGTGCTGTCAAGAGAGGCAGGGCCACAACAAGCCCAATCACTGGCTGATGCCTCCTTTGAAAATTTCACAGACCATTTTTTCCCAATAAATATGAAAACCAGATTAATAATACAAATGAGGCTGCATCCCATATAGCTGTTCCCCAAATCACCAGAAGACTTCATAGTTTATGGATAAGCTAGTTAGTCGGCCGCTTGGTTTGCCTGTGGGTGCAGCCTGCTTTGTGACAGAGTACGGACTCCATACTACAAATTTCTCTCTCCCCGGAGAGATTCTATTTGGCAGATGACAAATTGTTCCCCAAAGTGGGTGAAAAACTTCAAGCCTACATTTGACCACTGCTCCACTGAGGCCTTCTGACTCTGGTAGCAGACTCTGGTAACATTAAATATGTTGAGTTAAAACTACGTCTAACGAATCACTTGATCTCGAATGACCTTTCACTTTCTCAAACCTAAAGGAAACACGACACGACAACGAAAAATCACAGCCAGCCTCTACAACTCCCAAACCGGTGCATTTTTTTTTGCACACAATGTCTCTGATGGTAGCACTGCCGAGACCCAACGAGGAAAAGCAATAAATGTGAGCCATCATGCTCAGTGAACTGGCAACCATGATGGGGGGGGGGGGGAGATACAACACTGCAAAATGAGTTTCCTGTGCACAACTAGCGGTTGAACAGTAATGTTGACCGGAGAGCTTTACAGGAATGTGACACAGGTGTTCAGCTATTCAACACCTGCTGAACCACAAGGCTGCATCAAAATGGTAGCAGTTGGGTTATACAAGGTTAGGGGAGTGTGAGATGATGCTACTGGACTATACTGTAGATAAGGCACACAGGCATTGTCAGTCCAATACCAAGCACAATGCGAACATTCATCCATATTTCATACTTCATATTCATTTCATACTCAGGGGCAGCAGAATGCAGAACTGTTGAGTGACAATGGGACACCAACTCCCTGAGTGTGAATACGCTGCCAAGTTACCCTCAGGAGGTGATGACTGAGTTACTTAGGCCTAATCATTGACAGTGAATGAGAACAGGTCTGTTTCCTCTCCACCTACATCTTCCACTGCCCTCTCCCTGAACTCACACTGCCTTTCCAACCTCTGGCTCAGAGAGACACATTAAAAGCCATGGATAAAGGCCTGGGGTAAAAGATGTGTACAAATACAAATACCTAGGTGTCTGGTTAGACTGTAAACTCTCGTTCCAAACTCACATTAAGCATCTCCAATTCAAAATGACATCTAGAATCGGCTTTCTATTTCGCAACAAAGCCTCCTTCACTCATGCCGTCAAAGATACCCTCGTAAAACTGACTATCCTACCGATCCTTGACTTTGGCAATGTCATTTACAAAACAGCCCCTAACACTACTCAGCAAACTGGATGTAGTCTATCACAATGCCATCCGTTTTGTCACCAAAGTCCCATATACTACAAAATCAAATCAATTTTTATTGGTCACATACACATGATTAGCAGATGTTAATGTGAGTGTAGCGAAATGCTTGTGCTTCTAGATCCGACCATGCAGTAATATCTAACAAGTAACCTAACAATTTCACAACAACTACTTTATATCCACAAGTGTAAAGGAATGAATAAGAATATGTACATATAAATATATAGATGAGCGATGGCCGAACGGCATAGGCAAGATGCAGTAGATGGTATAGAATACAGTATATACATATGAGATGAGTAATGTAGGGTATGTAAACATTATATAAAGTGCCATTGTTTAAAGTGACTAATGATACATTTATTACATCATTGTTTTTATTATTAAAGTGGCTAGAGATGAGTCAGTATGTTGACAGCAGCCCCTCAATGTTAGTGATGGCTGTTTAACAGTCTGATGGCCTTGAGATAGAAGCTGTTTATCAGTCTCTCGGCCTCAGCTTTGATGCACCTGTACTGACCTCGCCTTCTGGATGATAGCGGGGTGAACAGGCAGTGGCTCGGGTGGTTGTTGTCCTTGATGATCTTTTTAGCCTTCCTGTGACATCGGGTGGTGTAGGTGTGCTGGAGGGCAGGTAGTTTGCCCTCGGTGATGCGTTGTGCAGACCTCACTACCCTCTGGAGAGCCTTACGGTTGTGGGCCGAGCAGTTGCCGTACCAGGCGGTGATACAACCTGACAGGATGCTCTCGATAGTGCATCTGTAGAAGTTTCAGAGTGTTTTAGGCGACAAGCCAAATTTCCGTCTCATTGTTGTTGGTAATCAAGCCTGCCACTGAAGTGTCGTCTGCAAACGTGATGATTGATTTGGAGGTGTGCACGGCCACGCAGTCATGGGTGAACAGGGAGTACAGGAGAGGGCTGAGAACACACCCTTGTGAGGCCCCAGTGTTGAGGATCAGCGTGGTGGAGATGTTTCCTACCCTCACCAACTGGGGGTGGCCCGTAAGAAAGTCCAGGACCCAGTTGCACAGGGCGGGGTCGAGACCCAGGGTCTTGAGCTTAATGACGAGTTTGGAGGGTACTATGGTGTAAAATGCTGAGCTGTAGTCAATGAACAGCAATCTTACATAGGTATTACTCTTGTCCAGATGGGTTAGGGCAGTGTGCAGTATGATTGCGTCGTCTGTGGACCTATTGGGGCGGTGAGCAAATTGGAGTGGGTCTAGGGTGTCAGGTAGGGTGGAGGTGATATGATCCTTGACTAGTCTCTCAAAGCACTTCATGATGACGGAAGTGAGTGGTACGGGGCAATAGTCATTTAGCTCAGTTACCTTAGCTTTCTTGGGAAACTGCTCCAGGTCATCTAGAATTCTTTGCTAGGTAAAGCCCCGCCTTATCTCAGCTCACTGGTCACTATAGCAACACCCACCCATAGCACGCGCTCCAGCAGGTATATTGTACTGTTCATCCCCAAAGCCAAAGCCAACACTTCCTTTGGCCACCTTTCTTTCCAGTTCTCTGCAGCCAATGACTGGAACAAATTGCAAACATCTCTGAAGCTGAGGTCTTATATCGCCCTCTCTAACATTAAGCATCAGCTATCAGAGCAGCTTACCGATCACTGTACCTGTACACAGCCAATCTGTAAATAAACCCCACACCGACTACCTCATCCCCATATTATTACCTACCCTCTTTCTCTTTTGCACCCCAGTATCTCTACTTGCACATCATCATCTGCACATATATCACTCCAGTATTAATGTTATCCGTAATTATTTGCGCCTCAAGGGCCTATTTATTGCCTCCACCCTACTATTCTACATTTGCACACACTGCACATAAATCTTTCTATTTTTCCTTTTGTGTTATTGACGCACTGCTTTGCTTTATCTTGGCCAGATCACAGTTGTAAATGAGAACTTGTTCTCAACTGACCTACCAGTTTTTTTATTTTTATAAATGTGTCATAATGGCACCTGGGGTTGGTTGGTAATACACTGTCTGATTCGGTAGGAGAGGAACACATAGGCGCTTTGATTCAGTGTGGCATATAAGCAATGTTCCCTGCAATTTATTATAGGTCTGCTGATCACAAACTTCAAGGTTGTAAAAATTCTGTGCAACTTCCAGCATGCGTTTACTGTGAACACTGAGGCTGTACCCGCTTTAAGTTACAGTTTCAGACAGTGGTCAAGTAGGCTACTTTGGCTATTTCATCATAATGTAGGCCTAACAGTGGCATACCATCAAAAACAACGGAGAAAATGCATCCCATAACATTTTAACATGGCAATAGCTGTTCTATCATTCAGCCTACAGTAGTAGTCAAGGTGTGTTGTTCAATTTAGACCTACATTCCATGAGACTTCTGAAAGAAAAAAACATGCAGGGCTTGACATTAACCTGTTTATCCACTTGTCATTCAGACAAGAAGGTGACTGAAAATGTTGTTTTTGATGCATGAAACCACTTTACAAAATAAATGCATTATTATTCCCATACCATTATTACAGAGAATCAGACAAAAATACGCCAACCTCTGCCTACATAGCTTATTCAAGCCGGTCTCAAAATACAACACTGCCCCTTTAAGACCAAAAAAAACATCTGTTTACCTGACTCGCTTTTCAAAGATATCTAGAAATGTAGATGTTTTGTGCTCTTGTAGGAAGCAACCACTCCCATATTGCTGACTGCAAATTATGCTTAACTGGGCAAATAACTCACTAACTAGTAAAGGATATGAACAAATGTGCACACGTAGCCACACACAGCTCTTGCTTTGATCTCAAAACAAGCCAATACACAGCTCTCCGCTTTCATCTCAAAACAAGCGCATCTACTCACGACCACTCATGCTGTAAACAGTCCAGTTCAAAGTGAATGGCACAGATCCATATATGGCAATGGTCTATTTACATTTACTGTTGGCCTACTGAAGCTGACTGGTTATGGCGCACCGGTATGTAAAGAGTATGGGCTGAGTCATACGTGTTAATGCAATAGAATCCTACTCCGATGCGTTCTGCTTACAACACAATCTCGTTTGTTATGTTGCATTGAAAGTTGCTAATATTGCGTTGATTCAATTACAATTCCCACAGTAAAAGGGAAACGTCGACTTGTGTTAATTATGGGGGAAAAATTCAATATCGTGCTTCTCTGGGTGGGCGGATATATTTCTTCTGTGGGGCATTCCCGGGGAGCTGCGAGCCAGCGCACACACGCAGCTTAGAGAGAGCATTGCACAAAGATCCATTAGAGAATGGTTACAGATCAACTGTCTGCTTTGGAATGAGATGGGCTCATGCATCATATGATACACACTGGAATTTCAGTGCTCAGGTGTGATTGAAGATAGAGCACAACGTAAAACGTAGAGGAGATGATTCTGGTGGAAACATATCATCAAAATAAATGGTGGCTTATGATAAAACGGTCAATGAACATAGACCAACACATAAAAACTACCTGGATGAGATGAAACCATATTCATCGATATAAATCTAAACCGAGGATGAGTGTGAATACCTGAGGTACATTCTAAGCTCTGATACATCAGACAGTTCAAGTGCACTGCAGGGTTTAAAGAGGTACCTTAAGCAGAGAGACAGTACATAACCGGGGCCAAAGTGGCCATGGATATAACCAAGCAAGCCAGGCCAGCCACAGCCAGACTGAATAATTTAATCTCTGTTGACACGGCTCCTAATTGAGCTGGAGACACTGGATGAATTAAACAAATTGTCCAGATTTTGCTGCAGAGCCAGGGACAGCCTGGTGGGAGAGTCAGCCAGGGGAGCAGAACACCACTGAGGCCAGAGAGCAGAGATCCCCCTGCTCCCCTGAAAGAGAAATCACAGCCGCAGTCGCCAAATAAAAACAGACGCTGCTGACAGAGACAGAACTACTCTGCAGGAACTCGCATAGCATTTCCCCCAATTCAACTTGTAGCACCCCTGCCATCGTCTCCCTTTCACCACTGTTTCTTTGTGCTTCGTTCAGTAATTTGTCATTGTTCCACTCTCTATCCTATCCACTGTTCTTCTATTTTCCACACCGTCTTTGTCTCATATGAGCAGCACAGCGGGTACAGAGAAGATAAATGTGAGTTAGAAAGAGAGAGTACAGTTCACACCTCTGTTCATCCAACCAATCAGGGCGATTGTATGTGCTGCAGGATACCACCTGCCTTGACTAACCTTTAGTTAGTGCGCGCCATCATCCATCTTGAGAAGAAGCAAAGTGTTGTGCTGCCGACAGACTTTTGATATGCTGTTCCTTACTGAGGTGTGTGCGTCCAGCAAATATAACCACACAATCATATAAAACATTTTCAAATGGTAACAGCTGTGTCTGTGTGGTGGTGAGCATCCAGAGTAGTGATGGGTCTCAACATCATGTTCTAACCAGACAGCACTATAGTGGGCAGAACCAAACCAATCAGCATTTCGCTACACCCGCAATAACATCTGCTAAATATGTGAATGTGACCAACAAAATGTAATTAGATTTTAAGTATATAGCGGGTGAGGGCATTCCGACCACTCAGACCAGCTCCAGCTTGCAGTTTTTACACTGTCTTTCGTATCGCCGGATTCTGACCTGCTATAGTTGAGGTGCCCCAAAAAGAATCTGTGCGTCTTGCCAAGAGATGCCTGTCACAACCCACCTCAGTCGTCATGAACCTGAGGAAGAGGAGCTGTGAGGCCCTACACACCTCTCTCATTTAAGAGATTACCAGCCCTGCTACAGGCCCGTCTATGACCACACCCTCTCCAGTAGGGAGTTGCAGAGAAAATATGAGAACCTGCGTCATGCTCAGGAGGGCGTACTCCAGGCCCTCCCGGCCTGAGTCACCGGCGCTACTCTCCTGATCGTCACCGCTCTAGGCAACCGAGCTAGAGCCATCCTCACTGTCACGCCACCACAGTCGATACTCCCCTAGCTGGCCTGGCTACTCCAGAGACACTACCCCTGAGAGACCCCGCTAGTCACCAGACTGGGGTGAAGATTCACCTTCCAACAGGACAACAACTCTAAGCACACAACAATGAAGGAGTGGCTTCGGGACAAGTCTCTGAATGTCCTTGCGTGGCCCAGCCAGAGCCCAGACTTCTTTTTCAAATATAAATTTGCCAAAAAATGTAAAAACTGTTTTGGCTTTGTCATTATGGATATTGTGTGTAGTTTGATGAGGATTGATGAGGATTTTTTTTTGTTTAATCAATTTTAGAATAAGGCTGGAACGTAACAAAATGTTGAAAAAGTCAAGGCATTTGAATACTTTCCAAAAGCACTGTAATGGGTGTGGGCATATCCAACTGACCAACCAGACCAGCTAGCCGTTTTTACACAAACTCACCCAGAGTACACAGAGAACCAAGGAGTAAATACCCTCAACATCCTCGTTAAAGACTAAGGCCAAGATTGAATCTGACACAGGTTAACAACCTGCGCAGTGAGACACTTTTAAGGCAATTTCATCTACGTTCAATCCTGTGCGGGGAACGGGCTGGGATCAGCAAATTAATTTAACCAGGTGGCGAAGACCAATCATTCCAAAAGCCTGGGTGGTTTAAAATCAAAGTTTGAAAGGCACAGAGTCACATTTTTTATATCATTCCCCTGCCTTTAAAGTTTGCTAATTTGTTTACTGTAATGTTATCAGCTCGAGCAATCGTTCATACCTGGGG
Source organism: Oncorhynchus kisutch (assembly GCF_002021735.2). Lineage (NCBI taxonomy): Eukaryota > Metazoa > Chordata > Actinopteri > Salmoniformes > Salmonidae > Oncorhynchus > Oncorhynchus kisutch. The sequence continues at coordinate 23,096,097 of NC_034196.2, read as the reverse complement.
TACAAACAAACCACTTAGCACTTAGCCAGCAAATAGATGAATACATTGTTTCTCTGTCTGTTACTGCTCACCCTTGATATCTTCTGTTTTAGAATATCTTTACAAAGTACGTCTGCCTCCCACCTGAGCCCATTAAGAATTACCAGCCAACCACTTTTCCAATAATTACCAAACACAAATAAACAGTATTCTCTTCATAAAGGCATTCAAATGTCACGCAATTGAACACATGTCTACCAAGAGATGAGCCATGTAAAATGTTGACTGAGTTTCAAGTAGCTTTTAATACATTATACACGTATCGCAGCACTGTTAATGTGTTGGGTCGTGGCTAGATTCGTGAGAGTCTGTCGGCCGACACCCCAGGGGAAGGTATAAAATACATCTCTGTTGAATAATGGAGAAGTACCTGACATCCATTTGTTGTGTGATAAAACCGGGGAACTGAGCAAGAAAACAAAGCACGGCTGCATGGTTAAATGCTTTGCTTGGTCCAGGGTTAATTCACAGAGTTAGGTTTGTTATACTTAAAAACCAATGTCCTCTCACTAAAATCAGATAAGAGAGAGAGACAGAAAAATTGTGAGAGAAAGAGAGAGACGGGGTGTTGAAGAGGGTAGAGCTGCGCCCCGGGGGCTAAATCAAGGAGCTGAACAGGCAGGTGCCATTCATTGAGAAAACCACACCAAAAGGCACCCGCCAGCCCCTCTTTACACTACTGCTACTCTCTGTTCATCGTATATGCATAGTCACTTTAAGCATATCTACATACTACCTCAATCAGCCTGACTAACCGGTGTCTATATGTAGCCTCACTACATTTATAGCCTCGCTACTGTTTTTCACTGTCTTTTTACAGTTGTTTTTATTTCTTCACTTATCTATTGTTCACCTAATACTTTTTTGCACTATTGGTTAGAGCCTGTAAGTAAGCATTTCACTGTAAGGTGAATACCTGTTGTATTCGGCACATGTGACAAATAAACTTTGATTTGATTTGAACCTGGTAAGCAAAACAAACCTTTCAAACAGCAAGTCAAGAGCAGGCAGGCAGGCCCTTTGATATCTGGACAGCACACACAATTGATGATCTCTGATCTCAAGCATGAAAGCCTAAGAGCCAAGGCCTTCCAATGCTTTAGAGCCTTTTAAAAAGTAACCTGGAGAGAATTTCAGTGAATGAAAGGCAATATTGACTTAAGATCCATCACATCCACAGAGGGTATATAATTAATTCAAGCAAAATGGTATTAAATGCACACTGATCAGAGAGAGGGAAAAGGGAAGCAGAGGACAATAATACCTCAGGCAGGCTGATTCCCTCTTTCTTCATGAAGTAATGCTTCTTGAACTCATAATAGGTGTTGTACTGGTTCCAGGACTGAAGAAAGTCAAACCTTTGTTGAAGATAGAAACACACATAAGATGTACAACCATTACATTAAACAAATAGTGCATTGTGAGCCGTTCACCTTTATTCAGTGAGGAGAAGAGCAGTGTCCGTTTCTGCTCACCTCGGGTCATTCTTGACGCGGACACTGGTCTCAAACTTGACACCGTTCCTGGCTACGTACTCAGCCAGCTTGTCAATAACCGGTTGGATGTCAGGGGGTGGGGGAATGATGGCTGGCGCTGCCACAGCAACTTGAGCAGGGGGCCGCGAACTGATTTAAGAGAGAAAGATAAGCAAAGACGGAGAGAGAGAGAAAGAGGCAAGAAACTTGCTTAGCAATGCATCACATTATGTGGGGGAAAAATAGGTAGTATAATGATCAAGAAAAAAAACATCCAATAACTGTCCACACCTGGTCTCTGGTATGACAGCAGCAGGTACAACAGGAGCAGGAGGAGTTGAGAGGCGGACTGGGACCTGGCTGGGAACTGTAGTTGGCGGTGGGATAATGGGAAATGTAGTCGGAGGTGCCGTGTAGATGAACCGTGTGGTTGGCTCAGGAGGTGGAGGGGGCGTGGTCCCTGGAGGGGGCGGGGCTCCAGAGTAAGAGGGCGCAGCCAGCATGCTACCAGAGGGTAGGGAGCTGTAGTAAGCGTTGGCATCTATCCCTGGGGGAGGCGGAGCCAGGCAGTAGGTCCCATCAGATAGCATGCAGTACCCATAATACAGCGCTGCCATGTCAGCTGTGGAGAGGTCAGAGAGAGAGAGGTGATGATAACATCTCAAAATAGCTCACGGCTCAAAAAGGAATTCATGCCAATACTTCAATTGCATGTGTTTTTGCGTGTCTCCCCTGTTAACAAGCAGACCTGTAAGTCAGCACTGGATGGGACAGGCCTGCTTATTGTGTTAGAGTGTGTGGGTGTGCTGCAGTGCTGAGCGGGGTAACATATATATATATATACACACATACACACATTTGGGTCTGACCTCATTTCTAATAGGATCTTAGCCTCGCTCACAGAGGACTGCTCGCTCAACTCCACACTGATAGAAATTAAAATGTTTAATAATCTCTTCCTGATTGCTGTCCAATTAATTACATGTACTTTTTCAGTTGAGGATGGGGAAACAAGGGGAACAATCTTTTCTTCTGGCCCAACAAGAATAATTAGGATCAGCTTGTTGGAAATCATAATACGTTTAAAAGCAGATATCAAAAACTATTTGCAAAGACTCATTTCCAAAGCCTATCATTACAATCCCACTTCCCATTTCAGACTCAATCAAGCATATCAGCAGCTCAGAGAAAGTCATTTACAGCAGGAATAAGAAATCATACTGGCATACCGACCGGGATCAACACAGGTTATGAATAAAACTGACAGATTCACGCATAAGTGTTCAGATTATATTTTCAAAGGGGAAGAAAGAAACAAGAAAATAGGCTATATAAAAGGTTGACTGACTCAAACTGCAAGTCAAAGGGTTCCCTGGTGCAAGTCAAAGGGTTCCCTGGTGCAAGTCAAAGGGTTCCCTGGTGCAAGTCAAAGGGTTCCCTGGTGCAAGTCAAAGGGTTCCCTGGTGCAAGTCAAAGGGTTCCCTGGTGCAAGTCAAAGGGTTCCCTGGTGCAAGTCAAAGGGTTCCCTGGTGCAAGTCAAAGGGTTCCCTGGTGCAAGTCAAAGGGTTCCCTGGTGCAAGTCAAAGGGTTCCCTGGTGCAAGTCAAAGGGTTCCCTGGTGCAAGTCAAAGGGTTCCCTGGTGCAAGTCAAAGTTTGGCTCATACTGTTACTGTGGGTAGGTTATTGGGAAATGCTAGTTGTGTAAGTGTCAAACTGACTGTGTTTGCAATGACAATTTGCTATTTTTAGGTGTAATAATTGATCCTAGGAGGTTCTAGCCAGGTTTGTTCTGACAACCTTGAGCTGGCAAATTTGCACTCAAAACAGTTATCAGCAGCAGCAAAAGGGGGGAGAGGGGTGTTTGTCATGATTTGTGGGTGTGGTGATCAATGCGAGGTCGCTCAAAATGGCACCTTCATCTAAAATGGTCCCCTCACTAAGACTTATTTATTGACTGTCAGAATCACAACCATGACGAGATCGACTGTAACTGTATTAAGTTGAGTTTTCACATTCTGTTTGATACTGCAGCCATCAGAATAATAAATCACCTTAAATTCCATTTTGGGCAAAAAAGCAAATTCAGCACAATCCTTCATTAAATCAGATGGCTCATTCATCACAAAACCCTCTGATATTGGCAACTACTTTAATGAGTTTTTCATTTGCAAGATTAGCAAACTTAGGCATGACATGGCAAGAAAAAAAAACTCTGAACCATATCCATGCATAACTGACCAAATTATGAAAGACAAGCATTGTCATTTTTTATTCACCAAAGTGAGTGTGGAAGAGGTGAAAAAAATATTGTTGACTATCAACAATGACAAACCACCTGGTAATGACAACTTGGGAGGGAAAATGACTGATGTTGGTAGCGGACTATATCCCTTCAATCTAAGCCTACAGGAAAGTGGGCACTCCCAGGCCTGGAGAAATAACCCAAGAATAGCAAAGCACTTTTTACTGGTTCAAACAGCCAACCAATCAGCCTGTTACCAACCCTTTGGAAACTTTTGGAAAAAATTGTGTTTGACCAGGAACAATGCTATTTCACAGTAAACAAATGAACAACTAACTTTCAGCATGCTTATAAGGAAGGGCACTCAACATGTACGGCACTGACGAATGTTTGGCTGAAAGAAATTGATAATACGATGATTGTGGGAGCTGTTTTATTTGACTAAAAAGTGCAGCTTGACATTATTGATCATAGTTTACTGCTAAAAAATGTGTTATGGCTTTACACCCTGTGCCAAATTGTGGATGGAAAGTTTCCACAGAGGGTGTTCTTTAATGCTGGGTTTCCCCTGGGTGCACGTTTTGGTTTTTGCCCTAGCACTACACAGCTGATTCAAATAACCAACTCATCATCAAGCTCGAATAACGCACAGTACTTCATAGAGCCATGACTACATGGAACTCTTCCACATCAAGTACCTCAAGCGAGCAGTAAAATCAGATTAAAACTGATAAAACAACACCTCACGGCACAACGTGGACTGTGGAGACATGGACGCACACACACAAACAATCACACATTGCAGTATTGTACATTTTATATGGTCTTTGTTTTAATAATAATAATAATTTAATAACATCTTGTATGATGTATTGTTTTATTTATGATGTAGGTTGTTGTGACGTAATAGGTTTATTCCTGTTTGGACCCCAGGAAGCTTTGGCAGCAGCTAATGGGGATCCTAATAAATACTAAATACTAAAAGCAAAATTGTGGGAGTTGGGAGGATGAGGGCTTCCGGTTCAGCATACAGCTGTGTGTCTGTGAGCGTGTGTCTGAGCCTGCTGATATGTGCATTATATACTCAACAGGGTCTTCTACTGTGGCAGTGGTTTCCCTCCCTGATGGAGCGTACAGGATGGAGAGGGACAGAAAATGGGAAGGAGAAAGGATGGTGGGAAGGAGGGAGGAAGAGGAAGCAATGGAGAGAGAAGAGAGGCTTGTCTTGTCAAAGGGAAAACTGGATGATATTAACTCATTAGTCACCGCTCTGGTCGACTGTTATGAAGACCCATCCAATATGCACAAGGCTGGAAACCTATAGGAGAGCCATCATTCACATGGTTTATATTTATTTGCTCCATCCCTCTTGATGCCGAGTCAATGGTTAGGATTCATTGACAGATGCTAATCTTTTCTATTGTTATATACAAGAATGAGATGAAAATACAAAACGTAGGAAAGGAAGAAAAGAGAGACAAAGAGAGAGACAACGACAGAGAAGGAGGACTGAAGAGGACCATGTCCATGCTGCTCAGTTACAGTTGAAGTCAGAAGTTTACATACACCTTAGCCAAATACATTTAAACTCAGTTTTTCACAATTCCTGACATTTAATCTTAGTAAATATTCCCTGTCTTAGGTCAGTTAGGATCACCACTTTGTTTTAAGAATGTGAAATGTCAGAATAATAATAGAGAGAATTATTTATTTAAGCTTTTATTTCTTTCATCACATTCCCAGTGGGTCAGAAGTTTACATACACTCAATTAGTATTTGGTAGCATTGGTAGCATTGCCTTTAAATTGTTTAACTTGGGTCAAACGTTTCGGGTACCCTTCCACAAGCTTCCCACAATAAGATGGCTGAATGTTGGCCCATTCCTCCTGACAGAGCTGGTGTAACTGAGTCAAGTTTGTAGGCCTCCTTGCTTTCACACACATTTTCAGTTCTGCCCACAATTTTTTTATAGGATTGAGTTCAGGGCTTTGTGTTGGCCACTCCAATATCTTGACTTCGTTGTCCTTAAGCCATTTTGCCACAACTTTGGAAGTATGCTTGTGGTCATTGTCCATTTGAAAGACCCATTTGCGACCAAGCTTTAACTTCTTGACTGATGTTTGAAAATGTTGCTTCAATATATCCACATAATTTTCCTACCTCATGACGCCATCTATTTTGTGAAGTGCACCAGTCCCTCAAGCAGCAAAGCACCCCCACAAGGTGATGCTGCCACCCCCGTGCTTCATGGTTGGGATGGTGTCCTTCGGCATGCAAGCCTTCCCCTTTTTTCCTCCAAACATAACGATGGTCTTAATAGATATTATGGCCCTTTTTTGTTTCATCAGACCAGAGGACATTTCTCCAAAAAGTACGATCTTTGTTGCCATGTGCAGTTGCAAACCGTAGTCTGGCTTTTTTATGGCGTTTTTGGAGCAGTGCTGGGTGACCTTTCAGGTTATGTCGATATAGGACACGTTTTACTATGGATACAGATACCTTTGTACAAGTTTCCTCCAGCATCTTCACGAGGTCCTTTGCTGTTGTTCTGGGATTGATTTGCACTTTTTGCACCAAAGTACATTCATCTCTAGGAGACAGACCGCGTCTCCTTCCTGAGTGGTATGACGACAGTGTGTTCCCATGGTGTTTATACTTGCATACTATTGTTTATACAGATGAAAGTGGAACCTTCAGGCGTTTGGAAATTCATTCAAGGATGAACCAGACTTGTGGAGGTCTACATTTTTTTTTCTGAGGTATTGGCTGATTTCTTATGATTTTCCCAAGATGTCAAGTAAAGAGGCACTGAGTTTGAAGGTAGGTATTGGAATACATCAACAGGCACACCTCCATTTGACTGAAATAATGTCAATTAGCCTATCAAAAGCTTCTAAAGCCATGACATCATTTTCTGGAATTTTCCCAGCTGTTTAAAAGGCACAGTCAACTTAGTGTATGTAAACTTCTGACCCACTGGAATTGTAATACAGTGAATTATAAGTGGAATAATCTGTCTGTAAACAATTGTTTAAAACATTACTTGTGTCATGCATAAAGTAGATGTCCTAACCAACTTGCAAAAACTACAGTTTGTTAACAAGACATTTTTGGAGTGGTTGAAAAACAAGTTTTAATGACTCCGACCTAAGTGTATGTAAACTTCGACTTCAACTGTAGGTGCTAGAGTGTTATTTGACAGCAGGATTAAGCTACGGAGCTGCTGTTCTGAAAGCACAGTCACAGCACATCCATCCATCCATCCATCATCCTCCACTGGCCTCTCTCTGACCCCTAACCTTAACACCACACAGAGCCAAGAGAGCTCCTCAGGATCCCACCACCTCAGCCTTACAGCCTTGTGTTTCTGACTCAAAAGTATTTTCTCTCCAAACCATATACTTTAGCAGACAAAGTGCTGCTCCTTCCCCAACCACTCCAAATAGTAATCAATCATTTTCATGGGCAGCCTCTTGAGCACAGCGCCACGAGTAGTGTTGAGGTTCAAGAACAGTCTCCAATCAATACCCATCAGGCCAGTTTGTGTCTGGTGAGATGCTTACAGCACTGAACCTGGGATTGCAATCCAAACCAGACAGGGAGCGATAGATTAGAATAACTTGAATTCCATCTCTGTGTTGCTCTCTTGGGAAAAACTAAAAGTGGGAATGAAAAAGTGTGCAAAACAGAAAGTCGGCCTGCGAACATCTGCTGATTAATAAAAAAGCCCACTTACTGAATGCATAACGATTCATAACCTGCAGGGTAACAGCTTGTTGATCAGGAAAAACATTCACTGGTAGCAATTGTTTAAAGTGGGGTGGGTGAAACTGACAGACAAACTGCTTCAGCAGAGGAGTGTTGGTGAGTCATTGTGGATGGATGTACAGTACAGTGTATTGTGAGATGCTTGTCTGTGGACTGTTAAAACTAGGCCGCATTGCCTCATCGGGCCTCGGAGGTCAAGACAGATGGGGACGCATGTCACCCAACAGGAATGGCACTGGATTGGAAAGCTGCCGTTTTATGGGCTCCTGACCAGTTGTGCTATTTTGTGTGTTTTTCTGTGCTGGTCGTAACTTTTTTTGTCCATAATGTTTCCGCCATCGTTTCCTGTGACTGAAAGGAGCTTCTGGCCATCAGAACAGCAATCACTAACCTCGATTTGGATGAATATTTCTAGTTCAACGAGATGGAGGTGCAGGACATACTGCTCACCCCAGACCAGGCCTTAGTCACCCAGACTCAGAGAAGAAAGATGCGGCATAAGCGCGGGCACCCTGATGAAACTACGTGACAAGTGAATAAACCGCCTGTACCCTCCATTCTACAATCACTGGAGAACAAACTGGAAGAGCTCTGTTCAAGACTCTCCTATCAGCGGGACCTGAAGAACTGTAATATCCTGTGTTTCTTGGAGTCGTGGCTGAACAAGGACATGGATCATTTACGTCTAGCTGTTTTTCTATGCATCGGTAGGACAGAACGGAAGCTTGGGTAAGCTCAAGGGGAGAGGTGTGTGTCTCTTTGTCAACAACAGCTGGTGCGCAATCTTTATTATTAAGGACATCTTGAGGTTCTGCTCGCCTGAGTTAGAATACCTCTTGGTAAGCTGTAGACCATACTATTTACAAAATAGTTTTTAAATCAATATTTTTCATACAGTAGCTGTCTATTTACCACCACATACCGATACTGGCGCTAAGACCACACTCAACAAGCTATTTAGGGCCATAAGCAAATAAGAAAATGCTCATCCAGCGGTGGCGCTTTAAATGCAGGGAAACTGAAATCACTCTTAGCTCATTTCTAAGAGCATGTCACCTGTGCAACTAGAGAAAATAATTAATAAAACACTCTAGATCAACTTTAGACCACGCATAGAAATGGATACAAAGCTTTCCCTCGCGGATGCTAAGCTACAGGACTGTTTTGCTAACAAAGACTGGAATATGTTACTGGGATTTCCAGTATTACCGGCATAGCACTCAAGCGTGCACTAAAAACATGGAGGTGACTACACCATAGTGCCCTTCAGGCTCATCACTTGCCTAAGGACTCTGGGACTGAACGCCTCCCTCTGCAACTGGACCCTGGACTTCTTGAAGGGCCGCCCCATGTGGTGATGGTAGGCAACAACACATACGACACACTGACCTTCAACACGGGGACCCCTCAGGGGTGCGTGTTTAGTCCCCTCCTGTAATCCCTGTTCCACATCACTAAGGATCTATCATGCTCCACACACATCAACACAGTCGTGAAGAGGGCACAACTCCTCTTCCCCCTCAGGAGGCTGAAAAGATTTGGTGCAAAAAGTTCTACTGCTGCACCATTGAGATCATCCTGACCGGTTGCATCACCGCTTGGTATGGCAACTGCTTGGCATCTGACCGCAAGGTGCTACAGAGAGTAGCGCATACAGCCCAGTACATCACTGGGGCTGAGCTCCCTGCCAACCAGGACCTCTATATCAGGGAGTGTCAAAGGAAGCCCCCAAAATGTTTTAAATACTCCAGCCACCCAAGTCATAAACCCTTCTCTGGTACTCAATGTATAGAGCCAAGTTATCGTTACTCATTGTGTATTTATTATTGTGTGTTTTTACTTTTCTATTTTCTTTCTCTCTGCATTGTTGGGAACGGCCAGTAAGTAAGCATTTCACTGTTCGTCAACACCTGTTGTTTACAAAACATGTGACCAATGCAATTAGATTTGATTTAAGAAAGAAAAGCCTAGTCTTCATAGTGCATTCTTGACAGCTTCTTGAAATTTCTAGGGAATGTTGTCAAATCATCTAAATGGCCCCTGATGATTGTATTAGAATGTAGAATGTTCCAATATTGCAACAGACAATCCATAGACCAGCAGAATGGAAGGGAATAAGTAAGTGTCAGGTCAATCAGATGACACCACGAAACACTCAAGGTTAAAGGAACTAGGCCCAACCTACCTTCAAGCGCTACCAAAGTTAAACAAACTTAAAATGAGCTCCAAAGCTGAGCGCTTATGGAGTATGGGTAGTTGAGAACCGCCCAAAACTGTTACACAGTCTTAACTCCTCTTGCCTAATTCTCATTCAATACCTGCCTCATTGGCAGATACTGGAGGATCACATTGAGCAGTCTATTCCTTTGGTGCCTTTGATCATCTCCAGTCTGTTTTACAGAGATTCTCCCAGAGAACTGGCGCCATACACAGAAATCTAAGTCGGATCTATGGGAGCAAAATCTTTCAAAAATGATTATCTTGTCACCATAAGCCAGCACATTAAAAATCCATGTCTGTACTGTTGTGTGATGCTGTGGTGGCGGCGGCAGTGGTGTCAAAGTCGGGAGTGTTAAGCAGAGCACCGCTCTCCCTCCCTCTCTTTCCCACCTCATGAAGCCAGTGGAGCTCTTCAAGTCATGTTAATTAAGACAAATCAGTACAATCAGCTTGAGCTGTCTCTTCCAAGCACCAGGACAATTTCTCAGTTTCCAGTTCAGGCAAAAAGAGGGGAGACGGGGTTGACCCTAGAAAATACAACCAGCCAAATTGCGAGGAACATCTCTCAAGGACAAATAGGGTAGCCTGGCACCCCATATCACACCCAGCACCTTCAACATCCATCACTTACAATTAATGCAGACAACAGAGAGAAACTGGCTAAGATTTAAGCAAGAAATGAAATGGTGATTTTGTAGCCTCGGACACCCTTTCGAAGGATGGCCCTGCAAGACAAGTGATTATGTGATGATGCAATTTTTCCCTAGATTTGCTTGAGCAAAAGTACTGTTCTGCAGTGAGCACTGAGCTAAAGTTAGAGTGTTCCTGTGTATGTTGCTTAGGATGAAGAGTGTCTGAGCTGAATAACAGTGGATGTCTTCAAGGGTTTGGGTCAAGCGAGAGAGGACCCATTTGCCTGTAGCACTAGGGTGGAGAAATGGTTGGGTGGGCGGCCAGAAGAGAGCAGGAAAATAAGTGGAAATTATGTCTGCATTTAGAGGGAGCAAACACATCTGTGGGGCGGCCAGACAAACAGCTTTGGATTCAGTCCACCGGCGTTCAGCACAAAGCAAACACTGCAGTCAATGAAAAGCGAGGAAAATTAAGTTTGTCAGCACATCCAAAACAACACATCACTGCAGCTCCGAAAATGAACAGGGCACTTCAAGGATAAGAAATGAGTGAAAAATACCTTCTCTGAGACTTTGAAAAGTGTTAAGAACCGTTATGTACTCACAATCCCCCAAGGACAAGTGGTGAAAATCGCTTCTCGATACAGTCTATGCTGACCAGTCCTCAAGGAAAAGTATTGACCAAGCTGAATTTCTCAGGTTGATCAACATTGCACTGCTCTAGTGATGAAGGGCGTTCTACTATTGAACTCCTGGTAGAGGACATTTCAGCAGTGTAATGAGTCATGGGCCTACAGGAGACCATGTTAATGAGCTTTCCACGATGAGCTGCAGGGTACCCTCCACAGCTCCAGCCCCTCTGGCCACACTCCACATCATCAATCATCACAATCCAACACTGCTGCCAGTTCATCTCAATCTCAAGTACAGCCCAGAATCTCTATCAGAAAAACTGGGCATATTTGATCTAGGTACTTTATGTTGATCTCAGCAATTTGTGAACACAATTTGTGACATGAATAACTGAAGATTTGCCAGTGGGAACATGCCTGATCAATATTTTGTTGATTCAATGTACCTTTCCCCTAAAAGACATTATAATCTGATATGAACACCAATATCCCTCTCAAACAAAGAGAATTCTAACAAGTGGACCATTCTTCTCGCCTCCAGGGGTTCCGTGATCAATACTAGACAATTGAGTGCCACTCTGCCTGTCAGACGGAGCTCTTGTCGAAAGGGAAATGAAAAAGAAAATGGGAAGAGAAATGAAGTGGACCAGGACTAAACTGAGATGAAGAGGCTCCCTCGGAGCCAATATGAATACTCCTCAGGTATTGGATTTCACAGTTGCCCAGTTCGACTCTCATAGATGAGAAACTGTACTCACGGTCAGCTGCGTACTCTGCCGGTGTGGCAGGCACAGCCGGCTCTGCGGGTACTTCCTCTGGCTTGGTTGCCATGGCGGAGGCAGCTGCAGCGGCAGCTCCGTTCTGTTCCTGTCGGGCTTTCCGGACCAGCGCTGCCAGTGGATGGTCTGGGTCCATGACTTGGAGAGGCTACAACACAAATAGATCTGGTTAGAAGGCTTATAACAACAATCAGCAGCTATTTTATTAGCCTCAACAATGGGAAGATATAGAGTTGTGAAACTGTGAGACACCTCTAGCTTATGTGAGGGCAACAAGTCAAGGCAGAGAAACAGTTTATTTATGCTATATTTCTCTATGTTATGTGGTATAACCTACTTATCGCAAGTCATTTACTAGTGTGGCCTTTGAATAATTTATAAACATACTGTTGATTTATAATGGTGTCTCCAGCCTTATGGTGTGCAATCTGGTGTAATCAAAAAGAGTTGGCATATGAGTTATCAAAACCCTTTCAATGAACAGACTTCACAGTTCTAAAGGAAAGATGGCATTCTCTTGATATTCAGGTCTAAAGCACTTTGAAGTGAGATGCTTTGAACTCAGGCCAAATTGTACCATCGAATAGAACAACTTAACAATAATGTGCTATTAATTCAGAAGTATATGGGCTTTTGAAAATTAAAAACCTAACCATTGGCGCAATTACCAAATGGTTAAACCCTATAAAAAAATGTAATATGAACATTTAATAGACATATTGTGGGTTGGAAAGAACAGGCAAAGCCTCTATAGATGGGAGATAATTGATCCAGAAAGGCCCTCAGATGAACTCGGTCTATTTGTCTGAATAAAACAGAACAAAGCAATATAGTGAAGAATTCACAAGTGCTTTTCACAGTAATGGTTTCTCATATCCAATAATCTCAGCCCAGTGTACAGTAAAATGCACCTCTCAGACCATCTTCAATAGATGAAAACGCTCAGAGAAAATAATAAGCATTAAGGTAGAGGTCATGTTGGGCCAGGTAAAGTACACACTAGTCAGAGCACACACTAGTCCTTACCTTCATCAGCTCCTCAAGGCGAGAGCTCTTCTTAGGAGCAAACAGGCTGGGGTGGAGGTAGTTGCCATCCCCATCATCATCAGAATCATCAGAGTCTACAGAAAATATATTGAAGTATGAATGAAGAATATTACAAACAAAAAACTGTTTTAAGTAAAAAGTAGGTATTGGTCTGAAGCTGAAAAATAAAGAATTCACAATGCCGCGATCAACTGGTCCATCTTAAAGGCATTCCTAGCAGACCGAGAGATATGTGGCTAAATTGAGTGCGCCTACTGCGCTGGCCAATCGGACAGCTCAAATCACTGTGCTTGAAGTTTCCACGACCCCCAGTCACAGCAAAGATTGATACTATCCTACATGATACCATAAATTCTAAAACCATGACCAGCGAGAGACTGTAAAAGAATACAGCAAATAACTGCTGTTTTTATGAGTGAGTTCATGTCTCAACAAGTGTAGTGATAGCTCTGCGTTTTTATTATTTTAGCAGCTTGTCGTGTCTATTTTAATATCAAGGAATATTTCACATTCTCTGGTCATATGAACAACATGAATTTGTGCACGAGGTAGACGCGAAAACTGTGTCCCCTCTCACCAGCCTGGTCTCATAGACTAGACGTAACATAGTCAATTTAAATCCAGGACAATCAGATTAGTATGATATGTTAAGTTGGGTATGGATAGATTTTGTATTGATATGTAGGCCACGTGTGCCTTTTTTACATTGATTTAGTTCTGTTGTTGAGCTGTTCTGGTCTGTTAATGTTCTGTATTATGTCATGTTTTGTGTGGACCCCAGAAAGAGTAGCTGCTACTTTCCTAATAAAATACCAACACAGATGGTTGCGAGTTCGAATCTCATTACAGGCAACATTATCATTTTAGCTAATTAGCCACTTTTCAACTACTTAATACTTTTTAGCTACTTTGCAACTACTTAGCTAACCCTTCCCCTAACCCTTCACCTAACCTTAACCCCTCAACCTAACTCCTAAACTTAACCCTAACCTTAATCCTAACCCATAGCCTAGCTAACGTTAGCCAGCTAGCTAGAATACATAACATATCATGCATTTTACAAATTTGTAACATTTTATACGTTTTGCTAATTCGTAAATTATAATACGAATTGTAATTCGTAACATATCGGAGTATTTAGAATTTACATGCAGAAGATTACGAAATGAGTCAGCCTCACCTGGAGAAAAGGAAGGAGAGAGCAGGGACCATGAGAGGCTGACTCTCTGCTGTTCTTTCCCTCGCTCGGCTGAGACTAATGCAGTGGAGACTAATGCAGCGTTCAAAACAACTGGGACCTCGGAAATCTCAGACTTCCAATGCTTAATTTGAGCCAGATCCGCCACCTCTCCGATTCGTACTGTTTTGTTCCGGAACCTATTTGGCAAGATCTGGTACCTCTCATGGCATGAAAAATAATTTCCACTTTTTGCTATGTAAAAATTATAATAAAGGCAATCAATATGTCATTAATTCTCCTGCCCCCCCCCCAAAAAACTAAGTGAAAAAGTAGATTTTCAGCCCGGGCCAGATATTCTGAGTTGATTCAAGTTGGGCCGGACAGGACTAACCTAACCTATGTTTGAAACCAATGCTTGGGAGTGGCTGTGTGATAAGTGCACCTGTATCTCACAGAACAAGAATGAGATAAATTTTATATGATCTCTCTCCCTTTCTCTGCTCTGATAGACATGAGCCTGCAACTCTCATCTCTCCAGCATTGCAATTCATTTATTTCCCTATAGAATCATAGATGTGCAAAGTCTTCTGGAGGAGCTGCAGCACACCTGATAAATTGAAATACATTTGCCAAAGTTATAGAATTACAGTTTTCTGTTCAGAAAGAAATGAAATAATTCAGAATAGCCTACTACACCATGAGTAGGCCCATAAATTAGCCACCGAGGATCAATTGCTTCTTTTAAAAAAATAGCCTAGCTGTGGATTGTGTGTAGCCCAATAAGGCATAGCCTACAGTCGGGAGCATGCGGCAAATCTGTCAGTGAACAGCATGCAGATAAAAACAGACAAACTTTGTCCGCGAAGGGGCTAAACCACTGAAGCGCGGCTCGACACCATTAGAGCGAGACCAGCCCGCGACTGGAAAATGCTAGCTGACATTGGCCGACAACTTGTGTTTCCTCCGGAGATCGCAACCACCACCCTAAGACCTGACATGGTGCTCTGGTCCCGTTCGCTCAAGAAGGTCTTCATCATTGAGCTCACAGTACCCTGGGAGGACTCAGTAGATGAGGCTTATGAGCGAAAGCATCTGCGCTATGCCGATCTAGCTGCCGAAGCACGGCATCATGGCTGGAACACAGAAGTCCGACCAGTGGAGGTGGGCTGCAGAGGTTTTGTGGCAACATCTACAACCAGACTGCTTAGAGACCTTGGAATTAAGGGCCAGAGCCAGCGTTCGGCAATCAAAGCTGTATCGGAGGCGGCAGAAGGCAGCAGTCAGTGGCTCTGGATGAAGAGGAAAGACCCCAGCTGGGCCCCGAAGTGAGAGGGCCAGGAGGTATGCAGTCAACAATGCTTGACTCAGGGAGGAGGACGCCCCTGCCATGCATAGTCCCATGGGATGTTGGCTATCATCAACAAGGCAACTCCTATGACTAATTGGGAATGGGACGCAAGCGTAGGATTGATCACCCTGTCGCTGGCCGCCTTTGGGGAGGGTGTATAGTGTGAAAGGCCGAAACACCCTAGGAACCAAAGGTACACTACTGACGATGCGCTCCCCAAATTTCACCAGGCTCACTGTTCATTAACTCTTGGAAGTGCTTGTACAAAGGATAGTAACATCTCATCCTGTGTTCTTGGAATCAGGCCTTTCGCAATATTAAAAATTCAATCGAGGGAAAACACAGGTTGGAAAGCAAATGGCACCTGCTGAAAAGAGAAGACTAGAATCTGTATGCTGTAATAAACTTCAAAATATTGTTTTACAAAGTAAAACAAGAGAGAGATAGGCTTTTGGCACGAACTCATCGGACATCACTGGAGAGTGAGCTGTGGATAATTGGGTGAGTCAGTGAAAGTGGAAAGCATTTTTAGGACTATAACTTTCTCCTCATATTGTAGCCTATAATGTGTGTCCACACACACCTAGGCCTTGACTACTGATGGATTTAAGACAAAGTTGTTTTTATTGATGTCAGTCAAAGTACCCTGTCATTTCGATAATTTGTGCAGTATTAAAAAATATTCTGCCAGTCATGTAAAAAGACTTAGAATTGCATGACATGCTTTTATAAAAAGGCTACATTTTTCCTAATCCAAGGCTACAAAATGTTTTTCCTATGTGTGCAACTCAACTCTAATGCTCTATGCCACTACGCAAATGTCATGATTTACAGTACAAGTCAAAAGATTGGAAACTCCTACTCGTTCAAAGGTTTCTTTATTTTTACTATTTTCTACATTGTAGAACAATACTGAAGACATCACAACTATGAAATAACACATAGTGGAATCATGTAGTAACCACGAAAGTGTTAAACAAATCCAAATATATTTTAGATGAAATTTATCAAAGTAGCCACCCTTTGCCTTGATGACAGCTTAGCACACACCAAGCAGACACCTCGACGGCCACGAAATAACTTAATTTGACTGTAAACTGGAAACCACAGATTTTGAGGCTGCATTTATTGTAGCTGGGGATTTTAACAAGGCTAATCTGAAAACAAGGCCCCCTAAATTTTATCAGCATATCAAATGTGCGCCCCGGGCTGGCAACACCCTGAATCATTGCTACTCTAATTTCCGCGACGCATACAAAGCCCTCCCTCGCCCTCCTTTCGGCAAATCTGACCACGACTCCATTTTGCTGCTCCCAGCCTATAGATAGAAAGTAAAACAGGAAACGCCCGTGCTCAGGTCTGTTCAACGCTGGTCCGACCAATCTGATTCCACGCGTCAAGATTGCTTCGATCACGAGGATTGGGATACGCTACTCTCCGGAACATATCCCAGTCCTCGTGATCGAAGCAATCTTGACGCGTGGAATCAAATTGGTCAATAACATTGACTTATATGCTGATTCGGTAAGTGAGTTTATTAGCAAGTCCATTGGTGATGTGGACAATGACTATTACATCCTTCTTCAACCAGAAACCGTGCATTGATGGCAGCATTTGTGCAAGACAGAAAGCACAAACAATTGCTTTTATTCATGGCAAGGTGACCGTTTACAAACAGTGTAGCTATTCCCTCCGCAAGGCAATCAAACAAGCTAAGCATCAGTGTAGAGCCAAAGTAGAGTCGCAAATCAACGGTTCAGAAATGAGACGAATGTGGCAGGGTCTACAGTCAATCACGGACTACAAAAAGAAAACTAGTCCCGTCGCGGACACTGATGTCTTGATCCGAGACAAACAAAACAAGTTCATTGCTCGCTTTGAGGACAATACAGTGCCACCGACAAGGCGCACTATCAAAACCTGCGGGCTCTCTTTTACCGCAGCCAACATGAGTAAAACATTTAAAACGTGTTAACCCTCACAAGGCTGCCGGCACAGACGGCATCCCTAGCCGCGTCCTCAGAGCATGCGCAGACCAGCTGGCTGGCGTGTTTACGGACATATTCAATCAATCCCTATCCCAGTCTGCTGTTCCCACATGCTTCAAGAGGGTCACCATTGTTCCTGTCCCCAAGAAAGCTAAGCTAAATTACTATTGCCCCATAGCACTCATTTCCGTCATCATGAAGTGCTTTGAGAGACTAGTCAAGGATCATATCACCTCCACCCTACCTGACACCCTAGACCCACTCCAATTTGCTTACCGCCCCAATAGGTCCACAGACGACGCAATCGTAACCACACTGCACACTGCCCTAACCCATCTGGACAAGAGGAATACCTATGTAAGAATGCTGTTCATTGACTACAGCTCAGCATTTAACACCATAATACCCCCCAAACTCGTCATTAAGCTCGAAACCCTGGGTCTCGACCCCACGCTGCGCAACTGGATCCTGGACTTTGACGGGTCGCCCCCAGGTGGTGAGGGTAGGAAACAACAACCTACTGATCATCTAAACAGGAGCCCCACATGGGTGTGTTCTCAGCCCTCTCCTGTACTCCCTGTTCACCCATGACTGTGTGGCCATGCACGCCTCCAACTCAATCATCAAGTTTGCAGACGTTTGCTTGATTACCAACAACGACGAGACGGCCTATAGGGAGGAGGTGAGGGCCCTCGGAGTGTGGTGTCAGGAAAACAACCTCACACTCAACGTCAACAAAACAAAGGAGATGATCGTGGACTTCAGGAAAGAGCACCCCCCTATCCACATCGACAGGACAGTAGTGGAGAAGGTGGAAAGTTACGTTCCTCTGCGTACACATCACGGACAAACAGAAATGGTCCACCCACACAGACAGGAGGCTGAAGAAATTTGGCTTGTCACGAAGAACACTCAAACTTTTACAGATGCAAAATCGAGAGCATCCTGTCTGGCAGTATCGCGGCCTGGTACAGCAACTGCTCTGCCCACAACCGTAAGGCTCTCCAGAGGGTAGTGAGGTCTGCACAATGCATCACCGGGGGCAAACTACCTGCCCTCCAGGACACCTACACCACCTGATGCCACAGGAAGGCAAAAAGATCATCAAGGACAACAACCACCCGGGCCACTGCCTGTTCACCCCGCTATCATCCAGAAGTCGAGGTCAGTACAAGTCCATCAAAGCTAGGACCGAGACTGAAAAACAGCTTCTATCTCAAGGCCATCAGTGTTAAAACAGCTGCCAACATAGACTCAATCTCTAGCTACTTTTATAATTCACATTTGGATGTAATAATGTATCACTAGTCACTTAAACAATGCCACTTTATAGAATGTTTACATACATTACTCATCTCATATGTATATACTGTACTCTATACCATCTACTGCATCTTGCCTATGCCGTTCGGCCATCGCTCATCCATATATTTATATATACATATTCTTATTCATTCCTTTACACTTGTGGATATAAGGTAGTGGTTGTGAAATTGTTAGATTACTTGTTAGATATTACTCCACGGTTGGAACTAGAAGCACAAGAACTGCTCATCCGAAGCTTCATAAAAAGGATTTCCATGCCCGAGCAGCCACACAGAAGCCTAAACTAACCATGCGCAACGCCAAGCGTCGGCTGGAGTGGTGTAAAGCTCGTCGCCATTGGAATCTGGAGCAGCGGAAACGCATTCTTTGGAGTGATGAATCACACTTCAAAATCTGGCAGTCCGACGGACGAATCTGGGTTTGGCAGATGCCAGGAGAACGCTACCTGCCCTAATGCAAAATGCACTGTACTGTAAAGTTTGGTGGAGGAGGATGGTCTGGGGCTGTTTTTCATGGTTCGGGCTAGGCCCCTTAGGTTCATCTGAAATCGTAACACTACAGCATACAATGACATTCTAGACGATTCTGTGCTCCCAACTTTGTGGTAACAGTTTGGGGAAGCTACTTCCCTGTTTCAGCTTGACAATGCCCCCGTGCACAAAGCGAGGTTCATGCAGAAATGGTTTGTCGAGATCAGTGTGGAAGAATTTGACAGGCCTGCACAGAGCCCTGACCTCAACCCCATCGAACACCTTTGAGATGAATTGGAACCCAAACTGCGAGCCAGGCCTAATTGCCCAACATCAGCGCCCGACTTCACTAATGCTCATGGCTGAATGGAAGCAAGTCCACACAACAATGTTCCAACATCTAGTGGAAAGCCTTCCCAGAAGAGTGGAGGCTGTATAGCAGCAAAGGGGGGACCAACTCCATATTCATGCCTATGATTTTGGAATGAGATGTTTGACGAGCAGGTGTCCACATACTTTTGATCCTGTAGTGTATTTGGCCGGACCGTTATACAGTGCCTTCGGAAAAGTATTCAGACCGCTTGACCTTTTCCACATTTTGTTAGGTTACAGCCTTATTCTAAAATTGATTCAATTGTTTTTTCCTCATCAATCTACACACAATATCCCATAAAGACAAAGCAAAAACAGGTTTTAGACATTTTTGGAAATGTTTTACAATAAAAAAAGAAATAAGACATTAACATAAGTATTCAGACTCTTTACTAAGTACTTGGTTAAAGAACCTTTGACAGTGGTTACAGCATCGAGCATTCTTGGGGATGTAGTTACAAGCTTGGAACACCTGTATTTGGTTGAGTTTCTCCCATTCTTCTCTGCAGATTCTCAGGTTGGATGGGGAGCGTCACTGCGCAGCTATTTTCAGGTCTCTCAAGAGATGTTTGATCAGGTTGAAGTCCAGCCTCTGGCTGGGCCACTTAAGGACATTCAGAGACTTTTCCTAAACCCACGCCTGCATTGTCTTGGCTGTGTGCTTAGAGTCGTTGTCCTGTTGGAAGGTGAACCTTCATCCCATTCTGAGGTCCTGAACACTCTGGAGCGGTTTTCAGAAAGTTTCTTTCCCTTGATCCTGACTAGTCTCTCAGTCCGTGCCGCTGAAAAACATCCCCACAGCATGATGCTGCCACCAACATGCTTCACCATAGGAATGGTGCCAGGCTTCCTTCAGATGTGACGCTGGGCATTTAGGCCAAAGAGTTGAAGCTTGGTTTCATCAGACCGGAGAATCTTGTTTCTCATGGTTTGAGAGTCTTTAGGTGCTTTTTGGCAAACTCCAAGTGGGCTGTCATGTGCCTTTTATTGAAGGGGTGGCTTCCGTCTGGCCACTCTACCATAAATGCCTGAGTGCTGCAGAGATGGTTGTCCTTCTGGAAGGTTCTCCCATCTCCACAGGGGAACTCTGGAGCTCAGTCAGAGTGACCATTGGGTTCTTGGTCACCTACCTGACCAAGGCCCTTCTCCCCTGATTGCTCAGTTTGGCCGGGTGGCCAGCTCTTGGAAGAGTCTTGGTGGTTCCAAACTTCTTCCATTTAAGAATGATGGAGGCCACTGTGTTCTTAGGGAACTTCAATGCTGCAGACATTTTTTGGTACCCTTCCCCAGATCTGTGCCTCGACACAATCCTGTCTCGGAGCTCTACGGACAATTTCTTTCACCTCGTGGCTTGGTTTTTGCTCTGACATGCACTGTCAACTGTGGGACCTTATATATGCCTAATCAACTGAATTTACCACAGGTCTACTCCAATGAAGTTGTAGAAACCTTTCAAGGACGATCAATGGAAACAGGATGCATCTGAGAAAAATGTTGAGTCTCATAGTAAAGGGTCTGAATACTTACATAAATAAGGTATGTTTATTTTATATATATTTGCAAACATTTCCAAAAATATTCTTTCGATTTCTGGGGTATTGTTGAGGAATATGTTTAATTCAATCTATTTTAGAATAAGGCTGTAAAGTAACAAAATGTGAAAAAAGTCAAGGGGTCTGAATAATTTCCGAATGCACTGTATCTGGCCGGCAGGACCATAGCTCCAGCCGGCCAGATAAGTTCGGTCCACAGGTTGGCCAGCTAGCCAGATCCCATCAAATAATACCAATATATTGTCTATATAACGTCAATATAGTTTGACCTTGGATAGAAAGGGATTTTGCTCAGGGTTGAGAATGTGATCATGTTCTAAGAGTCTAATATTGGCATAATTGAGTGCCATGGGAAAAAGTGGGAAAAAGTAACTTCTAAACATAACTGTTTTTTTTGCGAGTACCAGCTCTGCTAGGCCTCTGACACATGAGGAGCTAGGCAGAGGGTCTGTAGGGCGCTGGTCCAAAAAGAAAGTCAGAGTACATGAATAATGTCAATAGAGTCCCTTGTGAAGGAGGGTAAAGAGGAGATGCGGCTTGAGAAATTAGTTAAAAAATACTGGATATCTGTTCTGTCAGGCTCCCTTTTCCGGTTAATAATAGATCATCCGGGGGGGTTAGTAGGGCATGAATGGACTTTAGGGAGTGCATATATTACAGGTGTCACAGGGTTATCCACTTTCATAAAGTTGTACTCGTTCATACTGATTTCCCCTCTGTCAAAATATAGGTTGTAGCTTAGGGCTGGGCAATATCAAATTATTTCGAATTTATGCTTTAGCGTATTGTTCCAAATGCCTGGATCACAAGAGGTTTATCTTTTTTTTCTTAGTTTTTATGAGCGTTCTGTCTTTTTGGTCTCGTCTGCTTTGCTGCTTCAGTCCAGTGTGCACTGTGCTCGTTCCCACTCGGACACAGACACCGAGCCCCTTCCCCTACCACTCACAACAAAGACGAATAACAACGTCCTCTCTGACAAGAAGCAGTTGAAACTCGCTATTTGCATTTGAGGTTTGGTCCAACAGAATCGGTAAAATGGACACCGAAACGCTTAGAGATATTGTTTTACTGTAATAGACAAAAACCTTTCTAACAACACCCTTTTCATGTCTCAACTCACAAAATGTAGAACAGAGCAGACCCTACTAAAATGAGAGTATCAATGAACATGTATCACATACCACTAGCAGCATTTTAGCCACAGACTTATGTGCTAGCTGTCTAGTCTGTGTATTATAAAATGTACAATGAGCATAAAAAGGCACATTTATATAAGAATTGGCAACACGTTCTCATTCTGAGAAATATGCATGATGAATGGAAACAGGATGCCCTGAGCTTAAATTCAAGTCTCATAGCAAAGGGTCTGAATACTTATGTAAATAAGGTATTTCTACTTTTAAGTAATATGCACACATTTCTAAAAAACAGTTTTCACTTCGTCATTATGGGGTAGTGTGTGTAGATTGATGAGGATTTTGTATACATTATATACATTATTATATTTTAATGTATAAAATGCATATTTGAATGTATTTAATGTATATTTGAATTATTTTAATAAGTCTATTATTCCTCTGAAGAGTGAATTAGGCTGTTTGAGAAGGTTATTATTTTAAATAGACCAGACAAACATACAGTGGGGCAAAAAAGTACTTAGTCAGCCACCAATTGTGCAAATTCTCGCACTTAAATAGATGAGAGAGGCCTGTAATTTTCATCATAGGTACACTTAAACTATGACAGACAAAATGAGGGGAAAAAATCCAGAAATCACATTGTAGGATTTTTAATGATTTTATTTGAAAATTATGGTGGAACATAAGTATTTGGTAAATAACAAAAGTTTCTCAATACTTTGTTATATACCCTTTGTTGGCAATGACAGAGGTCATGTAGTAGGTCAAAGCTGTGTGCTGGAAAACCCTGGTAGAGCATGGGTTTAGTAGGCATTGTGGTGCTCATGTGAATTTAACTTATTTTTCAGCCTCAGACTAATACCTCCTTCTCACTTAATTTTAGTTTTGTTTTTAATGTCCATGGTTTTTACATATTCTGTTAAAGCTGCATTATACAAAATTTCCACATGCAAAGGCAGATTTGCCATTAGTCTGTCATTAGCAGTGCTATTGTAACCTTTAAAGAAAAATATCAAAATGTTTAATCTGAAAAAGGTTATCTGTAGGAGGTATGTTAAGCTTGGAATGTACTGAGTGAAGGAAAGACGATCACATGTTGGCAGGCACTGATAAGGGTGGGGAGCTGTGGATTAGTGAGGAAGGGGGCCGAGGTCAGGTCAGGTCACGTTAAGGAACAGTTTATTGCCCGCATCCCTTAATTTCCTGCCTAGCAACAGAGATGTAATCTTTAGAGAGAAGGAGGAGATTCCAACCCAAATTGGGGTATATATATTTTTTATTTAACCTTTATTTAACTAGGCAAGACAGTTAAGAACCAATTCTGATTTACAATGACAGCCTAGTAACAGTGGGTTAACTGCCTTGTTCAGGGGCAGAACAACAGATTTTTAACTTGTCAGCTCAGGGATTCGATCTAGCAACCTTTCAGTTACTGGCCCAATGCTCTAACCACTAGCCTACCTGCAAAATATATACTACCACTGGTGGAACCATGTCTTTGTCTGTTCAACTGTTAGATCCTTTGGTTGAAGTTTTTATAGTGTCCGTCGAGTTCGTACTCTGATATTTAGAAACTAACAATACTATAGTTGCATACTACAGTAATAAGTACTCCATGTATTCTGAATTAAATTAATGTATTCTGTTGTTAAAGGGACACTTCAGGATTTTGGTAATGGAGCCCTTTATGTACTTCCCCAGTCAGATGAACTTGTGAATACCATTTTTATGTCTCCGCGTGCAATAGATAAAGGGCTTCATTGCCAAAATCCCGAAGTATCCCTTTAAAATGTATTCTGTGCCACTGTTCTCTAAAATTTCCACATGATGTATTAGATAGTAACATATACTATGTATCCCATGATGTATAACTCATTCTATATAAACCCTTTTTGTTAA
This sequence comes from Oncorhynchus kisutch, assembly GCF_002021735.2. NCBI lineage: Eukaryota > Metazoa > Chordata > Actinopteri > Salmoniformes > Salmonidae > Oncorhynchus > Oncorhynchus kisutch. The sequence goes on along the minus strand of NC_034196.2, from coordinate 23,071,988 downwards.
TCTCTGTGACTCACCCTGTAAATCCTGCTTGTCGGAGGCAGAGGTATAGCGGCCCTCCTTCATGGCCTTCAGGATGTGTTTGTAGTAGGGGTTCAGGTAGTGTTCGAAGTTCAGGAAGTCAAACTGGGAGTTGCCAGACTGCTTGGCTTTCAAAACAATCTCAAACTGGGCCCCCTGCAGGCACACAAAGTTGGCCGTCCTCTCAATGATGGCATGGGTTTTGGTGGTCGCTGGCTGGAAAGGGGAAGAGGACACACACTAAGTCAAACTAAATGTGGGGTTAAGGATAGGTGACAACCTGGGGATGTATGTATCAAGCAAGAGTAGGAATGCGGATCTACAGTCGTGGCCAAATGTTTTGAGAATGACAAATATTCATTTTCAAAGTCTGCTGCCTCAGTTTGTATGATGGCAATTAGCATATACTCCAGAATGTTATGAAGAGTGATCAGATGAATTGCAATTAATTGCAAAATCCCTCTTTGCCACGCAAATGAACTGAATCCCCCAAATATTTCCACTGCATTTCAGCCCTGCCACAAAAGGACCAGCTGACATCATGTCAGGGATTCTCTCGTTAACACAGGTGTGAGTGTTGACAAGGACCAGGCTGGAGATCACTCTGTCATGCTGATTGAGTTCGAATAACAGACTGGAAGCTTCAAAGGGAATCATTGTTCTTCCTCTGTCAATCATGGTTACCTGCAAGGAAACACGTGCCGTCATTATTGCTTTGCACTAAAAGGGCTTCAGAGGCAAGGATATTGCTGCCAGTAAGATTGCACCTAAATCAACCATTTATCGGATCATCAAGAACTTTAAGGAGAGCGGTTCAATTGTTATGAATGCTTCAGGTCGCCCAAGAAAGTCCAGCAAGCGCCAGGACCGTCTCCTCAAGTTGATTCAGTTGCGGGATCGGGGCACCACCAGTACAGAGCTTGCTCAGGAATGGCAGCAGGCAGGTGTGAGTGCATCTGCACGCAGAGTGAGGCGAAGACATTTGGAGGATGGCCTGGTGTTAAGAAGGGCAGCAAAGAAGCCACTTCTCTCCAGGAAAAACATCAGGGACAGACTGATATTCTGCAAAAGGTACAGGGATCGGACTGCTGAGGACTTGGGTAAAGTAATCTTCTCTGATGAATCCCTTTTCCAATTGTTTGTGGCATCCGGAAAAAAGCTTGTCCGGGGAAGACAAGGTGAACGCTACCATCAGTCCTTTGTCATGCCAACAGTAAAGCATCATGATACCATACATGTGTGGGGTTGCTTCTCAGCCAAGGGAGTGGGCTCAGTCACAAAATTGCCCAAGAACACAGCCATGAATAAAGAATGGTACCAGCACATCCTCCAATAGCAACTTCTCTTAACCATCCAGGAACAGTTTGGTGACGAACAATGCCTTTTCCAGCATGATGGAGCACCTTGCCATGAGGAAAAAGTGATAACTAAGTGGCTCAGGGAACAAAACATTGATATTTTGGGTCCATGGCCAGGAGACTCCCCAGACCTTAATCCCATTGAGAACTTGTGGTCAATCCTCAAGAGGCAGGTGGACAAACAAAACCCCACAAATTCTGACAAACTCCAAGCATTGATTATGCAAGAATGGGCTGCCATCAGTCAGGATGTTGCCCAGAAGTTAATTGACAGCATGCCAGGGCAGATTGCAGAGGTCTTGAAAAAGAAGGGTCAACACTGCAAATATTGACTTCATGTAATTGTCAATAAAAGCCTTTGACACTTATGAAATGCTTGTAATTATACTTCAGTATTCCATAGTAACATCTGACAAAAATATGTAGACACTGAAGCAGCAACTTTGTGGAAATTATTATTTGTGTCATTCTCAAAAGATTTGGCCACGACTGTAGGATCAAGGCCCCCCTTTCCATGTAACATTATTCATTGTGATCTAACAGGCAAAGGGGATCCTAAATCAGCACACCTTGTCTGAGATGCTTGATACATACGGCCCCAGACTCTCCTTTAAGGCAAGTTAATGTAACTGTATTTAATAACTGAGGCACAAGAGTAATCACTTCAGAAGCAAAGACGAAAAAGCTAAATACGCTACAACATGACATGAAACAGGTTTTTAAGTGTGGCAGTTAATTCTTTGTGGGGGATCAACCAAATTCTATTTCCTAAAGACTGTAGAAGAGGTTTAATAGCTTCTTCACTAACAATCATTTACTAAATACATACAAGATGGAAATCATTGGGGCTCGATTACTCAATATCACTGTGACTGGGTACTTTCAATGATGAATCATTCTCGTTAGTTACCCTAAGAAAAAAAATAGCAAGAACACACATTTCTCATCAAATGAAAACCTTTGGAGAGAAGACGCTTGGGCCTGAACTCTGTAGTAACATTCCACTACACACACACTTACGTGTTTTGCGAGAGCATAAACTCTGTAGCGGCAAATAACCTTGCAATTTGGAATTTTAACGAGGAACTTCTTATGGAATCATGAAACACAGAAAGGAAGAGCAGAGAGAGAGACGATTCCTTCTCCCCACCCCTCAGGCTGACAGACCGGCGACTGCCTGTGATAACGGGGGAAACACAGCCATATCCCCAAATTAATAGTTCAAATGTATGTAAGTTTGTGTGTGTGTTTGTGTCAGTCTGAAGTCTGTAGGGTGTGCGTGTGTGTGAGAGAGAGAGAGAGAGAGAGAGAGAGAGAGAGAATCGAGGCCATGCTGAGATGAAATCCTCCCCTTCTTGAGTTGGAAGGACCCTGCAGATGAAAAGCAACCGGCGGTCAATGGGAGAAGCAGCAACAGTGGAGTGGAAAGTCTGTCCTAGTGGACTGGGATGATACTGACTGACACAAACTAAAGCAGCACAGCAGACTCCTCTTCTCAGTCTCCTCCCAGGCTGCAGGATGTGAGTGATGACCTCAATACCATCCCCCCAGATAAGACGCCTTATCGTTCGACTCACCACTTGTCTGTGTCTGTCTATTGGTCTGTCTGCAGTCTGATCAGCATCGCTACATCAATACTGCACCAGTCACTGTCTATCACGCGCACAACACTCGCAAGCAAGTTCTGCTGTTTGCTGCTCCGTTCCCTTCCTTTTCCCTCTCCATGGCTCCATAATAGGGAGTGTTATGTAAACTGTTGGATCCCGGACCCACCATTGTTCAAATGTATACCGAACAAAAATATAAACGCAACATGCAACAATTTCAAAGATTTTACTGAGTTACAATTCATATAAGGAAATCCGTCAATAGAAATAAATTCATTAGGCCCTAATCTATGGATTTCACATGACTGGGAATACAGATATGCATCTGTTGGTCACAGATACCTTAAAAATATAGGCCTCTGGATCTCGTCACGGGATTTCTATGCATTCAAATTACCATCGATAAAATGCAACTGTGTTCATTGTCTGTAGCTTATGCCTGCCCATACCACAACTCCACCATGGGGCACTCTGTTCACAATATTGACATCAGCAAACCACTCGCCCACACAACGCCATACACGTGGTTTGCGGTTGTGAGGCCGGTTGGACGTACTGCCAAATTCTCTAAAACGACAGGTTATGGTAGAGAAATGAACATTCAATTGACAATTGAAAGCTCCCTAAAAACGTGTAACTTATATGTTTCCTGGTTTTTCTTATATCTCTCAGATATAGGACAGACACTTCAGAACAAACTTCCTTTCGATTTTTTGGGGGGACGTTCTGTTGTTCCATGTAGTGAATCTCTTATTCAATGCGTTTGTATGGGCTAATAGCAGTAAGGCCAAATAAAAATATTCATCAAATATATATATATATTTTTTAATACTTCAATGAGTCTTAAACTTCAAAATAAAATAGCTAAATGATCCTTGATATGACCTTTAAACACAAATCCATATAGCTTAGTAGAACAGCCCCCGGCTTAGACTTATTGGTTAAAACCCCATTCTGCAACCCTGTGGACCATCATGTTAATTAAAGCATGAAGTAGTGCAGGGTACTCACCAGCTCCACATCGGGGGGGATCGCCAGGCCCGGGGGTGCCACAAAGGGTTCCTCGCTCTCCTGCGGCTCTGTTTCTTCTGATGAGGAACAACCCACAAGGTCAGGGAGAGAGAAGAAGAGAGATTAGGATTCAACCTACAGTCACTGTGACACATTACAAGCACTCAACGTTTCCTCCTCTCCCTCCTCTACCTACTCTCATTCGGCCACGTTGCCCGAAACACTCAGTTTCAGCTTTACTTACTCTTAACTTTCTGGGAGGTGGTGGTCCCTGTCACAATTATTTACAACATCTAACCCCCTCCCCCCCAGTGTGACATAACACACGGATAGGTCAGCTTGAAATTTGATTAAAATGGTATGCTTTAGTTCAATGTGGGGAGGCTGCAGATGGATGTAGAGGTTAAGCACATTAATGCCAAACATTGCAGCCAAGGAGCACAGCATAGATTTGTCTTGTGCCGATTTAATCAGGCACACCGCTGGTCGCCCGAGGTGTGCCCCGGTCGACGATACCACAACAGAGACGAGCGCATGCACGCGCACGCACGCACCCACACACACACACACAAGTAGAGGAGTTTTGTACTGCCGAGTAATCCCAGGCAGTGCCAGGTGATAGTACTGATGACAGCACTCAGACACACAGCAGTAGTACTGTACCATCTGCTGAGGGAGGGGCACTTTGGCAGGGGAACGGGTGGGAGGGGTTGTAATAATGCTGTGTTCATAAGCAATGGGGAAAGTGTTCATTTCAGCTTTGAAGTCGTAAATACGAGTTGGATGCATTCACATGCTTTTGTGATTAAATGAAAAGTGCCTTAATAACAAAAAAACAGAATCACAATGTATACCAGTAAGTAATATGTTAAAGTTATATAATGAAATCAGTCAATTGAAATAAATTCATTAGGCTCTAATCTATTTCACATGCCTCGGAATACAGATATTTTGTATTTATTTGTTTATTTAACTAGGCAAGAAAGTTAAGAACAAATTCTTATTTACAATGATGGCCTAACCCGGCCAAACCCTAACCCGGACGACGCTGGGCCAATTTTGCGCTGCCCTATGGGACTCCCAATGATGCCCGGTTGTGAAACGGCCTGGAATCAAACCAGGGTCTGTAGTGAAGCCTCTAGCACTGAGATGCAGTGCCTTAGACCGCTGCGCCACTCAGGAGCCCAGATACCTTAAAAAAAAGTAGGGGTGTGGATCAGAAAACCAGTCAGTATCTGGTGTGACCACCATTTGCCTCAGGCTGCACAACATCTCCTTCGCATAGTTGATCAGGCTGTTGATTGTGGCCTGTCGTCCCACTCCTCTTCAATGGCTGTGCAAAATTGCTGGATATTGTTGGGAACTGGAACATGCTAGGCTTGGGCGGTATCCAGGTTGTCCTACCTTCATACTGACCTTGTGCCATAAAAGGATATTCTGTAATACCGGCACTGAACAGAAGGGGGGCTATTTTCAAACCCCACTGGGCCTCTGTAATCCGAAGGTTAGTAATGCTAACAATACATGTACAATCTCATAGAGAATGCTAACTAAATGCTAACGAGCGCATTGCAAACATTTCATACAATCTTTGACCTAAACTACTTGTAGGACAGAAACCCCAGCTCAAAGACACATAAGTAACTCAGAAATACTACTCACAGTTTGCTGCAATCACAAACCAAATATTAGACATCAAGGCTCTTGATCCAGGAGGGGATTCTCTGCTTTTACCAAGTGAAGCTTGATTTTGGAAGAAGCTAACCACTAGATAGCAAACTAGCTACAAAATTAGCAAACCAAATGCACAATTGCTGAGCATTTGCACATTTTAAACAGTTTATTTATTAGTTATAAGACATCTTGCTGGCAGAACTGGACTTATGAATTTCATAACTAGAACACCTGCCGCATGCTGCACAACAGTGAGTGACTCACAAGGCTCCAGTCTCTAGTTGTTGTGTGCTTGTAAACACCACGTGACTGGGGACTACCGGTAAGCTTCAACGAAAAATTATGTGACAGGTGAAATCAAGAAGGGGATTTTCTTTATCTCCTAATGTATTGCACCAGTTGACTGCAGGTATTTAAAAAGTTGCCAAATATAGATAAAATGTCTAAAAAACATAAGAAATAGTTTCAACAGTATTGAAAAACCATCCTGCGGCTATATCAAAATATCCCGGTATATGGTAACCCGCCCAAGCCTACAACACACTGTCGTACACGTTGATCCAGAGCATCCCAAATGTGCTCAATGGGTGACATGTCTGGTGAGTTCGCAGGTCATGAAAGAACTGCGATATTTTCAGAATTGTGTACAGATCCTTGCGACATGGGCCGTGCATTATCATGCTGAAACATGAGGTGAGGGCGGCGGATGAATGTCAGGAAAATGGGCCTCAGGATCTCATCATGACATCTCTGTGCATTCAAATTGCCATCAACGTTGTCTGTAACTTATGCCTGCCTGCCCACACCATAAACCCACCACCACCATGGTACACTCTGTTCACAACGTTGACATCAGAAAACCGCTCGCCCACACAACGCCATACACATTGTCTGCCATCTGCCTGGTACAGTTGAAACCCAGGATTAATCCGTGAAAAGCACACGTCTCCAGCGTCCCAGTTGCCATCAAAGGTGTACATTTTTCCACTGAAGTTGGTTACAACGCTGAACTGCAATCAGAAAAAGAAAAGAAAAAAGTTTGATGTGGAGGTCCTGAGATGGCATAGTTACAAGTGGTCTGCGGATGTGAGGCCAGTTGGATGTACTACCAAATTCTAAAACAGCTTATGGTAGACATATAAACATTCAATTCTCTGGCATCAGCTCTGGTGGACATTCCTGCAGTCAGCATGCCAATTGCACGCTCCCTCAAAACTTCAGACATCTGTGGCTCTGTGTTGTGTGACAAAACTGTACATTTTAGTGGCCTTTTTTTGTCCCCAGCACAATGTGCACCTGTGTAATGATCATGCTGTTTAATCAGCTTCTTGATATGCCACACCTGTCAGATAGATGGATTATCTTGGCAAAGGAGAAATGCTCACTAACAGGGATGTAAACAAATTTGTGTACACAATTTGAAAGAAATAAGCTATTGTGAGTACGGAAAATGTATGGGATCTTCCATTTTAGCTCATGAAACATGGGACCAACACTTCACACGCTGCGTTGATATTTTTTTCAATATAGATTGCTTATATTAAAATAACGTTTAGCCAAAAATGTTGTTATTGAGGTCATTTCCTTAGTAGGTGACGTCAGAGGTCAGCATTTGGGAGAAGTGGAAGCTCAGGTTTGATAGACAATTTTCCCACTAGTTATTACCAGTTGGAAGGGCATTCAAGTAGGAATGACGCAGAGCACAGCGCCCTGACAGCCACTTAACCCTCTACAGACTAAGACCTAGCCAGGGGGTTTCTACTAAACTATATTACATTGTTTTAAGAAGGTCAAAGCCAAGGATTATTTAGCTATTGGATTTAATTTTAAATATATAATTTAGCCTTACTGCTATTAGCCCATGCATACGTATTGAATAACAGATTTACTACATGGAACAGCAAACAGTCCCCCCCAAAAAAAATCTAAAGGAAGTTTTCGTCCTATATCTGAAAGATATAAGAAAGATCAGGAAATATACTTCCATTCATTTTTTAAACTGGTACCGAGGGACCTTCAGACGTGTCTTGTGCAAAACAACCCAACATATTTGTGAGTCTCACCTTTCCACAGAGGGGTAATATTAATGTGCAGCCCAAACTGTTCGGACTCTACAGACAGAAGTTGGCAGATCGGCTGTTCACTGGGCCTAGTGAAGAGGCTGGAGCCCAGCACGGGACCTCACAGATGGTAAAAAGTCTGTAGAGCAGCTAGCCAGTAAGACTTCACAATCAGTGCCCAAACTTGAAAAAGCTTTATTTTGTTTAGCTCCAGGGCTTCAAATAGTGGTTTGTGTGACTCCGGGGAGCCTGCCATGCTAAAGAATTAATCACAGGGTTTTCATTAAAGGTGATATGTGAGCCTCTCCACCAGTATATTCATGTGTCTAGTGTGAGATATATGTCTCTCTCTTTCTCCTCTCTCTCCCCCCTAACGACAGGTCAAAGAAAGATTCTCAGTGGTTTCAAGGGGTAACAAGTGGTATCGAGAGGTTTTGTAAATATATGTGTGAGTTTACTTGAATTTTTTGTGATGTATGTCATTTGTGGATTCAAATACATCATTTAAATGTGTGTGCATTTATGCGTGTGTGTGCTCACCCGTCTCCCTGTTGGCCTCCTCTTCCTCAGTGGGTTGGGAAGGGTCGTAGTAGTCTGCGCTGTAGCGGAAGCCCACTGCGTTATAGGTGCCTTCATCTGCCAGAGCTTCACTCAGACGCTTGTATTCTTCCTCTGTGTAAGAAAAACATACATAATAAAAGAGTGAGGGGAATGGAACGGTAGATTTATTGAAAAATACAGCCATAATAGGCTCATGCCTCAAGCATGAGACAAAAACATTGGATTAATTCAAAATCATCATTCCATCCATCCTGCATAGTTAAGGATATAAAGAGCATTGTGAGCTGACAAAAACTAAAGCAGATCGAAGCCAAGCTGACCTTATAACACCACACTTTTCTATTGCAATTGATCTCATAGTAAAGGACTGAGGAATCAAAGACAAACTCCCATCTAACAAGAAAAATATTTGTATGCGTCTCGTGTCCCCACGTGGATAATTGCTAAAGCCCCACTACTCAAGGACGCACAAGCGTGAGGGGACAAAAGTAACACAAATTACATGAGGACTCAGTCAGTTTGGGATTTAAACACCATATTTCACTTAAACCCTTTAAAAACTATTTAATTTAAATAGGCTTAAATAGGCTAGATTTAATTTGGCAAAAGTGATTCTTTATGTAATGGTCAGAGCTATTTCATTATAAGTGACAGAATATTTGCTATGAAGTGTGCAGCATTACTAAAATAACCTTAGGATAGTCTTTTAAAAATGTGTATTTCAACACTCAAGACTAAGCCAATAAAATAGAAATCTTTGGACAGGAGAGGTACTTTCACATGTAAATCAGGCAACGGTAGTTAAAAATTAATGAAAAAAGTTACACTAAGGTAGGTCAAACCCCATTTAGTCGACCAGTAACAAAAAAAATCTATGTATGTATGTATGTATGTATGTATGTATGTATGTATGTATGTATGTGTGTATCTCCACAATGGATCAGTCCACTCACAGGCGCGAATCAGACAGGTCTCTGTACACCATGATATATAGAAACACAGTGCGCTGTTGAATTTGTGCCTCTTCCCAGACCTTGCTTTGTATATAATAGGGAAGTTAACCAGCATATTGGTGTTGAGACTAAAGGCAGCAACAGAATGAGGAGTTGAGAAAACAGGCTTTGCCTTAATATCTAAGAAAAGTGAGGAGAAAGGAAACCCCAAATTAAGTTCTATAATCAATAGCCTGACTCTTAAAATGTACCTTGCTTTATAAATCCTCAATATACAGTGCCTTGCGAAAGTATTCGGCCCCCTTGAACTTTGCAACCTTTTGCCACATTTCAGGCTTCAAACATAAAGATATAAAACTGTATTTTTTTGTGAAGAATCAACAACAAGTGGGACACAATCATGAAGTGGAACGACATTTATTGGATATTTCAAACTTTTTTAACAAATCAAAAACTGAAAAATTGGGCGTGCAAAATTATTCAGCCCCTTTACTTTCAGTGCAGCAAACCAGAAGTTTCAGCACTCCAGAAGTTCAGTGAGGATCTCTGAATGATCCAATGTTGACCTAAATGACTAATGATGATAAATACAATCCACCTGTGTGTAATCAAGTCTCCGTATAAATGCACCTGCACTGTGATAGTCTCAGAGGTCCGTTAAAAGCGCAGAGAGCATCATGAAGAACAAGGAACACACCAGGCAGGTCCGAGATACTGTTGTGAAGAAGTTTAAAGCCGGATTTGGATACAAAACGATTTCCCAAGCTTTAAACATCCCAAGGAGCACTGTGCAAGCGATAATATTGAAATGGAAGGAGTATCAGACCACTGCAAATCTACCAAGACCTGGCCGTCCCTCTAAACTTTCAGCTCATACAAGGAGAAGACTGATCAGAGATGCAGCCAAGAGGCCCATGATCACTCTGGATGAACTGCAGAGATCTACAGCTGAGATGGGAGACTCTGTCCATAGGACAACAATCAGTCGTATATTGCACAAATCTGGCCTTTATGGAAGAGTGGCAAGAAGAAAGCCATTTCTTAAAGATATCCATAAAAAGTGTTGTTTAAAGTTTGCCACAAGCCACCTGGGAGACACACCAAACATGTGGAAGAAGGTGCTCTGGTCAGATGAAACCAAAATTGAACTTTTTGGCAACAATGCAAAACGTTATGTTTGGCGTAAAAGCAACACAGCTCATCACCCTGAACACACCATCCCCACTGTCAAACATGGTGGTGGCTGCATCATGGTCTTGGGCCTGCTTTTCTTCAGCAGGGACAGGGAAGATGGTTAAAATTGATGGGAAGATGGATGGAGCCAAATACAGGACCATTCTGGAAGAAAACCTGATGGAGTCTGCAAAAGACCTGAGACTGGGACGGAGATTTGTCTTCAAAAATAAACATATCCAGGTGTTAGAATGGCCAAGTCAAAGTCCAGACCTGAATCCAATCGAGAATCTGTGGAAAGAACTGAAAACTGCTGTTCACAAATGCTCTCCATCCAACCTCACTGAGCTCGAGCTGTTTTGCAAGGAGGAATGGGAAAGAAATTCGGTCTCTCGATGTGCAAAACTGATAGAGACATACCCCAAGTGACTTACAGCTGTAATCGCAGCAAAAGGTGGCGCTACAAAGTATTAACTTAAGGGGGCTGAATAATTTTTCCGTTTTTGATTTGTTAAAAAAGTTTGAAATATCCAATAAATGTCGATTCTTCACCAAAAAAATACAGTTTTATATCTTTATGTTGGAAGCCTGAAATGTGGCAAAAGGTCGCAAAGTTCAAGGGGGCCGAATACTTTCGCAAGGCACTGTATCTACGGAAATAAGACTGATATTGCAATTGTTACCTATTTGATTAATAGCCTACTGATTCTGTGAGCACCAAGCCTCATGCAACATCATGTCAAGTAAATAATTTCACACATTCGGCTGTTTTTAACCTCTGCTTTAATAAAGGCTTTCGACTTTTTTTGTTTGTTAAAACAGCCTCTCTGGTATTTTTATAATTTATTTAGTGTTGGCTACACGCCTCCAAAAATGTTCAGGGAAATTATATTTATAATAACAACGCTGCTTTTTCTTGAGCTCCTTATTATTTCTATTACTATTATGATCATAAGTAATGTAATTATCATTGGTAGGCTTATTATAGCAGCCTTATGTAAACCCCATTGATCTGTAGGCCTGTTTAGTCTTAATACAGTAACTTACTTAAGCCTTTATTTCAATACTTATATAGGCTACTGTATCAACCATTCAGAAATTCATGTCATCACACAGCATACATTTGACATGCAATCAAGAATTTGTTTTAAAACAAAATGAGCGAGTCATGAATAATAAGCTTAAACCTTTCTTAAACCTTTCCATTTTTAAAACAGGCTTAGCTTTAGTGGGGGAAGTCGGGTAATGTAATTATGTGAACAAGGACAAAACACAATATCTGTAATTTTAGTCCCGTCCGAATTAACATTTACATGGAAGGGGAGCAACAATTCCAGCCAGAATAACCTAATGTTTTTTGGCAAACTCCAAGAATCAACATCCCTGTGTTTTGAGAGAAATGTCATAGGTGCAGAAGATGCCAGCGGTTTGCACAAGAAAACAATAACTGATTAGATCAATTGAACAAAGTGCTGCGCATAAGCTATAGATGAATGGCCTACATGTATCATATCAACTTTCACAGTGAATGCTTTTGTTTATATGTTTTGTGCTTATGAATTGAATATTGCCAAATGCATTATTATTATTTTTTTGCCTATTCAATGCAAGCCTTGCTGTTAATAGATCGCAAAGCAGCATACAACTGGCCTAAGCGTTTGGAAATGATTAGCTAACTTTCTCATCCCTAGCCTTAAACACATTGCAAGTACAATTGCACTGTTTAGCTCACATTTGAAGGCTGGGGGGCATTCACAACGTACTAAAACATCCTAATGACTATGATCACACTTCCTCAATTCAAATATACATTAATGCCGACACTATACCAAAGATGTTTGGTATGGTTTAGAAACTTGGGAACCAAGCTCGAGTTCAGTGTGACCCTATCACCTGGACATGTTGAAATACTGCATCTTCACACCTAGATAAAAACCTCCAGGCTTCCGTCATAACTGTCAACTTATTGAACAAAAATAAGAATTACAGGAGGCAGTTTGGAAAATACGAATACCGTCCGAATTGTCATCTGGAATAACTGACAATCTGGAGCAATAATTACATTACCAACATTCTCTAGTAATACTAGTCCCGTGTGAATAGGTTACGTGCATGCGATGCATACATGTGTCAAGTGAAGCGAGCAAGGGTTAAGGGAATGCTTTTCCCTAAACAAATTAGGGATTTCAGTAACAGAACTTCCAAGTCAGAAATGGCTGTACTTATGTTGCAGCTTCAGCAACACAGACAGCGGGATAAAAACTTAACATGTATAAATATTTGTGTGAACATAAGATTCAACAACTGAGACATAAACTGAACAAGTTCCACAGTCATGTGACCAACAGAAATTGAATAATGTGTCCCTGATCAAAGGGGGTTCAAAATAAAAAGTAACAGTCAGTATCTGGTGTGGCCACCAGCTGCATTAAGTACTGTAGGGCATCTCCTCCTCAGGGACTGCACCAGATTTTCCAGTTCCTGCTGTGAGATGTTACCCCACTCTTCCACCAAGGCACCTGCAAGTTGCCGGACATTTCTGGGGGGAATGGCCCTACTCCTCACCCTCTAATCTATCAGGTCCCAGACTTGCTCAATGGGATTGAGATTCAGGCTCTTCGCTGGCCATGGCAGAACACGGACATTCCTGTCTTGCAGGAAATCACGCACAGAATGAGCAGTATGGCTGGTGACATTGTCATGCTGGAGGGTCATGTCAGGATGAGCCTGCAGGAAGGGTACCACATGAGGGAGGAGGATGTCTTCCCTCTAACGCACAGCATTGAGATTGCCAGCAATGACAACAAGCTCAGTCTGATGATGCTGTGACACACCGCCCCAGACCATGACGGACCCTCCACCTCCAAATCGATCCCGCTCCAGAGTACAGGCCTCGGTGTAACGCTCATTCCTTCGACGATAAAATCAAACCCGACCATCACCCCTGGTGAGACAAAACCACGAATCATCAGTGAAGAGCACTTTATGCCAGTCCTGTCTGGTCCAGCGACAGTGGGTTTGTGCCCATAGGTGACGTTGTTGCCGGTGATGTCTGGTGAGGACCTGCCTTACAACAGGCCTACAAGCCCTAAATCCAGCCTCTCTTAGCCTATTGCAGAAAGTCTGAGCACCGATGGAGGGATTGTGCGTTCCTGGTGTAACTCAGGCAGTTGTTGTTGCCATCCTGTACCTGTCCCACACGTGTGATGTTCGGACGTACCGATCCTGTGCAGGTGATGATACACATGGTCTGCCACTGCGAGGACGATCAGCTGTCCGTGTAGCGCTGCGTTAGGCGTCTCACACTACGGACATTGCAATTTATTGCCCTATCCACATCTGCAGTCCTCATGCCTCCTTCCAGCATGCCTAAGGCATGTTCACACAGATGAGCAGGGCATCTTTATTTTGGTGTTTTTCAGAGTCAGTAGAAAGGCCTCTTTAGTGTCCTAAGTTTTCATAACTGTAACCTTAATTGCCTAACTTCTGTAAGCTGTTAGTGTCTTAACGACCGTTCCACAGGTTCATTTTCATTAATTGTTATGGTTAATTGAACAAGCATGGGAAATGGTGTTTAAACCCTTTACAATGAAGATATTTCGATTTTTTCAAATTATCATTGAAAGACAGGGTCCTGAAAAAGGGACGAGTTTGGATGATTTGATTTAAACACAGGATGTGTCAATATATGTGTCAATATAAAATACACATTTAACACAATTGGTCGAAAGAACAGACAACTCTTGGTCGACAAAGATTTGTTTTAGTTGGGAAAAGCCCTACATTACGGGCATGTTTACAACATTGTCTAAGGCAGCACAAATTATGCTGATAACTACAGAAAATGAAATATTAAAAAGTAAACATAAGCCTCAACAATAGTCTATGATTAGTCATTCAACCAGACAGTGATTGTCTGAGAAAATACTTCATATTTTATCTTGGACCTCACAGGACTACATACATGAGGGTCTGCATGCACCGAAATGATCCCCGTACTAGTTAGGCTACTGAGAATCTACCCTCTCACTGACTTTGACATAGCTTTAGTGAGAGGATTCTGTGGAAAAGTCAAACGGATTATGCCCAAATATAGTAATTTCCAAATGAATCCATGTGCATAATTATCCTTAACCCTTTACATTTTGTACCCATATTTGGAACATAGTGGCTGTACAGTAACATGCTACACATGACGTCAGAGCTCTGTTCTGAACAGAATGAGACTGTTCACCGGGGCACATGCACCTGAATGCACTCATGACTCCTTTCTATGTGCACAAAAATTATGATCTGTTTCTCTGAATTGCCTTGTGAAAGCCTAACACTGTAAGATTGTAATTTATAACTTAGCTAGTCATGATGACAATATAACAAGCTTTCAAATCATGCCCAGCTGACCCCGATTGCAATTTATAATGGACCATTTTTGGATTGCGTAAACAACAACAGTAATTGTTTAATGGTGGGAAGCAGGGTTGTGTCCAAAATTAAACTTCAAGTGTGCTTGCTCTAGTTCCACAAATGGCATAGCTAGGAGAGATTAAAAAAATAGTACCGTATAGTCATAAAAGTGCATTGAAATTGCTTAGGAAATGTGCACACTTTGGAGAGGTGTGTGGCCACTTGTAGAAACCAGTTATTCCTCTTCATCAAACCTTTGTTATTTTTTGTCTTATGTTGCACCTAGCCCACATTTTCTAGCTTTATCAGGGATGCATGTATCCAGAGTATTTTCAGATTTCGTTATCAACAAATGCAGCGAAAAGTAAAGTAAATGTAGATTTGCATGAGATCAACAGTGTAATGTTTGGATTGAGTCTTGTGTCAGGTGAACTGTTGTGTACTCACCGTTGGGCTACTAATTTTCCCATTATCTCTAAACGGTTCACTTTCAATTGCTACCATGGTTATGCATTTCATATTTCCTCAGTAAGAAACATTTCAATATAGCGCTATCCATATAGGCCAATTGCCATTGCTTAAAAGGTTAAGGTCTAGCTTTTTTATATAGTTCAGGCTTTATTTGGAAAAAACAAATCTTGAAACGTTTACTGTCTTCCACAGCAGATGAGTGGAGGCATTACTCAGCAGTTCAGACACAAGAGACAGAGTATGATCCCCCAGCTATGACTGATTGGTCTACCTTGTCTGGCTTCTTCCTCCAGCAGGTCTGTGTGCATGGCCAGGTACCTCTCCTCATCACACAGGGCCTCGATCCTGGCCTCCTCCTCGGACAGCTGGTAGTCTCTGTTCCACGAGCCTGTGTCGTACTCCGAGAGGTCATGCAAGTGACCACGCCCATCATACCTGTAGGGTGAAGAGAGGGGTTAGAGGAATAGAAGAAGCAACTGAGGAAAGACAACACATGGACCTACTTACCAACACAGATGGGACCCTAAAACAAAGAGTTTTTAACAACAAAACGTGCTACCTCAGTCACAAGTCTTTCATGAGGGAGTGTATGGTACTGGAACTGAGCAATCTCGTCACAATACAGACAGCCTAACATGAACAACTCCTGACATAGGCCTATCTAGTGCAGTTTTCTGGCAAGCTTACTCAGTGTAGCCTATTTCATTCCTCTCTCAACAATCCCTATGGAGAAACAGCCCTGCATGAACACAAAAACAAAAGAAAACAACTCACCTCTTACCTTACAGGGTTTAACTTCCCCATATAATATGCATAATTCCTTCTATATCTGTAAAAAAGGTACATCCACACAAACCCGAGCACATAAATACCTATCCGTAAGAACCCAAACGGACGATATTTTCCTGCGTTCGCTCCTCTCTTCCACCTCTCCAGAGTGGGCGCTGGGGTTGGCATTGGGGGGGCCAGGCAGGACCCCTTAGCCTTAGGCTACTTGCTGGGGAAATAAGGGCTGGTTATGTGATAGAGAGACACACAAATACATTCGAAACAAGAGGCAGGCCCGTGCAGATTAAGGTCACTCAACCCCAACATATGTCACTCCCTTCATGGTTCAATTGGGTATATTTCCAAATAAACAACTATTTTTTACAGGTCATCATAGCCAACTGTCAGTCTCATGTAGAGCGTGTTCACTGTTGAAATATATGGAAAACTTAGAGGAGGACACAGCATCTTGACATGATGCTCTGCTACCCTGTTAATAGTTAGTGCATCTTCGGTTTCATGAGGCCAAAAGGACGTCATTAGCAAGCTAGATAAATGGTTCGCCAATACTTTTATGTCAGTTATGTTTGCAAGAATCCGATCAGTCCCTTCGAAAGACAGATCTGGGATTAGGAAAGTTGGTTAGGATAACAATTCCTTTAGGTTTGTTCAACCGACCTATCAATCAGGATGTTCTTGTCCCCCATCCATGGGATGAGCTGTTTGCCCTGCTCGTGGAAGTGAGCCCTCTCGTCATCCCGGAACAGCTTGCAGGCATAGCCGAACACGAGAAGCTCGGCATATTTATTGCTGTCACTCTCATCCTTCTTCACCGGCTTGTTATTGTGGTCCCTCTTGCCCCCGCCGCGCCGATACATTCCAAATGTGCACGTGAACGAAATCTAGCTCCCTAGATAAGTTATATTACTATCGTTCAATTCTTGTTGTAGTACAAAGTCTTTCTTTCTCGGCTAAAATGAGACATAAAATGTCACAATAAACATACTCACAAAAACCTATTTCTGACATGGGCAGCCATTTTGGAAAAGTTTGTAAATTCCACTTTCGGTTCATATATGTAGATTCGCCAATTGCTCTTCAAGATAGAAAAACACTATACGTAAATTAAACGTTTAATTTCCCTATATTCTGAAGAGAAGTAACAGTATTCATTCATTATGTATCCACATTTGATCAAACGTAATACATAGTCTGTGATTTTATGAGTTAGTGCCCTCTATGTGTGCATGTTGAATGTGCTACAGTGTGATTGTGAGATAACTTGTGAAGGACCTCGGCGTTACTCTGGACCCTGATCTCTTTTGACGAACATATCAAGACTGTTTCAAGGACAGCTTTTATCCATCTATGTAACATTGTAAAAATCAGAAACTTTCTGTCCAAAAGTGATGCAGAAAAATGTATCCATGCTTTTGTTACTTCTAGGTTACACTACTGCAATGCTCTACTTTCCGGCTACCTGGATAAAGCACTAAATAAACTTCAGTTAGTACTAAATATGGCTGCTAGAATCCGGACTAGAACCAAAATATTTGATCATATTACTCCAGTGCTAGCCTCCCTACACTGGCTTCCTGTCAAGGCAAGGGCTAATTTCAAGGTTTTACTGCTAACCTACAAAGCATTACATGGGCTTGCTCCTACCTATCGCTCTGATTTGGTTCTGCCGTACATACCTAATCGTAAACTACGGTCACAAGACGCAGGCCTCCTAATTGTCCCTAGAATTTCTAAGCAAACAGCTGGAGGCAGGGCTTTCTCCTATAGAGCTCAATTTTTATGGAATGGTCTGCCTACCCATGTGAGAGACGCAAACTCAGTCTCAACCTCAAAAAGACTAATCTCTTCAGTGGGTCATATGATTGAATGTAGTCTGGCCCAGGAGTGTGAAGGTGAACGGAAAGGCTTTGGAGCAACGAACCGCCCTTGCTGTCTCTGCCTGGCCGGTTCCCCTCTTTCCACGGGGATTCACTGCCTCTAACCCTATTACAGGGGCTGAGTCACTGGCTTACTGGTGCTCTTTCATGCCGTCCCTAGGAGGGGTGCGTCACCTGAGTGGGTTGAGTCACTGATGTGGTCATCCTGTCTGGGTTGGCGCCCCTACCCCCTCCCCTTGGGTTGTGCCGTGGCGGAGATCTTTGTGGGCTATACTCTGCCTTGTCTCAGGATGGTAAGTTGGTGGTTGAAGATATCCCTCTCGTGGTGTGGGGGCTGTGCTTTGGCAAAGTGGGTGGGGTTATATCCTTCCTGTTTGGCCCTGTCCGGGGGTATCATCGGATGGGGCCACACAGTCTCCTGACCCCTCCTGTCTCAGCCTCCAGTATTTATGCTGCAGTAGTTTATGTGTCGGGGGGCTAGGGTCAGTTTGTTATATCTGGAGTACTTCTCCTGTCTTGTCCTGTGTGAATTTAAGTATGCTCTCTCTAATTCTCTCTTTCTCTCTTTCTTTCTCTCTCTTGGAGGACCTGAGCAATAGGACCATGCCTCAGGACTACCTGGCATGATGACTCCTTGCTGTCCCCAGTCCACCTGGCCGTGCTGCTGCTCCAGTTTCAACTGTTCTGCCTGTGATTATTATTATTGACCATGCTGGGCATTTATGAACATTTGAACATCTTGGCCATGTTCTGTTATAATCTCCACCCGGCACAGCCAGAAGAGGACTGGCCACCCCTCATAGCCTGGTTCCTCTCTAGGTTTCTTCCTAGGTTTTGGCCTTTCTAGAGAGTTTTTCCTAGCCACCGTGCTTCTACACCTGCATTGCTTGCTGTTTGGGGTTTTAGGCTGGGTTTCTGTACAGCACTTTGAGATATCAGCTGATGTACGAAGGGCTATATAAATACATTTGATTTGATTTGATTTATTTTATTTAACCTTTATTTAACCAGGTAGGCTAGTTGAGAACAAGTTCTCATTTGCAACTGTGACCTGGCCAAGATAAAGCATAGCAGTGTGAACAGACAACACAGAGTTACACATGGAGTAAACAATTAACAAGTCAATAACACAGTAGAAAAAAGAGAGTCCTTTTGCACATACATTGTGTGCAAAAGGCATGAGGAGAAAGGCAAATAATTAAAATTTTGCAGATTAACACTGTAGTGATAAATGATCAGATGGTCATGTACAAGTAGAGATATTGGTGTGCAAAAGAGAAGAAAAGTAAATGAATAAAAACAGTATGGGGATGAGGTAGGTAAAATTGGGTGGTCTATTTACCGATAGACTATGTACAGCTGCAGCGATCGGTTAGCTGCTCAGATAGCAGATGTTTGAAGTTGGTGAGGGAGATAAAAGTCTCCAACTTCAGCGATTTTTGCAATTCGTTCCAGTCACAGGCAGCAGAGAACTGTAACAAAAGGCGGCCAAATGAGGTGTTGGCTTTAGGGATGATCAGTGAGATACACCTGCTGGAGCGCGTGCTACGGGTGGACTTGTAGATGACCTTAGCATGGACTTGTAGATGACCTGGAGCCAGTGGGTCTGGCGACGAATATGTAGCGAGGGCCAGCCGACTAGAGCATACAGGTCGCAGTGGTGGGTGGTATAAGGTGCTTTAGTAACAAAACAGATGGCACTGTGATAAACTGCATCCAGTTTACTGAGTAGAGTATTGGAAGCTATTTTGTAAATGACATCGCCGAAGTCGAGGATCGGTAGGATAGTCAGTTTTACTAGGGTACGTTTGGCGGCGTGAGTGAAGGAGGCTTTGTTGCGGAATAAAAAGCCGACTCTAGATTTGATTTTAGATTGGAGATGTTTGATATGAGTCTGGAAGGAGAGTTTACAGTCTAGCCAGAAACCTAGGTACTTATAGATATCCACATATTCTAGGTCGGAACCATCCAGGGTGGTGATGCTAGTCGGGCGTGCGGGTGCAAGCAGCGAATGGTTGAAAAGCATGCATTTGGTTTTACTAGCATCTAAGAGCAGTTGGAGGCCACGGAAGGAGTGTTGTATGGCATTGCAGCCCGTTTGGAGGTTAGATAGCACAGTGTCCAAGGACGACCCGGAAGTATACAGAATGGTGTCGTCTGCGTAGAGGTGGATCAGGGAATCGCCGTAGCAAGAGCAGCATCATTGATATATACAGAGAAAAGAGTCGTCCCGAGAATTGAACCCTGTGGCACCCCCATAGAGACTGCCAGAGGACCAGACAGCATGCCCTCCGATTTGACACACTGAACTCTGTCTGCAAAGTAGTTGGTGAACCAGGCAAGGCAGTCATTAGAAAAACCGAGGCTACTGAGTCTGCCGATAAGAATATGGAGATTGACAGAGTCGAAAACCTTGGCAAGGTCGATGAAGATGGCTGCACAGTACTGTCTTTTATCGATGGCGGTTATGATATCGTTTAGTACCTTGAGCGTGGCTGAGGTGCACCCGTGACCGGCTCGGAAAGCAGATTGCACAGTGGAGAAGGTACGGTGGGATTCGAGATGGTCAGTGACCTGTTTGTTGACTTGGCTTTCGAAGACCTTAGATAGGCAGGGCAGGATGGATATAGGTCTGTAACAGTTTGGGTCCAGGGTGTCTCCCCCTTTGAAGAGGGGGGTGACTGCGGCAGCTTTCCAATCCTTGGGGATCTCAGACGATATGAAAGAGGTTGAACAGGCTGGTAATAGGGGTTGCGACAATGGCGGCGGATAGTTTCAGAAATAGAAGGTCCAGATTGTCAAGCCCAGCTGATTTGTACGGGTCCAGGTTTTGCAGCTCTTTCAGAACATCTGCTATCTGGATTTGGGTAAAGGAGAACCTGGAGAGGCTTGGGCGAGTAGCTGCGAGGGGGGCGGAGCTGTTGGCCGAGGTTGGAGTAGCCAGGTGAAAGACATGGCCAGCCGTTGAGAAATGCTTGTTGAAGTTTTCGATAATCATGGATTTATCGGTGGTGACCGTGTTACCTAGCCTCAGTGCAGTGGGCAGCTGGGAGGAGGTGCTCTTGTTCTCCATGGACTTTACAGTGTCCCAGAACTTATTGGAGTTAGAGCTGCCGGATGCAAATTTCTGCCTGAAGAAGCTGGCCTTTGCTTTCCTGACTAACTGCTTGTATTGGTTCCTGAATGCCCTGAACAGTTGCATATCGCGGGGACTATTCGATGCTATTGCAGTCCGCCACAGGATGTTTTTGTGCTGGTCGAGAGCAGTCAGGTCTGGAGTGAACCAAGGGCTATATCTGTTCTTAGTTCTGCATTTTTTGAACATAGCATGCTTATCTAAAATGGTGAGGAAATTACTTTTAAAGAATGACCAGGCATCCTCAACTGACGGGATGAGGTCAATATCCTTCCAGGATACTCGGGCCAGGTCGATTAGAAAGGCCTGCTCGCAGAAGTGTTTTAGGGAGCGTTTGACAGTGATGAGGGGTGGTCGTTTGACTGCGGATCCGTAGCGGATACAGGCAATGAGGCAGTGATTGCTGAGATCCTGGTTGAAGACAGCGGAGGTGTATTCGGAGGGCCAGTTGGTCAGGATGACGTCTATGAGGGTGCCCTTGTTTACAGATTTAGGGTTGTACCTGGTGGGTTCGTTGATGATTTGTGTGAGATTGAGGGCATCTAGCTTAGATTGTAGGACTGCTGGGGTGTTAAGCATATCCCAGTTTAGGTCACCTAACAGAACAAACTCTGAAGCTAGATGGGGGGCGATCAATTCACAAATGGTGTCCACGGCACAGCTGGGAGCTGAGGTGGGTCGGTAGCAGGCGGCAACAGTGAGAGACTTATTTCCAGGTAGGCTTCCCAGGTGGACATGGGCGTATTGGGAATCTGGCAATCTGGCAATTCTGGCAAATGCCAGATTGGCTGGACCATTTTTTTGTTGGGTGGGCTGGTCGAAATTGACACACACAAAAAAACTATGCAAAGGTAGCAGTAAATGCAGTAAGTACACTTTTGATCAAAATGGAGTTAAGACTGAAATCAGGCTTTGTAGTATATGTTTTATCTTGTGAGAAAGTGTCGTTGTTCAATATATATTTTGTTCTTGAGAAAAAGGAGTGTGAAATGTGTAGTAAATACAAAATCCAAGTCATACAAAGGCAAAGAGCAGTAACAGCACAAACAGTGAAAATTTGAAAAATGAATGGAATTAAAGTATTTTTTGCTGTCCAGCCAAATATGTTGTTAGATAAATGATAATACACTGATGTATTATCTTTTTTGAAGACATTTTTTATGCATATCAACCAGTCTGAAGTACTGTAATCGTAATTACCAATTAGTGTAGGTGTTCATTCAGGGCAACACATATGACATAAGTCGTTAGCTTTTCTATTCTAACGTACATGGCTTAAAGGGTAATTCTGCCACCTTTCAACCTCAAATTACTTTCGCCAGCCAAATTATTGTAACTCATTGTTTATTTATTATTACTTTTATTATTACATGTTTTACTTTTATATTATTTGTTGGGAAGACCCCATAATTAAGCACTTCACTGTTAGTCTACATGTGTTGTTTACGAAGCGTGACTAATAAAATGTGATTTGATTTTAAACCAATGTCTACATACAGTATGTGAAAACAGTGTTTCTCTGATCTTTGGTTAAAAATATAAAAAGAAACATCCTAAAAAAATGCTTCTCTGTGACACAGGGTAGGATTAAAAGTTTTTAAAAAACTGATTTTCAAAACCTGCTACGAGTTTCTAGTGAGAGTTTTGGTGTTTTCTTGCTTACCACGTCACTGCAAAGGTCACAGTGTTTGAAAATGTTTGAACTTTTGGTGATATCATTAGGTAGAACTTTAAAATTGTATATGTAGAAATGTGCAGTTTTCACATATCGAATCAAATCAAAAATGATTGGTCACATGCGCCGAATACAACCAGTGTAGACTTTACCGTGATATGCTTACTTATGAGCCCATTCTCAACAATGCAGAGTTTAAAAAGTAAGAACAATATTTGCGTGGCGTCAGTGTTTATAGGTGTGTGAGTGTATGTACTGTGTGTATGTGTCAAGTTCTGACCTTTATTTCCTTTGTTTTGTATTTATTTAGTATGGTCAGGGCGTGAGTTGGGTGGGCAGTCTATGTTTGTTTTTCTATGATTTGGGTATTTCTATGTTTCGGCCTAGTATGGTTCTCAATCAGAGGCAGGTGTCATTAGTTGTCTCTGATTGAGAATCATACTTAGGTAGACTGGGTTTCACTGTGTGTTTGTGGGTGATTGTTCCTGTCTTTGTGTTTTGCACCAGATGGGACTGTTTTAGGTTTGCTCACATTTGTTGTTTTTTGTTAGTTATCGCATGTGTAGTTTCTTTATAAATTAAAAGAATATGAATAACCACCACGCTGCGCTTTGGTCCACCTCTCCTTCAGATGAAGAAAACCATTACAGTATGTGTGTTGGAGTGTCAGTGTAGTATGTGTGAGTAGGTTTGCACATTATGGGGAATATTCAGAGGTGGACATTTTCTGTGGGAATTAACAGGAATATTTGGGAATTAACAGAAATATACACAAATTAACATTAATACCATTTAAATGTAGATGTTTTTTGCATTGGATATATTTACTATATCATATGGAGACAGAAACATAAACCATAAGTAGACATAATTGCAAATGATCAAATCCTTCCAATAGATTTTTTTTAAAACTATTTAGTTACAAAATTAACTTTAATTAAATGAGGTAACTCTTCAAATGGGATTATTTCACTGAACAACAAAAGTAAGGGAATATTGAATGATCCCAATGATCCATCAAATCTCCTAAAAACATTTTCAACATACATCTGTAAAATGATAGTCTAGAAACAAAAGCTTTGGTTCTTCCTCTCAGGCTTCCATGTCTTCTCCCTGGACCTCCTCAATGTCCATCTCTTGAACATCAGACTCTGAGGCCTCATCTTCACTGTCACTTTCCAACCTTGTTGAGGATGGCTCGTTGTCAAGCTCAAAAAGCCTCAAATTTGCCCGGATGGCCACCAACTTTTCAACCCTTGTATTGGTCAGTCTGTTGCGTGCTTTAGTGTGTGTGTGTTCCCAAACAAGGTCCCGTTGCGATCTGAGGCGGCTGATGTTGGTGGGATTTGGAGGATGATGTAGGCAACAGGGGAAAGAGCCTCAGATCCACAAAGTCCCTTCCACCAGGTGGCTGATGAGATATTTTGGCACGACTGCCGTATTGCATCTCCATACCAAAGCCCTGGAGTTGTACTTCGCCAGACTGCCAAGAACATTGTCCTCATCCAGGCCAAGGTGGCGAGACACGGTAGTGATGACACCATAGGCGTTGTTGATCTCTGCACCAGACAGGATGCTCTTGCCAGCATACTTGGGGTCCAACATGTACGCTGCGGCGTGTATGGACTTCAGGCAGAAGTCTTCATGATTTTTGATGTATATCAGAACTGCCGTTTCCTCTGCTTGGAGCAACAGTGAAGTGGGCAGGGCAGTACGGATTTCTTCTCTTACATCTGCAAGCAGAGTCTGAACAACAGACAGGATGGCATTGTCTCCCTGAATCTGTACAATGGCTACTGCTATAGGTTTCAGGAGTTTCAGGCTGCTTACCACTCTCTCCACTGTCTATATTGGTAGACTGTGATATGGCCATTTCTTGGAGAGACTCCTTCCCCTCTGGGAGACTGTCAAACATGATGACAACACCACCTCAATGGGTAGCTTCAGTGTGGTGCTCTTATTCTTCTCACTTTGCTTGATGAGGTAGATTGCTGCTATAACTTGATGACCCTTCACATACCTAACCATTTCCTTGGCTCTCTTGTAGAGTGCATCCATTGTTTTCAGTGCCATGATGTCCTTGAGGAGCAGATTAAATGCATGAGCAGCGCAGCCAATGGGTGTGATGTGAGGGTAGGACTCCTCCACTTTAGACCAAGCAGCCTTCATGTTCGCAGCATTGTCTGTCACCAGTGCAAATACCTTCTGTGGTCCAAGGTCATTGATGACTGCCTTCAGCTTATCTGCAATGTAGAGAATGGTGTGTCTGTTGTCCCTTTTGTCTGTGCTCTTGTATAATACTGGTTGAGGGGTGAAGGTAATGTAGTTAATTATTCCTTGCCCACTAATATTTTAGGCTGAGTTTCTGTGCAGCACTTTGAGATATCAGCTGATGTACGAAGGGCTATATAAATAAATTTGATTTGATTTGAATATTCAACCACCCATCAGAGATGATTGTGATACAGTCAGCTTTCTCTGTGATTTGCTTGACCTTCACTTGAACTCTGTTGAACTCTGCATCCAGCAAATTAGTAGATAAAGCATGTCTGGTTGGAGGGGTGTATGCTGGGCGAAGAACATTCAGAAATCTCTTCCAATACACATTGCTTGTGAGCATCAGAGGTGAACCAGTTGCATACACAGCTCGAGCAAGACATTCATCAGCATTTCTTTGACTACGTTCCTCCATTGAGTCGAAAAAACTTCTGATATCAGGAGGACCATGAGCTGTTGCTATCAATAAGGTGTCTGATTCATCATTTTCACCTCGAATAGAAGTAGTGACTTTTGTCAGAGGTTGCTTGTGTGAGCTCTGAGGGAACTTTATGCACTTGGCCAGATGATTCTGCCTCTTTGTTGCATTCTTCACATATGATTTGGCACATTATTTGTAAATGTACACATATTTTCCTTCTACATTAGCTGCAGTGGAATGTCTCCACACATCAGATGGTGCCAGTGGCATTTTCTTGTAAAGATGAGAAAAAAAGGAGTAAAGAAACCAACAAATACAATTCCATTTACAGATAAATGGTTAGATTAAACAACTCCTTTGTTAGGAAAATATTTTAAAATGAAACATGTATGGAAACAGGTGAATTAACACTCCTCAGTTAGCAGGCTCAAGCAAGCTAAAACCCACATGGTAGCAAAAACTAACTAACAGAAATTGTTAACAAGTTACAAATGATTTAAATACACTTTGCTGTGGGCTATTATTTACTAGTTAACAAAAGATCATGTATGTCATGCCACCCAGTATTGTAATCAAAACATACCAGAAAGCATGCAGGCCTTGGTTCAGACAGTGTAGTAGTGTGGGCTCAATAGTATCTCATTAGTGTGCAAGATCTTGAGAATCAGCTGTACATGTGATGGAAGAATGCACTGTGCATGCAGAGGGTTGCAATTCCATTG
Source organism: Oncorhynchus kisutch (assembly GCF_002021735.2). Taxonomy (NCBI): domain Eukaryota; kingdom Metazoa; phylum Chordata; class Actinopteri; order Salmoniformes; family Salmonidae; genus Oncorhynchus; species Oncorhynchus kisutch. The sequence continues at coordinate 23,045,801 of NC_034196.2, read as the reverse complement.
AATTGGGGATAGTTTAGACAAAATATGCCACAAGACCTAGAGTTGCCTTATGTGTATCCCACAAAAAAGGTTCACTGTTAAAGGCTAACTTTTTAAGCAAAATTCCCCAACTTCCAGGGCTTAGCTTCCCATGGAAAATGCCCGACCCTTTGCAGCCCTATGTGTGATTGTGTGGGTAGAGTCTAGTGCCAAATAGTCAGTGCAAAACAATTACGATAAAAAATATATATAATAAAAGTCAATATAAATAGTTTGGGTAGCCATTTGATTAACTATTCAGCAGTCTTATGGCTTTGGGGTAGAAGCTGTTAAGGAGCCTTTGCATCCCAGACTTGGAGCTCCAGTACCGCTTGCCATACAGTTGCAGAGAGAACTGTCAATGACTTGGGTAGCTGGAGTCTTAGACAATTTTTAGGACCTTCCGCTGACACTGGCTGGCATAGAGGTCCTGTATGGCAGGGAGTTCGGCCCCAGTGATGTACTGGTTCGTACGCACTACCCTATGTAGCATCTTGAGGTTGGATGCCGAGCAGTTTCCATACCAAGCAGTGATGCAGCCAGTCAATATGTTCTCAATGGTGCAGCTGTAGAACTTACTGAAGATCTGAGACCACATGCCAAATCTTTTCAGCCTGCTGAGGGGGAAGAGGCGTTGTCGTGCCCTCTTCAAGAATGTGTTGGTGTGTTTGGACCATGATAGGTCCTTAGTGATGTGGACACCCTCGACATGCAACACTACAGCCCTGTCTAATGTGAATGGAGGCGTGTTCGGCCTTCTGTTTCCTGTAGTCCATGATAAGTTATTTTGTCTTGCCCACATTGAGGGAGAGGTTGTTATCCTGGCATCACACTGCCAGGTCTCTGACCTCCTCCCTATATGCTGTCTCTTGGTCATTGGTGTTCAGGCCTACCACTTCAAATAAATAAAAAATATTTGTCACATACACATGGTTAGCAGATGTTAGTGCGAGTGTAGCGAAATGCTTGTGCTTCTAGTTCCGACAATGCATTAATAACCAACAAGTAATCTAGGTAACAATTACAAAACTACTACCTTATAGACACAAGTGTAAGGGGATAAAGAATATGTACATAAGATATATGAATGAGTGATGGTACAGAGCGGCATAGGCAAGATACAGTAGATGGTATTGAGTGCAGTATATACATATGAGATGAGTATGTAAACAAAGTGGCATAGTTAAAGTGGCTAGTGATACATGTATTACATAAGGATGCAGTAGATGATATAGAGTACAGTATATACGAATACATATGAGATGAATAATGTAGGGTATGTAAACATTATATTAGGTAGCATTGTTTAAAGTGGCTAGTGATATATTTTACATCATTTCCCATCAATTCCCATTATTAAAGTGGCTGGAGTTGAGTCAGTGTGTTGGCAGCAGCCACTCAATGTTAGTGGTGGCTGTTTAACAGTCTGATGGCCTTGAGATAGAAGCTGTTTTTCAGTCTCTCGGTCCCAGCTTTGATGCACCTGTACTGACCTCGCCTTCTGGATGATAGCGGGGTGAACAGGCAGTGGCTCGGGTGGTTGTTGTCCTTGATGATCTTTATGGCCTTCCTGTGACATCGGGTGGTGTAGGTGTCCTGGAGGGCAGGTAGTTTGCCCCCGGTGATGCGTTGTGCAGACCTCACTACCCTCTGGAGAGCCTTACGGTTGTGGGCGGAGCAGGTGCCGTACCAGGCGGTGATACAGCCCGACAGGATGCTCTCGATTGTGCATCTGTAGAAGTTTATGAGTGCTTTTGGTGACAAGCCGAATTTCTTCAGCCTCCTGAGGTTGAAGAGGCGCTGCTGCGCCTTCTTCACGATGCTGTCTGTGTGGGTGGACCAATTCAGTTTGTCTGTGATGTGTACGCCGAGGAACTTAAAACTTACTACCCTCTCCACTACTGTTCCATCGATGTGGATAGGGGGGTGTTCCCTCTGCTGTTTCCTGAAGTCCACAATCATCTCCTTAGTTTTGTTGACGTTGAGTGTGAGGTTATTTCCCTGACACCACACTCCGAGGGCCCTCACCTCCTCCCTGTAGGCCGTCTCGTCGTTGTTGGTAATCAAGCCTACCACTGTTGTGTCGTCCGCAAACTTGATGATTGAGTTGGAGGCGTGCGTGGCCACGCAGTCGTGGGTGAACAGGGAATACAGGAGAGGGCTCAGAACGCACCCTTGTGGGGCCCCAGTGTTGAGGATCAGCGGGGTGGAGATGTTGTTGCCTACCCTCACCACCTGGGGGCGGCCCGTCAGGAAGTCCAGTACCCAGTTGCACAGGGCGGGGTCGAGTTGGAGTTGTGCGCGGCCACGCAGTCGTGGTTGAACAGGAAGTACAGGAGGGGACTGAGCAGGTACCTCTGAGGGACCCCCATGTTGAGGGTCAGCATGGCGGATGTGTTGTTGCCTATCCTCACAGCCTGAGGGCGGCCCCTCAGGAAGTCCAGGATCCAGTTACAGAGGGAGATGTTCAGTTCCAGGGTCCTTAGCTTTGTGATGAGCTTGTAGAGCATTATGGTGTTGAACACTGAGCTGTAGTCAATGAACAGCGTTCTCATGTAGGCGGTCCTTTTGTCCAGGTGGGAAAAAGCAGCGTGCAGTGCAAAAGAGATTGCGTCATCTGTGGATCTGTTGGGGTGGTTTGTGAATTGGAGAGGATCCAGGGTTTCTGGGTTGATGGTATTGATGTGCCAGCTGGTCAGCGCATGCTCTGAGTACGTGTCCTGGTAATCTGTCTGGCTCTGCAGGCTTGTGAATGTTAACCTTTTCATTGGCTACAGAGAGCGCAGTTTTCACACATGTAGACACTGGTATTGTGCTGGCGAGAATGAAAATGGACGGACGGACGGACGGACGGACGGTAGATGTTCTACAGATGGTCATACTATCAACAGACTATCTGTTGTTCAGCAACTGCTTGCTAAGGTTAAGGTTAGGGTTAGAGATAGGGTTAGTAGATAGTTAGTTGAAATGTCACAGATAGTCTGCATCTACAGATACAGATGGATTATCCAAAGAAAGTGTTACCAAAATGATTTTCTAGGTCTAGTTGTGGTGCAGAAAACAGTCATCACGCTATAATTGGCTAAAGCAGAACTGCCACCCAGAATAATATTCCTCCATCATTATTATAGATTTAGTAAATTCCTCTGCCCACCCCCTGCAACAGTGAAATACAAGAGTTCAAGTCTCTGAAAGGCCGACTATAATTGCATTCTACCAAAATCACTGGATATTCAGACACATTGGTTGTCACAAAAGTCAATTTTATTATTACATTTGAAATTAGGTCTAAAATGTCAGCAACTGTCGAGGGGAATGTCTGACTGAGCTAAAGTTGCTCATTGCATAAAAAATTGTGAACACATTGCATCCTTGAAAGTTATGGGTGAAACAAAGATTGGCACAAAAAATATATGAGCAGCTGCAACTTCATGAGACAATGGGAAGTTCTTGATAGCTGGATCTTCTCTGCTGGGCTCACTTCCAATGTTTAATCTATACAAATACAAGGAGTATCACTAATCATTAACTCTACAAAGCCTTATCAAAGATCAGTTAACTTGTTCCTCATTTTTGCCACTCTACTTCCACGTCATTATAATCTTTTTTTTCTATGTGAACTGTTGAACTAATAATTAAAGAGAAATCTTGTGCATTTTTGTCATGATTTTTAAACACAGATCGGCCATTGAATGATGTACATCAGTGGTTCCCTACATTGTTTGGCTAACATTCCACCAACTGAATTTTGCTTTACCTGGAGTAGCCCTGAAGTTCCCCTCATCGTCTCATGAGTCTTCTCAAGTACCCCCTACGGACAGGCTAAGTACCCCCAGGGTTCCTAGTACTTCATGTTTCAATGCATTTCACTCTCACTGTCCTTTCCTACTACATTTGACAAAAGAAAATGTGAATGATTTCAGGAAGGGATGTGCACTATGCATAGGCTACCTCCATTTTTTGGCCAGTCAGTTTGAGCCGTTTAGCCATGAAACTGTTTATATTCTGTCCACCCTATTCATAGGAATCTCCCAGCATGTAAAGTTATTAATACACCTGCTTGGCATGTCTGCATAGTTATTTTGCTGTCGTCGGGCTCGTTGGATTAGAATCATGCGTGACAATCCAACAGAATGGTCAAAATGACAGATTGCTCGGGATGCCATAGGAAATGTCAAGTACATCTTGTTTCTCGTTCAGAAAGGAAATGACATTTACACACTCCTCCTTGCTCCATCATTGGGCAAATTGATTACATTACCCAAGCTCATCATGTTGTCATCTGTGTCATACTCCATGTAGTTTTTCTACCCCTCACTGAGCAACATGCAGTAGGTCATTCTAAAACACAGGTGGACAAGATATTGTTATAAAGGTTAATCTCACATGAAGTGATGACCAAGCACGCCTGCACACATGCTCACGCACACACACACAAACTGCACCTCTACTGTACATTGCTGAAAGCTGAAATATACAGTACCTCCCATAAACTATGTTATTCATTTCAAGGCTAAATTATTTTCCTCTTGAGGTTCAGTTAATTAAAGTGTGTAGATTTATATTTCAGCAAGAGGGAAAAAGCCACTTGATGCATTCAGTCTGAGCTAACCTGCATGGAGGTCAAAGCTGCAGGTAGCCTACTTTATCTTTCAGGGTTCTGTAATTTAGTAAAGCTAATTAGACTCATATGTTGCTTCCTGCAAAGGTCAACCAATAACTCTATCCTTGAACTCATTCACTTATTTTCTCTTGGAATGGATGGATAGGATATTTTGATAAATTATTAGGTCCAGGATTTTTTCTGACCACATGACCCGACCAGGAAAAACTATGGTTCCAGATTAGATGAATACATCTCTCGATGATCTTGGACACATCGTCTGTCATGTAACCTGTAAGAATTCCAGATCTACATGACAGAAATACCAAAGACATTGGTTCAGTGAAAGTTCCTAGAACATTTTTTTGGTTGTGGCAAATGTTCTCATAACACAAAAACTGTCCAGTTGTGCTTATGATTATACAATGTTTGTGTAAAACATTTATCTGATGTTGCAAGAACGTTCCCAGAAGACAATTTTTATGTTCTTTACTTGGAAACCTAATGAGAATGTTTGGGGAATGTTCTGTGGTGGTTGTTACAGATGTTGTGAACAACATTTTAGTGAATGTTAGGAGAATCTAACAAGGATATTTTATTTAAAACATTTCCCAGGTTTACTGGGTGGTAGTCTGTACACAGGAGATTAACATGATAGTTACCATTTATGACAATTATCCCCTTGTGTTGGCTCTGAATTTATGTTGAAGTATTTTATTAATGATTACAGCATGTTCTACAAATTAGCACATTGCCAAGTCCTTAAAGGGAAGTTGGCTCACTTTGGAATTTGGAACAAAATATGCAACAGTAGGGAGAGAGAGAGTGGGCTACTGGGATCGCTCTTTCTCTCCGGTAGGCCAACTTACCTAATGGTGTTTAACTCAATAATGATCCTCTTGAGGAAATATAGGAATGAGGGCAGATGAAAATCCTCACACAACAAAAACCAATGAAACAATACTAGCATGTAGGGCTTTTCTCTAATTTACAACAACGATGTCAGGTGGACAAACAGGTTAATGACAGAAATAAATGCAAATCCATCAGAGGTTACGTCACACTGGCTAGGCTGGAGAAGGAAGCTGCTGTGGACTTTTGAAAACATGTCAGATCACAGTGAGCCCAGAAGCAGCCTGTCCGATAGGGCCTATCTGATCCAGCTCCATCCAGGGTACTCTTTTCTCTCATTCGGCTCACCCCCACCCTCATAAAAAAGGAGGGGTGCAAGGGAGCAAAATAAATAAAATAAATAACAATATGGTGATGAGGCAAAGGGTAGCTACTTTGAAGAATCTCAAATAGAAAATATATGTTGATTTGTTTAACACTTTCTTGGTTACTATGATTCCATATGTGTTATCTTATAGTTTTGATGTCTTCACTATTATTCTGGAATGTATGTAATAGTAAAAAAAAACTTTTGACTGGTACTGTAAGAATTCAGGTTCAGGTTTACCACAGGTGCATCCAGGTAAATTCAATTGATTGGACATGATTTGGTAAGGCAAAAACATGTTTATATACAGTGGGGAGAACAAGTATTTGATACACTGCCGATTTTGCAGGTTTTCCTACTTACAAAACATGTAGAGGTCTGTAATTTCTTATCATAGGTACACTTCAACTGTGAGAGACGGAATTTAAATCCAGAAAATCACAATAATCCAGAAAATCACATTGTATGATTTTTAAGTAATTAATTAGCATTTTACCAAGACTCACCAAGACGCCTCCTAGAGCTGGCCACCCGGCCAAACTGAGCAATCGGGGGAGAATAACCTTGGTCAGGGAGGTCACTCTGGTCACTCTGACAGAGCCCCGCAGTTCATCTGTGGAGACAGGGAAACCTTCCAGAAGGACAACCATCTCTGCAGCACTCCAACAATCAGGCCTTTATGGTAGAGTGTCCAGACGGAAGCCACTCCTCAGTAAAAGGCACATGACAGCCCGCTTGGAGTTTGCCGAAAGGCAACTAAAGACTCTCAGACCATGCGAATCAAGAAACTCTGGTCTAATGATACCAAGTTAAAACTCTTTGGCCTGAATGCCAAGTGTCATATGTGGAGGAAACCTGGTACCATCCCTACAGTGAGCATGGTGGTGGCAGCATCATGCTATGGAGATGTTTTTCAGCGGCAGTGATTGGGAGACTAGTCAGGATCGAGGCAAAGATGAACAAAGCAATGTACAGAGATCCTTGATGAAAACCTACTCCAGAGCAGAACTCAGACTGTGGTGAAGGTTCACCTTCCAACAGGAAGCACACAGCCAAGACAACGCAGGATTGGCTTTGGGACAAGTCTCCTAATGTCCTTGAGTGGGCCAGCCAGAGCCCGGACTTGAATACTTGATATTTCAGTTCAGGTCATTATCCTGTTGTAAAAGGAAATTGGCTCCAATTAAACACAGGGTATGCCTAGCATGGCGTTGACAAATGGAGTGATAGCCTTCCTTCTTCAAGATACCTTTTACCCTTTACAAATCTCCCACTTTACCACTACCAAAGTACCCCCAGACCATCACAATGCCTACACCATGCTTGACAGATGGCATCAAACAGTCCTCCAGCATCTTTTCATTTGTTCTGCATCTCACTAATGTTCTTTGTGATCCGAACAACTCAAACATAGATTCCCCTGTCCATAACACTTTTGTCCAATCTTCCTCTGTCCAGTGTCTGTGTTCTTTTGCCCATCTTAATCTTTTCTTTTAATTGGCCAGTCTGAGATTTGGCTTTTTCTTTGAAACTCTGTCTAGAAGGCCAGCATCCCGGAGTCGCCTCTTCACTGTTGACGTTGAGACTGGTGTTTTGTGGGTACTATTTAATGAAGCTGCCAGTTGAGGTCTGTTTCTCAAACTAGACACTCTAATGTACTTGTCCTCTTGTTCAGATGTGCACGGGGGCCTCTCACTCCTCTTTCTATTCAGGTTAGAGTTTGCGCTGTTCTGTGAAGAGAGTAGTACACAGCGTTGTACTGAGATGAGAAATGAGGACCCCGGTCGGAAACCATTTCCACCGGGAGACCATGGATCCGGAAGACGTGCTGCAACATGAGATGCGCCGTTTCCTTGGCAGAGGGTAGTTTAGAGAGAGGGATAAAATGAGCAGCCTTAGAAAACCAATCCACCACTGTCAGAATGACGGTGTTGCCATCAGACGGGGGAATCCCAGAGAGATATGGGAACAGGGACGATGAGAGACTGGTAGGGGCTGAAGATGGCCAGAAGGAGCTTGCCGGAGTCTTGTTCTGGGCACTCACCGTGCATGTGGCGACGAAGGCAGAGACGTCAGGAACCATTGTGAGACACCAGAAACGTTGTCGAAGGAAGGCTAGGGTACGGCGGGAACCAGGATGACAGGTTAGCCTGGAGGAATGAGCCCATTCCAGGACCTGGGATGGGGCTGAGTTGGGGTCAAACAGCCGGTTAGCCGGGCACCCGTCAGGTCCAGGCTGGGAGCGTTGTGCCTTGCGAACCAGTGTCGCAATACCCCAATCCATTGTGGCTGCTAGGCATGAGGTAGGGAGAATGGTTTCGGAGGTCAAGGAACATTATCTTCAGTGGGTCATATGATTGAGTGTAGTCTGGCCCAGGAGTGGGAAGGTGAACGGAAAGGCTCTGGAGCAACGAACCACCCTTGTTGTCTCTGCCTGGCCGGTTCCCCTCTTTCCACTGGAATTCTCTGCCTCTAACCCTATTGCAGGGGCTGAGTCACTGGCTTACTGGGGCTCTCTCATACCGTCCCTGGGAGGGGTGCGTCACCTGAGTGTGTTGAGTCACTGATGTGGTCATTCTGTCTGGGTTGGCGCCCCCCCCCCCCCCCCCCCTTGGGTTGTGCCGTGGCGGAGATCTTTGTGGGCTATACTCAGCCTTGTCTAAGGATGGTAAGTTGGTGGTTGAAGATATCCCTCTATTGGTGTGGGGGCTGTGCTTTGGCAAAGTGGGTGGGGTTATATCATTCCTGTTTGGCCCTGTCCGGGGGTGTCCTTGGATGGGGCCACAGTGTCTCCTGACCCCTCCTGTCTCAGCCTCCAGTATTTATGCTGCAGTAGTTTATGTGTCGGGGGGCTAGGGTCAGTTTGTTATATCTGGAGTACTTCTCCTGTCCTATTCGGTGTCCTGTGTGAATTTAAGTGTGCTCTCTCTAATTCTCTCTTTCTCTCTCTCTCAGAGGACCTGAGCCCTAGGACCATGCCTCAGGACTACCTGACATGATGACTCCTTGCTGTCCCCAGTCCACCTGGCCGTGCTGCTGCTCCAGTTTCAACTGTTCTGCCTTATTATTATACGACCATGCTGGTCATTTATGAACATTTAAACATCTTGGCCATGTTCTGTTATAATCTCCACCCGGCACAGCCAGAAGAGGATTGGCCACCCCACATAGCCTGGTTCCTCTCTAGGTTTCTTCCTAGGTTGTGGCCTTTCTAGGGAGTTTTTCCTAGCCACCGTGCTTCTACACCTGCATTGCTTGCTGTTTGGGGTTTTAGGCTGGGTTTCTGTACAGCACTTTGAGATATCAGCTGATGTACGAAGGGCTATATATTATAGGTGAGAGAGAGCACCAGGCTTCACATTTTTGGACCCTGGGCGGTAGGAAATGGTAAAGTTAAATCTGGTAAACAACAGAGCCCACCGGGCCTGCCTGGAGTTGAGGCGCATGGCTGTACGGATATATTCCACATTTTAATGTTTGGTCCAGACCAAGAATGGCTGTTCTGCTCCTTCCCACCAGTGCCTCCACTCTTCCAATGCCATCTTGACCGCCAGGAGTTCTCAGTTGACTACATTGTAGTTCCTCTCTGTAGAATTGAGACGATGGGACAGGAAGGCACAGGGATGAAGCTTCTGGTCCTGGGCAGATTGCTGGGACACTCCAACATCAGAAGCATCTGCCACAACCACAAATTGACGAGATGGTGGATGAGGATGGGTGCTGTTGTGAACCTATACTTCAGGTCCAGAAAGGCTTTGTTGACAGCTGGAGACTATTTGAATGGTACCTTGGGAGGAGTGAGTGCCGAGAGGGGAGCCTCCAGGGTGCTGTGACCCCGAATGAAACAACGGTAGTTTGAGAATCCTAGGAAACTTTGCAACTGCACACTGGACATTGGTTGAGGCCAATCCACCACTGCTTTTACCTTTCCAGGATCCATCTGGACATTACCCTCAGCAATGACATATCCAAGAAAAGCGATTGTAGAGCTATGGAACTCACACTTCTCGGCTTTCACGAACAGTTTGTTAACCAGGAGACGCTGAAGGACCTGCCTGATGTGAAGAACATGTTCTTGGGCAGACCGGGAAAATACAGGATGTCGTCAAGGTAGAAGAACACAAAACGGTTGAGCATGTCCCGGAGCACATCATTTACCAACGCCTGAAAGACAGGGGGAAGACATTGAGACAGGCAAAATGGACTCCAACCCATGATGGAGCTTGTGGTCCAGTTAATAACAGGGTTATGTTTTTGGAGCCAGGAAAACCCCAAGACAACAGGAACACGAGGAACTGTACGGTCTCACTGTGGTTACCGGAAATCCGTATTTGAATGGGCACAGTAGTATGGGTGACTCCACCTATTGAGTGGCCGTCCAGTGCCCTAACATCCATGGGAACAGAGAGAGATTGAATGGGAATACCTAGCTCAGAAGCAATAGTAGCATCCGTAAGATTTTCGTCCACCCCAGAGTCAATGAGCACTCGGAGAGACTTAGATTGGTCTCCCCAAAGCACAAAAAAAGTGTGGGGTTGATGGGAATTAGGGAATTCCCAGTCTGACTCACCAAAGTACTTGTACCCACCAGAGACAAGGGTTTCCTAACGGGGCAGGTAGCTATGTAATGTCCTGCCCCTCCACAGTACAGACAACAGTTGGAATTCAGCATATGTGAGCGTTCCCCAACCGATAACCTAGCTCTTCCCAATTGCATAGGCTCAGGAGAATCCAACTCACCCATTGTTGATAATTCACAAGTTAGCTCGCGTGGCTTTGGATTCTCTCGTGAAGTCTGCCTTTGGGAACTTCCGGATTCCTTTGAAGGTGAGGGAGCCATAGCGGGTGAACGAGTGTGCCCGAGGCCAGACCTCCTCTCACTCCTGCGTTCCCTTAAGCGTCCATCAATTTTAATGGTTAGGGCGATGAGGGAGTCAAGATCCACCGGCAATTCCCGAGCAGCTAGCTTATCTTTTACCACCTCAGGTAATCTGTGAAGAAAGGTATCGAAGAGAGACTCCGGATTCCAGGCACTCTCTGCATCCAACGTGCAAAAATCAAACGAGTGGTCTGCCACACTACGGGTGTTTTGACGTAAATCAAGTAGCTTAATTGCCGCCTCTCTCCCGGATACCGGAGACTCGAATACCTTCCTCACCTCCACCATGAATTTCATCAGATGACAGCAAAGGGTGGATTGTTGCTCCCAAACAGCCGTGGCCCAGGAGAGCGCCCTTCCCGACATTAGAGTAATAATATATACTATCTTCGATCGGTCCAAAGGGAATGAAGATGGCTGTAGCTCAAAAATAAGCTTGCATTGAGAAAGAAATCCCCGACTGGTACCAGGATCTCCAGAATATCGCTCCGGAGGAGGTATGCGGGGTTCTCGGAGAACCGAGGTATGCTGTACCAACTCACCACTAAAAGGAACAAGATGTACCGAGAGGTTGGGGATTCTCAGGGATGGCTGATAGCCAATGAGTTAACTCCTTAATTAGCTCCATAGTAGCCTTAAACTCTTGGTTATGGCGTTCTGTCAGATAACTAAGCCTTTACAGAAGGTCCTGTAACAGCTCCTCATGTCTCTCAATGGTGGCTCCCTGCAGGGAGACAGTGTGGCGGAGCTGATCCAAGTCTGCTGGGTCTGTCATGGCCAGTTCGTACTATCATAACTCAGGGCGAGACCCAGATGCAGACACAGAAGGCAGATGGTTGGAGTCTTAGATGTTTAATAATCCAAAAAGGAGTAGGCAAGAGAATGGTCGTGGACAGGTAAAAGGTCAAAACCAGTTCAGAGTCCAGGAGGTACAGACTGGCAGGCATACTCGAAGCCAAGGCAGGCAGAATGGTCAGGCAGGTGTTTACAGAGTCCAGAAACAGGCAAAGGTCAAAACCCAGGAGGACTAAAAAAAGGAGAATAGCAAAGGGAGGAGAACGGGTAAAACTGCTGGTTGACTTGGAACATACAAGACGAACTGGCACAGAGAGACAGAAAACACGGGGATAAATACACTGGGGAAAACAAGTGACACCTGGAGGGAGTGGAGACAATAACAAGGACAGGTAAAACAGATCAGGGTGTGACAAGTTCAAAGGTGAAGAATGAGGAATGATCCCACTGGGCACACCCTGTCATTTCAATGTGTATTTGGATAATAATTGGTTGAGACATTGATCAATGACGTGTCATCTGTTATTCACCCACTCAAAAAGACAGCCAACAGTTATTTTATTTTGGTACTATCGCATTTGAAAACTATAATCAACTACATTTAAATATTGGAGTGAATTTGAGAACACATTGTGACCTGGTTTGACCAAAACACCATGAATTCAACAGGGATTGTCACCAATCCATAAAGTGTGTTGATAAGATGTTTAGAAATAGTTGACATTTTGTGATGTAAACTTATTTACATTAAATAAAGATAAGAGCCTGAGCTAGGAATAGGAAAACAAACTATCAATCAGGATCTTTCTGATTTTGCACACTCTTGAAAAGCACCCTGATATATATAATACAATTCTACTCATGGTGCAAAATGTATCTTCAAGATTTAAGGGTCTATACTACTGTTGACCATTGTCAATCTGTGTAACATAATTAGAACCGTAACTTGGAACAGCATTGTGTACATTTTGTCCATGTAAAAACAGTTTTGCTATTTTTGGGGTCCATGTAAAGAAAGGTTTAAATGAAAATGTAATGCACCACAAAATAGATGTACAAGCCACATTTTTCTTTATTAAAAAAATGTAAAAGGCATTTCTGGCACAGGCTTCTGGAAGCAAATGATAGATACAATAATAAAAAAAAGGCACTGTCGGAAAAGGCTTTGATGCTTTTCACTTCTTAAGAACTCTTTCATCCTCTTCCTCATTGGCCCTCCCACTGGCCCCCTTTGTGGTAATGTGCATATTTCAGGCAGGTTGACATCACCTGTAGCATTTCCGCCTCTGTAGCCTTTGATTTGCCAAGACTCACACCTGCTGTAAAGTGGGGAAACTAATATCAGCTAGAGAAGCTATGCAAATGTCATGTAAAATGTCATTATTTGGATTATTTTCTTTTATTCTTTTATTACTTTTATTATTTTCTTTAGGAATGTAGCGGAGTAAAAGTAAAAGTAGTCAAAAATATAAATAGTAAAGTAAAGTACAGATACCGCAAAAACAACTTAAGTAGTACTTTACACCATTTCACGAGGCGTATTGCATGTAACAGCCACTAAACAACTATTGATTTAGAACCACAGAGAGTTACCGCAAGTCGAAAAGAAAACAGGAGCTGCCTCCACTATTCCAGCACCATTTCAACTTCAACATTTCAACTTCATCAAATCACCTCTGTTTAGACTAATACAGTCAAAACTAAAAGATACAAAAAAACAATCTAGTCCAATCAATATAAGCTAAATATCATGTGGCTGTCCATGGTTCTGATTTATGTGCGTTTGTCTCACCCAACTTGAAGAGACACGCCAATGCCATCCTCCTCTCTTTCATATTGATAAAACGGTCTATCACTCTGTCATACAGTACACACTTATTTTTTGTAGTCCTAGGCTACCTGGCTAAAATGCTTGCTCTTTGAACTTCCATCCTCTCAGACCAGGGGCACAACAATGTATGAATTAATGGTTGGATCGGAATCACCGTTATAATCATTGGCTGGAATGGAGAATGAAGTCAAACCACAGGTCCAAATCCCTATGTCCATCCATGGCTAATTTAGGAAAAAGGCCAATTTTAGCTAGCCAGCCACCGGAGGACAACAACACAACAAGATGCAACAATTCAAGTTGTTTCTGTTAATGATGTACAGTATGCTCTCAACTTGATTTGATAGGAGAGAAGCCAAATCCAAGCTGGCCTCCCTTGCATTCAATGGTACAGGCGGCAACAATGTCATACTCGTTTGGAGCAGACAGTATCAGATAGATGGCCTACATGTAGAGAGACAGAGGGGGAGCTGTTTTGCTCACTCGGATGCTTTCTTCTGTGAGATACATTCAGCCTCTTGCAAATTGAAGGAAAATTATTAAAACACAGAAAGACTAAATAAAATGTGTGTATTTCTTTGGAATGGGGAAGCCTGGCTTCCCTTAGCATCCATGAATACACGCCACTGTACTGTACCTATGATGACGCTGCAAAGGCCCTGTTCCCTTTATTTCCTTTCATATTCATTGTTGACATGAGGCTGTTTGTCAGGTTTGTGTATAGAACACAAAATATGTACTTTACAAGCAAAACACCATGAACAAATTTAAAAGTAATAGTTTACCGGTGCATTGCTCTTTTCAACCGCTCTAGTATGTCTTCCCACACAGCTTTGAGATCTGAGATATCTGTAATTTTACAAAAGGACACTAATGCATTACACAAGTACAGGATTTTTCCATCCAGTACTATACGGCAATATAGTCATTCAATTCGGGGTGGCAGGTAGCCTAGTGGTTAGAGCATTGGACTAGTAACTGAAAGGTTGGGAGATCAAATCCCCAAGCTGACAAGGTCTGTTGTTCTGTCCCTGAACAAGGCAATTAACCCACTGTTCCTAGGCTGTCATTGAAAAGAAGAATTTGTTCTTAACTGACTTGCCTAGTTAAATAAAATTAATTAATTTCTTACCATGTATTTTCTCAAATTATTCTCCATTAGCTGCTCTTCCATCTTCAATCTCATTCAGCTTGAAGTAGAATTCTTCAACCGGACTCGGGCGACTGTCCTTTAAAATGGAAACAAAGTAGTTTTACATTCGTTCACTTCCAAATATAATACCATAATTTCAGTATAATAAAAAAATATTTAAAAATGTCATACTTGCATCCGGCATAGGAAAAGGGTCAGCCTTTGCAATGCTTTGGTGAGGGTGATCTCTCATCTGAAGAGGCAGAAAGAGACTTTGGTCTCCCATATGACCTATCCTTGGAGCATGAAGACTAAAATATTTGACAACATCATGGCAATTCTTGGTGCAATTAGAATACCTTATTATTATAATTTTTCAATTGAACCTTTATTTAACTAGGCAAGTCAGTTAAAAACAAATTTCTATTTACAACGATGGCCTACCAAAAGCCCAAAAACCTCCTGCCGGGACAGTGCCTGCGAATAAAAAATAAAACAATAACAATAATACAGGGCAAAACACACATCACGACAAGAGAGACAACACTACATAAAGAGAGACCTCAGACAATGACATAACATGGCAGCAAAACATAGCATGGCAGCAACACAGCAGTAACCTTTCTCAAATACATTGATGAAGAACAAGAATAAGGGGTTGGCTTACGTTGTGAATGGTCCTCCTCACTGTAATCGCTTGGTGTCTTGTGCAGCGTTTTAGTTTGCCGTTTCCCCATTCCCAGTCTTAGTGGCATGTGTTGTGCTTTAGTTTGCCGTTTCCCCATTCCCAGTCTTAGTGGCATGCGTTGTGCTTTAGTTTGCCATTTCCCCATTCCCAGTCTTAGTGGCATGTGTTGTGCTTTAGTTTGCCGTTTCCCCATTCCCAGTCTTAGTGGCATGCGTTGTGCTTTAGTTTGCCGTTTCCCCATTCCCAGTCTTAATGGCATGCATTGTGCTTTAGTTTGCCGTTTCCCCATTCCCAGTCTTAGTGGCATGCATTGTGCTTTAGTTTGCCGTTTCCCCATTCCCAGTCTTAGTGGCATGCGTTGTGCTTTAGTTTGCCGTTTCCCCATTCCCAGTCTTAGTGGCATGCGCTGTGCTTTAGTTTGCCGTTTCCCCTCATCACCACCAATACTTGGTTGCTTGCAGGGTAGCCTAGTGGTTAGAGTGTTGGATTAGTAACCAGAAGGTTGCAAGTTCAAACCCCCAAGCTGACAAGGTACAAATCTGTCAGTTCTGCCCCTGAACAGGCAGTTAACCCACTGTTCCTAGGCTGTATTTGAAAATAAGAATTTGTTCTTAACTGACTTGCCTAGTTAAATAAAGGTAAAATAAAAAATTCTGCCTTTTGCTTCTTAGTGGCACTGGCACAGGTTCTATCGATTCGGAGCAGTATTTAGTGGGGGCTTGGGAAGGCTTAAAAAAAATAACACATGCAAGTGTAAAATAACGTGCAGGATTTTCCACACACATTTGTAAGGCAACCTAAACACAATTTAATTTCTACCATACTTTAAACCAAAATTCTAAATGGAGAGTTTCATACTTGTGACTGTCACAGGAAAAGGGTCTGATCCTTTGCAGCGATTTGGTGAGGAGGATCCCTCAATTAAGGAAAAAGTAGACTCGTTATGCTCCAGGGTTAAGCCATGTGAGAGACCAATATGATTCTCTGCAATAAAAGATTGAACATCATGCCAATTGTTTTTACAATTAGAATACCTTTCTCAAATACAATGACCAAGAATAAGGAGTTGGCTTACATTGTAAAGGGTCGTCCTCACCGTCATTACTTGGTGAGGTGTGTTGCGTTTTAGCCTTTTGCTTCTTGGTAGCAGTGGCATATGTTTTTTGGTGCTTGGGGCATATTTTGGTTAGGGGTAGACCTTTGCCTGAAAATAAACATGCAAGTGTAAAATAACGTCCAGACTTTTTCTGAACACGTCCTGTGTTTAGGTTTTACTGAAGTGGAAATAGACTTAAAAAGTCAAACTAAACACATTACCAAACTTTAAACTAAAATTCTACAACGTGCCAAAGTTAACCTCCCAAGCTCTTACCCCCTAGACTGGAAACCCAGGCAGATTTTGGCTCAGTTTCAAATTTGTTTTACTACACTAAAAATGGTGAAACATGGCCACAAGCTTGTAGATTTGAAAGGATCAGTTAAAGTTATATCGGAAAAGGTCCTCAGAGTCTATCAACAGGCAAGGTGGTTCTATGGTGGCTAGGGTTTAGGGACAAGGGGTCAATTAGTAATCAGAAATGCAGGCTAACATGCTTACAGTACATAACTTGGAGTCAGTACACTAAAACCTGATACATTTACTCAAATGGCTTGAGTAAACCGAACGCATTGGACAATTTGAGTTAGAAAAATTTATAATTTGAGCATACTGTACTGTCAATATTTGGGTAAGCACGTCAAGTGTTGTTTTTAGTTGTACTTGAATAAATGTAAATGGAACATAATATTATTGAGTGAAGCTAACTTAAATGACCTTGTCAACATCACTTAAATATACACTGAACAAAAATATAAATGCAACATGCAACAATTTCAAAGATTTTACTGAATTACAGTTAATAAGGAAATCAGTCAATTGAAATGAATGTATTAGGCCATAGTCTATGGATTTCACATGACTGGGAATACAAATATGCATCTGTTTGTCACAGATACCTTAAAGAAATGTATGGGTGTGGATCAGAAAACCAGTCAGTATCTGGTGTGACCACCATTTGCCTCATGCAGTGCAACACATCTCCTTCAAATAACGTTGATCAGGCTGTTGATTATGGCTTATGGAATGTTGTCCCACTCCTCTTCAATAGCTGTGCAACGATTATGGATATTGTCGGGAACTGGAACACGCTGTCGTACATGTCAATCCAGAGCATCCCAAACGTACTCAATGGGTGACATGTCTGGTGAGTATGCAGACCATGCAAGAACTGGGACATTTTCAGATTCCAGGAATTATGAACAGATCCTTGCGACATGGGGCCGTGCATTATCATGCTGAAACATAAGGGGATGGTGGCGGTTGAATTACATGACAATGGGCCTCAGGATCTCGTCACGTTATCTCTGTGCATTCAAATGGCCTTTGATAAAATGCAATTGTGTTCATTGTTCGTAGCTTATGCATGCCCATACCATAACCCCACCACCACCATGGGAAACTCTGTTCACAATGTTGACATCAGCAAACCACTTGCCCACATGAGGCCATACTGCCATCTGCCCAGTACAGATGAATCCAGAATTAATCTTTGAAGAGCGCACTTCTCCAGTGTACCAATGGCCATCGAAGGTGAGCATTGCCTACTGAAGTTGATTACGATGCTGAACTGCAGTCAGGTGAAGACCCTAGTGAGGACAACGAACAAGCAGATGAGCTTCCCTGAGATGATTTCTGACAGTTTGTGCTGAAATTCTTTGGCTGTGCAAACCCACAGTTTCATCAGTTGTCTGGGTGGCTGGTCTTAGGCGATCAGGCAGGTGAAGAAGCAGGATGTGAAGGTCTTGGGCTGGTGTGGTTACACGTGGTCTGGAGTTGTGAGGCCGGTTGAATACTCTGTCAAATTCTCTAAAACGACTTTGGAGGGGGCTTATGGTAGAGAAATTATTCGGGCTTATGGTAGCGAAAGTATTCGGCCCCCTTGAACTTTGCGACCTTTTGCCACATTTCAGGCTTCAAACATAAAGATATAAAACTATATTTTTTTAGTCTCAGAGGTCCGTTAAAAGCGCAGAGAGCATCATGAAGAACACGGAACACACCAGGCAGGTCCGAGATACTGTTGTGAAGAAGTTTAAAGCCGGATTTGGATACAAAAAGATTTCCCAAGCTTTAAACATCCCAATGAGCACTGTGCAAGCGATAATATTGAAATGGAAGGAGTATCAGACCACTGCAAATCTACCAAGACCTGGCCGTCCCTCTAAACTTTCAGCTCATACAAGGAGAAGACTGATCAGAGATACAGCCAAGAGGCCCATGATCACTCTGGATGAACTGCAGAGATCTACAGCTGAGGTGGGAGACTCTGTCCATAGGACAACAATCAGTTGTATATTGCACAAATCTGGCCTTTATGGAAGAGTGGCAAGAAGAAAGCCATTTCTTAAAGATATCCATAAAAAGTGTCGTTTAAAGTTTGCCACAAGCCACCTGGGAGACACACCAAACATGTGGAAGAAGGTGCTCTGGTCAGATGAAACCAAAATTGAACTTTTTGGCAACATTGCAAAACATTATGTTTGGCGTAAAAGCAACACAGCTCATCACCCTGAACACACCATCCCCACTGTCAAACATGGTGGTGGCAGCATCATGGTTTGGGCCTGATTTTCTTCAGCAGGGACAGGGAAGATGGTTAAAATTGATGGGAAGATGGATGGAGCCAAATACAGGACCATTCTGGAAGAAAACCTGATGGAGTCTGCAAAAGACCTGAGACTGGGACGGAGATTTGTCTTCCATCAAGACAATGATCCAAAACATAAAGCAAAATCTACAATGGAATGGTTCAAAAATAAACATATCCAGGTGTTAGAATGGCCAGGTCAAAGTCCAGACCTGAATCCAATCGAGAATCTGTGGAAAGAACTGAAAACTGCTGTTCACAAATGCTCTCCATCCAACCTCACTGAGCTCGAGCTGTTTTGCAAGGAGGAATGGGAAACAATTTCAGTCTCTCGATGTGCAAAACTGATAGAGACATACCCCAAGCGGCTTACAGCTGTAATCGCAGCAAAAGGTGGCGCTACAAAGTATTAACTTAAGGGGGCTGAATAATTTTGCACGCCCTATTTTTCAGTTTTTGATTTGTAAAAAAGTTTGAAATATCCAATAAATGTCGTTCCACTTCATGATTGTGTCCCACTTGTTGTTGATTCTTCACAAAAAAATACAGTTTAATATCTTTATGTTTGAAGCCTGAAATGTGGCAAAAGGTTGCAAAGTTCAAGGGGGCCGAAAACTTTCGCAAGGCACTGCAGCTTCAGTGGACATTCCTGTAGTCAGCATGGCAATTGCATGCTCCCTCAAAACTTGAGACATATTTGGCATTGTGTTGTGTGACAGAACTGCACATTTTAGTGGCCTTTAATCGTCCCCAGCACAAGATGCACCTGTGTATACGTCATGCTGTTTATTCAGCTTCTTGAAATGCCACACCTGTCAGGTGGATAGACTTTCTTGGCAAAGGAGAAATGCTCACTAACAGGAATGTAAACAAATGTGTGTACAACATTTGAGAGAAATAAGCTTTATGTGCGTATGGAACATTTCTGATATTATTTATTTCAGCTCATGAAACATGGGACACTTTACACTTTACATGTTGCATTATATTTTTGTTTCATGTATTTACAACATCTCATGAGATTAATTGTCTTGCAATTTTCAAGTAGATTTTACAAGATATATTTTTTAACCATTTTACAAGGAATTTTCAACTCAATTTCAACATATACAGTTACAGTCAAAGGTTTGACCTACTCATTCAAGGGTTTTTCATATTTTTTAAAACTATTTTCTACATTATAGAATAATAGTGAAGACATCAACACTATGAAATAACACATATGGAATAATTTAGTAACCAAAAAAGTGTTAAACAAAATATATTTTATATTTGAGATTCTTCAAAGTAGCTACACTTTGTGTTGATGACAGCTTTGCACACTTTTAGCATTCTCTCAACCAGCTTCACCTGGAATGCTTTTCCACCAGTCTTGAAGGAGTTCCCACATATGCTGAGCACTTGTTGGCTGCTTTTCCTTCACTCTGCAGTCCAACTCATCCCAAACCATCTTAATTGGGTTGAGGTCGGGTGACTGAGGAGTCCAGGTCATCAAATCAAATCAAATGTATTTATATAGCCCTTCGTACATCAGCTGATATCTCAAAATGCTGTACAGAAACCCAGCCTAAAACCCTAAACAGCAAGCAATGCAGGTGTAGAAGCACCGTGGCTAGGGAAAACCTAGAAAGAAACCTAGAGAGGAACCAGGCTATGTGGGGTGGCCAGTCCTTTTCTGGCTGTGCCGGGTGGAGATTATAACAGAACATGGCCAAGATGTTCAAATGTTCATAAATGACCAGCGAGGTCATCTGATGCAAACCAAATGATAGTCCCATTAAGCACAAACAAGATGGAATGGCATATCGCTGCAGAATGCTGTGGTAGCCATGCTGGTTAAGTGTTTCTTGAATTCTAAATAAATCACTGACAGTGTCACCAGCAAAGGACCCCCACACCATCACACCTCCTCCATTGCTCACGGTGGGAACCACAATTGCAGAGATCATCTGTTCACCTACAAAAATGTCAAATTTGGAAAAATTTGGATCAGCCAAAGGACAGATTTCCATTGCTCGTGTTTCTTAGCCCAATTATTTATTTGGGCTGCAATATCTGCGGCTGGTAACTATAATGACATTTATCCTCAGGAGAGGTAATTCTGGGTCTTTCTTTCCTGTGGCGGGCCTCATGAGAGCCAGTTTCATCATAGCGCTGATGGTTTTTGTGACTGCACTTGAAGAGTCTTTCAAACGTTCTTGAAATTATCCGGATTGACTGACCTTCATGTCTGAAAATAATGCAATTCCACAAATGAACTTTTAACAAGAAATACCTGTTCAGTGAAATGCATTCTAGGTGACTACCTCATGAAGCTGGTTGAGAGAATGCCAAGAGTGTGCAAAGCTGTCATTAAGGCAAAGAGTGGCTACTTTGAAGAATCTCAAATGTAAAATATATATATTTGTATATTTGTTTAACACTTTCTTGGTTACTACATGATTCCATATGTGTTATTTCATAGCTTTGATGTCATGACTATTATTCTACAATGTAGAAAATAGCAAAAATAAAGATAAAATGCTTGAATGAGTAGCTGTGTCCAAAGTTTTGACTGGTTCTGTACATGGTTTTGAAGATTACTGTCACGCCCTGATCAGTTTCACTTGTTCTTGTGATTCTCTCCACCTCCTCTAGGTGTCGCTTATTTTCCCCAGTGTATTTATTTCAATGTTTCCTGTCTCCCTGTGCCAGTTCGTCTTGTAAGACGTCAACCAGTGTCTTTTCCTGTGCTCCTGTTTTCTATTCTCTTTTTCTAGTCTTCCCGGTTTTTGACCCTGTTTTTTTCTGGACCCACCTGCCTGACCCACCTGCCTGCCCCTTCTGCCTGACCCTTCTGCCTGCCCTGACATCGAGCCTGTCTGCCACAGTCCAGATGTCCGTCTGTCGCTGTTGGCGTACCTGGAAAATAGCTTGGGCAGCTCTTCTCAAGACAACCTCCAGGTGTGGTTGACAAGCAGACCGCCACCGGATTCTGGCTTCTCACTATCGGGTCGGGCAGGGGGTATGAATGTCCACTCGGGACCTACCCCTCCGGGTAGAATCCCATAAACTTTCCCCCCATTTAATTGGTCCTATCCCCATTTCTAGAGTCATTGTCCCACTGTTGTCCATCTGCTGTTGCCCCGTACCCTCCGTGTTCACCCTATTTTTAATTTGACCGGATTAAGCCCTTGTCTCACAGTCCTGTCTTCTGTTTCTAGGCCCATCCCTCCCCCCAGGTCATCGCAGCCAGCCTGCGTATACAATGAGATGCCTCCTGAGAGTTTGACCACTGGGCAGGGGTTTCCAGTACCTGGTTGACTGAGGGGGTTATGGTCCGGAGGAGAGGTGCTGGGTTCCTGCTAAAGACATTCTGGACCCGGCCCTCATCACCGATTTTCACCACTGACAGCCCGATCAGGTATAGGGGGGTGTACTGTCACGCCCTGATCTGTTTCACCTGTTCTTGTGATTGTCTCCACCTCCTCCAGGTGTCGCTTATTTACCACAGTGTGTTTATCCCAGTGTTTTCTGTAACTCTGTGCCAGTTCATCTTGTATGTTTTCAAGTCAACCAGCGTGTTTTCCTGTGCTCCTGTTTTTTATTCTCCTTTTCTATTCTTCCCAGTTTTTGACCCTTGCCTGCTTTTTCTGGACCCACCTGTCTGGCCCTTATGCCTTTCATGGCACAATAAATTGTGAAATTCCATTGAAAAATGTTGATTCCAGCAGTATGCGCCCATTAGGATGAGAAGTTGTGCACATTCAGAGAATGTAAGGCAACATTTGAGACTCAAGTGCCTGCTTCTAAAATCTCACATGGAAACAGACAGGGATACTCCTCTTCTCCTCCACTTCTCCAAGCACTCACTTCTGGACTGAGACACACTTTCATCCCTTCCATTTACTCATTCTATTATCTTTCTTTTCAAGTGTTTATTAAAGGAGTGCTTGAAGCATGAGGCCATGATAAAAACGTAACAGTCCATGATCAAGTCAGAAAAGCTTTTCAACCTTTCGAAGTTCAGGAAGTGCGCTTATTGAATAACAGAAAAAAAGAAGAGTGTCTCCCGCTCTCGCTCTCATACTACATAATTAACATCATAGAGAACAAGTGCTGGGAGCGAATTATCTGTAACTCATGATAGCCACTCAGTCCAGCGCCTCCGTTGCCATGATTAATCTGTGGCTCACTACTGGCTCTGGGCAAACATTGAGTAATGACATTTCTAAGCTCCGTCAGAGTGGTGAGGAACACCCAAAGAGCTGGGGGAGAAAAGATAGACTCTCAAATTGCATTTTACTTTCATTTGGCAGTCTGGCCAGGTAAACCTTTCTAATAGCCTTTTGAAATGTTACCTGCTTGACAAACTGCACCATGGATATGAAAATATTTAATGGATTGTTGTGTCAGACGTCAAAGCACTGTTATGCAATAAGATGATGACGGATTCTGATTCTGCCAGGTCTGTACAACGCCTCAGTGTTCTCTGCTGTGATCGCTGTGCGCCTGTGACCCCTTTGATGTCATGTTCCCAGGGGAAGGCAGGCAGAGGATGCTCTTGTCTTAATGGCATTGCTCAATGTTTACCCAGAGCCAGTAGCAAGCCACAGATGAATCATAGCAGTGGAGGCGCTAGACTGATTTAACAGGTTAGACTCAGATACCATATGAGTTAGAGTTAATTAGCTCTCAGCACTCTTCTCTATTAGGTTAATTAGAGAGAGAGAGAGAGAGAGAGAGAGAGAGAGAGAGAGAGAGAGAGAAAATCACCATGGCATGCTATTGACCATGTTTGATGGACTGCTTTTATCTTATTTCCCTAATATACAGTACAAGTCAACATTTTGGACACACCTACTCATTCAAGGGCTTTATCTTTATTTTTACTATTTTCTACATTGTAGAATAATAGTCATGACATCAAAGCTATGAAATAACACATATGGAATCATGTAGTAACCAAGAAAGTGTTAAACAAATATACAAATATATATATTTTACATTTGAGATTCTTCAAAGTAGCCACTCTTTGCCTTAATGACAGCACACTCTTGGCATTCTCTCAAACAGCTTAATGGGGTAGTCACCTTGAACGCATTTCAATTAACAGGTGTTTCTAGTTAAAAGTTAATTTGTGGAATTGCATTTGAGCCAATCAGTTGTGTTGTGACAAGGTAGGGGTGGTATGCAGAAGATAGCCCTATTTGGTAAAAGACCAAGTCCATATTATGGCAAGAAGAACAGCTCAAATAAGCGAAGATAAACATCCGTCCATCATTACTTTAAGACGTTGTTACGAACGCCTCTAGGAATAGGGAACGCAACACCCTGCGACAACTCAACTCCCTGTGGAGGGAAAGAGGTATGGGATTGTAGGTGCGAGTAAGGATGTTGCGTTCCCTCTTCCTAGAGGCGTTCGTAACATAATGGGGGCTCATCCGAGATCCCATTAAACCCACCGGACCCTGCTGCTGTGAGCTCTCTGTGGTTAGTGATTCAGGGGTGATGGTAGGTTGTGAGTTTGGATGACTTGTTTAGTTTGTGTGTATTCAGTAGACTGCAGTGTACAAGATGGCTGCCTCAGCCATCTCCAAGTTTATTGAGGCGCCCTCTGTTGATCGTTTGAGGTTGCGGAAAGTAGACCTTTTTGCTATAGCTGACCATTATGGACTCTTCGTCCCTGAGAAAGCCCTGAAGGCTGAGCTTTTGGTGCTAGTCAGGGAGGGTTTAGTGAGAAAACAAATTCTCTTGATGAATGATAAGGAGAGGGAGGCTTCAGGAGAGGAGACGGGTAGACCTTCCGATTCCAAGTCGGAGGACAGGGCGGAGGAAGGAGTTACCCGTAACCCCTTTACATTGCCCCGATTTGAACCTTTATCTTCTGCTTCGGGTCGTTCAGACGGGACCGCTAGGCTGAAGGTGAGGGTGGCCCGTTTAGAAATGCAGCAAAAAGATAAAGAGACACAGATGACTTTCAATCTAGAAATTTGGAAAATGGAAATCGACAAGGTGGTGAGGATCCATCAACTGGAACTAGACGCTGGCTCCAGTGTGACTCCACAAGCTGCTGATCATCAAGCCCACTTCGATGTTTGTAAAAATATAGCGTTTGAGCGTGTGGCCGCTGCGCTGCATTGGTCACTCGAGGTTTGGCCGCTCCTGTTGCAATGTCAATTGTCTGGGAAAGCCCAGGAAGTAGTAGCTGCTCTCTCCCTGGAAGACAGTTTACACTATGATACAGTTAAAACGACCACGTTGCGGACTTATGAGTTGGTGCCTGAAGCTTATAGGCAGCACTTCAGGAACCACAAAAAATCCTCTCACCGTACGTTTGTTTGCAAGGGACAAAGAGACTCTGTTTAATCGCTGGTGTTCAGCCAGCAAAGCTAATACCTTTGCTGATATTGGGGAGTTGATGCTGTTGGAGGATTTTAGAAACAACCTCCCTGATAGAATTGAAGGTAATTTAAATGAACAGAAAGTAGTGACATTGGCCCAGGCAGCAGTGTTGGCAGATGAGTATGCTTTGACACACAAGACTGCCTTTGGTGCGCCTCATTTTGAAGGCCAAATGATTACGTCCTCAGTGCCTCCTTCAGGTCGCTTTTCCTCTGACAACCCTAAGCCTTTTCATGAAATCCGTGAATGTTTTTACTGTCACCAAAAGGGTCACGTGATTGCAGACTGCCCAATTTTGAAAAATAAACCGAAACAGTCCCTGTCACCTTCAAGTGGATACTACAGGTTATGTATACCCTCTTGCCTACGCACTCCAAAGGAACAAAAACAGAATAACAAAACCAAGTTCAATAATCAAAACACTGCATCCTATTTACACACACAGGACATACTAATGAACTCTCTCTCAGCAACACTAACCAAAATAGGATATCACTCTCAGCTCTCTTCTGAGCAACAACCAACCCAGGATATAACCCTCAACTCTCTCAACAACAACCTGTCTGCTGGGCAACAGAACACCGGCTTATATATCTGGGGAAGGAGTTGGTAATTGAAGACGGCTGCATCCTCTGACGAGAGAGCAGGGTTAGCTCCAATCATCAATGGGGCCGACCAATCAGCTGTGTGGGGAGAATTTCAGGAAGCCATTTCCTGAAACACACACTCACAAATATACAAACCACAACACAGAAACTGGGGAACGTAACAGACGTGAAGGTCGGTTAATGCGGGACATTTCAAGAACTATGATGAAACTGGCTCTCATGAGGACCGCCACAGGAAAGGAAGACCCAGAGTTACCTCTGCTGTAGAGGATAAGTTCATTAGAGTTAACTGCACCTCAGATTGCAGCCCAAATAAATGCTTCACAGAGTTCAAGTAACAGACACATCTCGACATCAACTGTTCAGAGGAGACTGCATGAATCAATCCTTCATGGTCAAATTGCTGCTAAGAATCCACACCAATAATAAGAAGATACTTTCTTGTGCCAGGAAACACGAGCAATGGACATTAGACCGGTTGAAATCTGTCCTTCGGTCTGATGAGTCTAAATTTGAGATTTTTGTTTCTAACCGCCGTGTCTTTGTGAGAAGCAGAGTAGGTGAACGGATGATCTCTGCATGTGTGGTTCCCACTGTGAAGCATGGAGGAGGTGAGATGGTGTGGGGGTGCTTTGCTGGTGACAATGTCAGTGATTTATTTAGAATTCAAGGCACCCTTAACCAGCATGGCTACCACAGCATTCTGCAGTGATAAGCCAGTCCCACTAAGTGTAAACCAGATAGGATATCATTTGTTTTTCAACAGGACAATGACCCATAACAGACCTCCACGTTGTGTAAGGGCTATTTGACCAAGGAGAGTGATGAGTGCTGCCTCATATAAATGTCAGGAATTGTGAAAAACGGAGTTTAAATGTATTTGGCTAAGGTGTATGTAAACTTCCGACTTCAGCTGTACATAAACATATCTATAGTTTTCGAATATAACTTTGTTTTTCCCTTCAAACCCCACCACCCTTCCCCCAATTGGAGTAAACTAATAAACAACAACACTTAGGCTTCTACCTTCAGTTTATCATATTATACACATTTTACAGACACAATCTATTTTACAATAGTTATTTATATATATATATATATTTTTATTTATTTAAAGTTTTATGAAGTGTTCTTGTTTTTCAACCAACAAAACACATTCCAAATTCACAGATGTGACAGGCTTAAAAAAAAGAAAGTAATAATAATATATATTAAAAAGTTATTTTATATATATATATATATATTATATACATACATACATGCACACATACATACACACAAAGAACAAGTATAAAATAAGCATATATATATCAAACTTGCAGCAGCACTATCAAGGCACCTTACACAACATGTATCTGCTCATTCCACTAATCACCCCATTCACTCTGTCCAAAATATAGTTGAGTAGTGGAGACTAGAGTTTATCAAACTTGGGCAGTCTCTTGTGGAGGTCATAAGTGAGCTTTTCAAGAGGGAGAAAATCAACAATCTGGTCAATCCACATGTTAAATGTAGGAGAGGTATTAGAGGCCCACAATATAGGAATACATTTCTTAGCAAAGTATTTAATAGTCATAAGAAAATGTTCTCTGTCAGGATCAAGAACAAAGTCCTGCTGGGCATTAAGAAGATAGATACACGGGGTCATATCAAACTGTTCATCTCGTATTTTCTGTGCAGCAGTATGTCTGCAAGTCTGGGTTGCCTACTATAGGCGAGTGAGAACATATTTGGGAGGAAATACCCAGGTATTTCTTACAGTCCCTCCATGGTAGTAGGGTGCTGTAAATTACAAAGGTTTTGGCTATGTTGCCCACTTCACTAAAGTTATTAATTAATATAATGGAGCTTAGGGGCAAAGAACCACAGGATTGGGCTTCTATCTGAATCCACGTTGACTCTTGTCTGTTTGTGATCCATGTTAGCATGTTGCGGATTTGGGCAGACCAGTAGTACAATTGAAGGGAGGGAAGGGCAAGACCACCCTTAGATTCAGGATTCGATAGAGTGGAGAACTTGATCCTAGGTTTTTTATTGCCCCATATAAATTTGGTGATGCTTTGGTTAGTTGTTTTGAAAAAGGAAACTGGGAGATAGCATGGGGGCATCTGAAATAAGTAGTTCAGTCTAGGGAGGATGTTCATACGGATGACAGTAATTCTTCCTAGTAAGCTAATTGGGAGGGAGATCCAGGTTTGGAGATCGTTCTTGATTCGATCCAGGAGTGAAAGATAATTTTCCTTGAAAAAGCTATTCAGATCTGGTGTTATGAAGATCCCGAGGTATTGAAACCCCTTTGTTTTCCATTGGAAAGGACATAGTGTCTTCATAGAGCTGGTGAGTGTAATGTTGAGAGGGCAGACAGTGGATTTGTTAAAATTGATCGTATAACCTGAAAACTTGCCATACTGAGCAATTGTGTCTAAAATGAGAGGGAGGGATTTCTCAGGGTTGGATATGTAGAGCAAGACATCATCAGCATAAAGCGAAATCTTGTGCTGCAGGCCGCCTGCAGAAACACCCATAATACTTGGATTGCTCCTTACTCTGCCAGAGGCTCTGCCCCCAACAAGTAGAGCAGGGGGGACCGCGAGCACCCTTGTCGTGTGCCCCGTTCCAAAGGGAATCTGTCAGAGTTCAGTCCATTAGTAGTCACCATGTCATTTGGATGAGTGTATAGTGATTTAATCCATTTAATAAAGTTTGGGCCCATATTGAACTTTTCTAAGACTGAAAACAGAAAGCTCCACTCCATCCTGTCAAACGCCTTCTCAGCATCCAGTGAAGCCAGCAGGACAGGGGTCTTCTGTGCGTTTACTTGATCAATAATATCTAAAAGACGGCGAATGTTATCAGAAGAGTATCTGTCTCTAATAAATCCAGTTTGGTCCGCTTTTATTATTTTGGGAAGAAGTGTGTTTAGTCTTTTGGTGAGCAATTTGGTCATTATTTTGTAGTCGAAATCCAACAAGCTTATGGGCCGGAAGGACGAGCAAGAAAGAGGGTCCTTATCTTTTTTGAGCAACACTGTAATGCGAGCTGTGTGCATGGAGTCTGGGAGAACTCTGTTTTTGCAAAAATCCTCCAGCATTGGCATGAAGATGGGGCTGAGCTGGGGCCAAAAAGCTTTGGAGAACTCTCTGGGGAATCCATCTGGGCTTGGGGACTTATTAGGTGGCACGGAGGTAATTGCCTCCAGGATCTCCTCAGGAGTGAAGGGGGAGTTGAGATCTTCTTGGTCGGTCTCTGATAATTTAGGTAGCGAGATTCCCTCTAGGAAGGAGTGGAGTTCTGCCTCCGTGTGTTTTCTCTCAGAGGTATATAGTTTGCAGTAAAAATCATGGTAAGTTAAATTGATATATTTTTTGGGGTCATATGTGATCTCGTCCTCTGCTTTTCGGATAGCCATGATTGTACGCTCTGACTGCTCTTTTTTAAATTGGTAAGCAAGCAATCTACTCAGCCTATTGCTATACTCATGGTATTTCTGTTTAGTAAAGAACTTTTTTTATCTCCCGAGTGTAGTCCAAATTCAGTTTGGCTTTGGCTGCTTTAAGTTGACTCCAGGAGGTGCTGTCTGGGAATTGTTTATGTACTTTTTTACAGCGTTCCAGCTCCCTCTCAAGATATAGCCTGTGTGCTTCCATTGCTTTTTCTTAGAGGAAGCATGTGCAATTATATGAGTGTGGCTTTAGCACGTCCCACATTTTGGCCAGAGAAACAGGAGAATCTTTGTTGTCTTGTGTGTAGTTGTCTATCCATGTAGTTACCAATGTATGGAACACTTCGTTTGATAATGTGGAGGTGTTGAATTTCCAGCTCTTTGACCTCGGGATGTTTTTGCAGAGGTCAAAGTGGAGGTGGACAAAGGCGTGATCTGAAAGTGCTATGATCCGATTGTACACGTGGCTGAATTTATGAAACTCTTTGGGATAAAAATGTAATCTATACGGGAATAGGTGTTATGGACATTAGAGTAGTATGTATAGTCCATAGATGAGCTATTAGTCTCTCTCCAGATATCGATCAGTCCCATCTCTTTGGTAAGAGAGTTCAACATCTTTGCAGATCTAGGATTTGTGGTGGGGACTTGAGATGATTTGTCTAGGGTTGGGTTAAGGGTACAATTAAAATCTCTGGCCACCATGCCAAAGGAAACACAATGCTTATTGAACAGGGTTATACTTTTTGACATGAAAGCAGGAGTATCTGTGTTAGGGGAGTATATATGTTTAAGATAGTAATTGGTTGTCCATACAGTGACCCAGTTATCAAAATAAATCTCCCCCCAGATCAGATATGTTTTTGTCAATTATGAATGGAACATTCTTATGGATAAGTATGGCTGTACCTCTACTGTTTGATTTGAAAGATGAGAAATACACCTGTCCCACCCAAGCTCTGCGGAGTTTGGCAAGTATCTTTTTCTGTTTTATTGCATGACCTAGACCATGGCAGTTCCATGTCAGTAGATTTAAGGTACTCGTCGTCGTCATCAAACAGTAATCGAACTTTAGTGCAACTTTAGTCATCTCTGGGTAAAAGTGGATAATAGTTACAGCTGCAGTCACATAAAAGGAAAATAAATGGTGTACATAAAATAACAATCTCTGAACACCCCAGCCGAGTTCCCAAACAACCCGACACCTCCCGTTGGATCTATTATCCCCCCGCTCAGTCTCAATTCTGTGTTCTGAAAAAAACAAAAAAACGGGAACAGTTAGCAACGCACATCTCCCCCTCCCCACCAAAGAAATGCCTCATCCTCTCCACCCCGCAATGAGTAAAACCTGCCTAGGTTTTGGCCTTTCTAGGGAGTTTTTCCTAGCCACCGTGCTTCTACACCTGCATTGCTTGCTGTTTGGGGTTTTAGGCTGGGTTTCTGTACAGCACTTTGAGATATCAGCTGACGTACGAAGGGCTATATAAATACATTTGATTTGATGATTTGATTTATTGTTTCCATGTCATCTGTCAATAAGTTTTCCATGGATAGGATTCGCACCTACGCCTCGTCCAAGCGCCCTGCGTTTATGGCGTTTATTATCTTGTTGTTGATGTCATGCAGTGTTTTCCAGGATTGTCACCTCCCCCCTATCGCACTGAGCTGAGAGTTAATGGCATAGAATTTAATGTTGAGTTCTGTGCGTTGGGATCTCAACACAGAAAGGATGTCTTCGACAGAGTGCGAGATTGGCATTCGTTGGGCCTCGGGGGGGAACGGGTCCTCTTGCTCCTGGCTAACGGCACTAGCTTTTTCTGAAGCTAGCTGCTTCTTGGAGGCTTTTTCCGTCACTAATGCTCGAGTCCAGGTAAAAATGTCACCTGTAATGTCACCTTTCGTAGCTGCCATGACTTTTTTACAAAAGCTAAAGGAGTTTAAACTTGAAGTGGAGGTAAGATTAGGAATTGGAAACTACTTGTGCGGAGCTCTTAGTTCATGCGGCAATCTCGTTCAAGGGTCATGTGATCCCCCCATTTTGTTTGTTTTTAGTCCTTCCTCTATTTCTGATGTCCATCCAGTTTGATTTCTATTTGTAACTGTGCTATTTCACAACATTTCTGAACCTTTATACATTTTACAGACCCCATATGTTTTACACATTGGTTATCACTCTTCAGTTCCATTCAACCCCTCCTATCTATCTCTTAATACCATCCATTTTGGATTTCTATGTTGCAATTCTCCAGCCATTCCTGGACCTGTGACCAAAAACGAGCTACATCAAATCAAATCAAATGTATTTATATAGCCCTTCGTACATCAGCTGATATCTCAAAGTGCTGTACAGAAACCCAGCCTAAAACCCCAAACAGCAAGCAATGCAGGTGTAGAAGCACGGCGTATACATATGGACAGTACCAAAATACATTATCTAATGACTCTGCCTCCTCACAGCAAACTCTGCAGAGCTGGGAAGATTGTATTCCCCATATATATAACATTCTATTGGTTGCAAGAATTTTGTATAGTAATTTAATTAGACATTTTTAATCGGGTTTTGTTTTGTGTGTCAATTCATAAACTATGTGCCATGGAATGGATGCATCGGAATTCTCTTCCCAACTAGTTTGCAATTTATATTGCACAGCTGTCAATTTTTTGGTCCTTGGGAGAGATTTTTGATGTACTGATTCCATGGTACAGGGTGTATGAGTTGATATATAAAACAATGAAAGATTCAAGACTTTGTGCTTTTCAGTTAAAATTATTATATAGATTTCTTGTCACCAACAAAATGTTGAATATTTGGGGCATAAAATCATCGAAGCTCTGCAGATTTTGTTGTGAGGATACAGAATCAATAGACCATTTATTTTGGTATTGCCCTCAGGTAGCCTGTTTCTGGTCTCAGGTTCAGGAATGAGCATTGATCTAAAATTGACCCTAGAAATTGTACTGTTTGGAGATCTGGAGAGACCGGGTCAGTCAATTACTAATATACTAATACTCCTAGTAAAATTATTTATCTTCAAAATGCAATCTGTAGATTCTATTCAATTAGATATATTGAAATTGTACGTTAAACATCTTAGTATAATTTAAATATATGTGTTGCGTAGAAACACGAAGTAGGTGTCCCAGCAGAGATAGATGGGATGGTCTGAGGGAAGCTGAGGGTTGGTATGTGGAATTGGAGACAAGTTGGAGTGGAGTTGCTGTGTGAGAGAGATTGATGGTCAAAAGATAAAGGGGAAAAAAGTCTAAATGAAACATAATAAAAGGACATTTGAATGACACTAAGTGGCAGTGTTTTTACAGCTAATGCTGGTTTGCCTGAGGCTGATGCCGTGCAGGTGTTTGTACACATGCATATCCACACACTCTCATTCAAATACACACATACAAGAACACACACATACATGTAATAGTGCCAGACATGCACACAAACATATAAAGTAGGCATTGCTGTTATGATTTCAGTTGTCCTTGATGTCCTTTGTTTTAAATGGATTATTACAACAACAAAAAATGCATTGTTGTTTGCTGTTTTCTTGTCTTTTCCTTTTTTCTCTTCAGTTCATTTTCTTGGTTGTTGGTGCATTGAGGGGTTCTTGGGGGTGGGGAATGGAATTAATTGTAATTATATTTTTTTCTTGGGGGTGACTGTGGGAGGGGTCTCGAATGGTTGAGGGACAGCTATTGGGGAACTGTGGGGGGTTCTTGGAGGGTTCGGGTTTCTCAAGATTGTGATCATGAAAAAATAAACTGTTATATCAATATCATGCACACGCACCCTCACACAAGGATGGCTGTGTTGTGGAAAGACTGATACATGTTTGATAGTGTCTTGATGCTATATTGTTTGTCCTTCATGTTCTAATACTTTAATGTTACCCCTTCCTTGTGTTTTTTGTAAT
This sequence comes from Oncorhynchus kisutch, assembly GCF_002021735.2. Taxonomy (NCBI): domain Eukaryota; kingdom Metazoa; phylum Chordata; class Actinopteri; order Salmoniformes; family Salmonidae; genus Oncorhynchus; species Oncorhynchus kisutch. The sequence continues at coordinate 23,012,596 of NC_034196.2, read as the reverse complement.
AAATAATTATTTAAAAAAATAATGATACAAAATATAAAAAAATATTTTTAAAAAATTGTCCTCAAATTAAATTGGTACCGTAATTGCTGTACTATTAAGCGCACCTGAATATAAACCGCACCCACTGAATTATAAAAAAATATGTATTTTGTACATAAATAAGCCGCACATGTCTATAAGCCACAGGTGCCTACCGGTACATTGAAACAAATTAACTTTACACAGCCTTTAAACGAAACACGGCTTGTAACAAAAATAGTAGCCTACCAAGAAAGTCATTGGTCACTATCTTCCTCCTCCTGTGCACTGAAACCACTGAAGTCATTTCCTTCGGTGTCGGAGTTGAATAGCCTCAGAATTGCTTCATCCGATGTTGGATCGCTGCCCTCTTCAACACGCAGCAGTCCAGCCTTTCGAAACCTGTTGATGATAGTGGATTTTTTGACAATGCTCCACGCTGTCAGCAGCCTTCAACTTGAAAGCTGCGTCATATGCATTTCTCCGTGTCTTTGCCATGATGAGGGTGACAAAATCAATACCGTAATCAGAATGATGGGAAGTTTGAGCGCGCTCGATTTACGTCACATTATGTGACGGTGCTCAGTTTTTTGGCGGCATGAATCTTGTGAAAGCGGGAAAAATCCATAAATTAGCTGCGTCATTGTATAAACCGCGAGGTTCAACGCCTGGTAAAAAAGTAGCGGCTTACAGTCCGGAAATTACGGGATAAGTTTTTATTTTTCACACTTTTCTTTAACCATTTCTGTTATTTAATAATATAGGGCCGGCAGACAAGTTCCTTACTTTTCCACCTTCTACTTGCCTCTTACATTTTTGTTGTAATGCTGCAATTAGTTGGTTGTAATTTTGGGTAGAGCAGACATTTCCATATACATATACATATTTCTGAGATGTAGCCATTATTTACTATTTTACACCTAGGGTTACTATACATAACTTTAACCCTTCTTATAAGAGATTCCCCAAAATTGAAATATTCTAGGCATTCATATATAAACTCCAGTCACACTTTATCAAAAGCAGCTATGAAAACCAGGCCTGGTGTCCACGATATTTGACCACTGGCCTAGCTACACATCCTATATGAATATTATATATCGATATATTTTTTTTTACAGTACATCACAATATTCGGTATGCTTGTAAACGGTCTCTAAATGACATCTTTTTGCATAACTTCTATACACTGAAATTAAATGTATTGATCTAGCAGTGCAATAAAATAATAATAAACTAGCATTCCTATGGTCGTGCATGATTGCATATTGACTGGTACCATCAACACATTTTTGCTTTCAAAACCCTCATATGTCCCCTATCTTAATACACCTACAGTTGAAGTCGGAAGTGTACATACCCTTAGGTTGGAGACATTAAAACTAGTTTTTCAACCACTCCACATATTTCTTGTTAATTATCTATAGTTTTGGCAAGTCAGTTAGGACATCTACTTTGACAATGACCCCAAGCATACTTCCAAAGTTGTGGCAAAATGGCTTAAGGACAACAAAGTCCAGGTATTGGACTGACCTCAATCCTATAGAAAATTTGTGAGCAGAACTCAAAAAGCATGTGCAAGAAAGGAGGCCTACAAACCTGACTAAGTTACACCAGCTCTGTCAGGAGGAATGGGCCAAAATTCACCTAACTTATTGTGGGAAGCTTGTGGAAGGCTACCTGAAATGTTAGACCCAAGTTAAACAATTTAAAGGCAATGCTACCAAATACTAATTGAGTGTATGTCAACGTCTGACCCACTGGGAATGTGATGAAATAAATAAATGCTGAAGTAAATCATTCTCTCTACTATTATTGCCATTTCACATTCTTAAAATAAAGTGGTGATCCTAACTGACCTAAGACAGGGAATTTTTACGAGATTAAATGTCTGTAATTGTGAAAAACTGAGTTTAAATTTATTTGGCTAAGGTGTATGTAAACTTCCGACTTCAATTGTACCTGTAGTGCAGGAATCATCAACTAGATTCAGCCACAGGCTGATTTCTTCCTAAGCACATGGTCAGGGGACTGGTCAATTTGTAGACTGCACATTGACCACAACAAGCCCAAACAGATATAACATTTGACTAAAACCTAATCATTTCAAACCTTACTTCCATTTGTATATGATCATGTATATCACACTATTATACTTTGGAACATATATATTTTAAACCAATTGGAGCTTATTTGCTGGTGTTTTTCCAATCTTTTATGTAAAACAAGTCAAATAAATCAATACAAAAAAAAAACTCTGAAAACTTGGGGGGGCAAATAAAACCACCTGCAGGCCAAATTTTGTTCGCGGGCCACCAGTTGGGGAATCCTGTTCGAGTGTATTGAGTCTTTAAAAATCCTGGTGCACAGTTAAGACATCTTTCAGTTCCTTGAACCTTTAGGGAGTATTTTGTTTGTGTTGAGAAAACTGAGAAAAGTAAACAATTCTGAGAACTGCTTGTCTTCTTTAGGTGAGATGTTTCTGAGTTAGCTGTTTGTGGGAACATTTTGGAGGGCATACAGACAGTATTGTTCATTTTGTTAGGTTATTATATTTGTGAGTGCCTTTGAATCTCTGTCTAACTTGACAATTTCAAGTTATTCTTCCCTTGAGAATAAGGGAATTTGTTTGCGCCTTGAGAGTACACTGATATACATATTCATGAATCTTTTTAAGGCTTGTTTTCAAGAACATCTAAAAAATGACTCCAGCTGAGACTGAGTGAATTTTGATGGGGGCAGACATTGAACTAAATAATGTATTTTTCTGATATTATTACACAATACACTTGACATCAACATAAAAAGACACATGAAGACATGGCATACTTTAATGGCATCTCAGTTAATTATTTGTCTATCATCTCTCAAGTTCAATGGAAAGTAAAAAGAAAGAAAAGAGTGATTCCTCACAAAACCAGGACAAAAAAAGACCATTCTTTGATTTTCACGAAATGTAATCCATAGAAGGGTTATTTGGAGTAAGGATTGTTGACATATATTTGAAATTTGTATCTAAAAGCATAATTGAACATGTTTTTTTTAATCAGAGTTGACATATTTATGATATGTCTACCTTATCGAGGGCTCCTTTAAGTCTCCATCATGTTTCATCTGTAGGTTTAAGCAGAATGTGGTCATATGAAGCTTTAGCGCTTGCTCTGTAATTTGAGTAGTATTTTGATTTCAATAACACTTTTCTTACATTAGTAAGAACTTTGATATGCCCTTAGAGTATATTATATTCAACAATATATTGAAAGATTAGCCAAATCAAAGATGGTGTTTTTTCAATATTCATGTTAATATTTTAAAATATCCATTAATGCATGTAAGAAAATTGTTATTGACATCAACACCTTCAGATTAAACATTACGGAGTCTTAATTAAAAGAGGTCTCAATTGAGTTTTATGTTGCACAATTTGAAATGTTTTTTTACATTGGATAAAAGACTCGGAGCCAGAAAATGGTATCATATCATACACTGCAGTTGAGGAATAATGGGAAAGCAATTCTGCTTTGAAAGTTGGTAAACTTGTAACCCCACTTTTGAGAAAAGGGCCCTTAAATGTTTTGGTACACCTACTGGAGTGCTCTTCTTTGTCGACACCTATTCACACCCTATTAAGCCTTAGCCCCATCCATCTCTTTACAGATTCACATGTGAGGCCATGTGCTAAACAGAGTGAGTAGTGTAGTAAACAACAAAAGTTTAAGACTAAAAGTGGTGAAAGTCAAAGCAAAAATGCACTTGATCTAGTCCTTGGCCTATGTGCTAATCTGGCTTTGGTGCAGGTCATGTTGTTCTTCACATTACCGTCTCTGGTAAACACACTCTATATCAAACAAAATCAATGTTTATTTGTCACATGCACAGGATAGAGATGGTGTAAACGGTACAGTGAAATTTTTACTTGCATATCTGCATAGTAGCAATATCAAAAATAGAAAGTGTCCAGATAAAACATTTAATGTAAATATGTTATAATTATTAGAGGATGCTTACCCAGACACACAAGTCTAAATTGATGGGTCATGTGAAAGAAACGCTTTAACCACCCCCCAGCCAAATCTAGCTAAGTGGATCTGTCACTATTGTCTAGACATGTCCACATGTTCATGAAATACAGTTAAGACAGTTAAGAACAAATTCTTATTTAGAATGATGGCCTACCCCGTCCAAACCCTAACCCGGACGAAGCTGGGCCAATTGTGTGCCGCCTATGGGACTCCCAATCACGGCCGGTTGTGATACAGCCTGGAATCGAACAAGGGTCTGTAGTGACACCTCTAGCACTGAGATGGAGTGCCTTAGACCGCTGCACCACTCGGGAGCCCTCAGGAGTCATAGCTAGCCACCGTTCATGAAATGCTGTAGTATGAATCTGCAGGTAGCTAAAGCTAACCAACTAGGTTCAATGTTAGCTAGTGAACCAACATTAGGCTATAACTAGCAATTCAAATGGCTTTCTGAAATACAAATAATATTACTTCACAGATCATACATGTAATGTTAGCGAGCGAGCCAGCAAACTAATGTTTGCTAGCTAGCTTATAGTATGCTTTAACTTGCAATGAAAACAACTTTACGATAAAAGAACGTATAATATGTGAAAATGTAGCTAGACTCTTACCCGTATAAATGGATGAACACTTCACAGCAGACTGGAACCAATTTAACTAAGTAAGATGTCCTGTGTCATTTCTGTTTTGTTTGTACAGCTTGTTTGCCCCCCCGTTGTGTCAAGTCACTCTGGTTCACACTGACCTTGTGCAGAAAGTAGTCGTTGTTCCACTGATCTTTGTCGATAGCGCCTGCTAAATTCAAGGCAGCAATGTTGTTGAGAGCAGTAAAAACACTTTTGCAGTTCTCCATGGCTGTTATATCTTTAAAAAAAGTAACAGTAGCAAGAATTATCTTCTGTTTTAGTCAAGCTCTAACTGTAATTAATCTACTCTGATGTGGGTTTATGGCTCACTTAGTTTTCTCACTGCTTGGGGGCTGTTGCTCACCATGCTTGCCCAGAAGGGACTTTGTACCAATATCATTTTATAATAAATGGATGTTTAATTTGTTTGCAGGGCGTTCTGGGATGTTGAACATTTCAGGCCCAGTGCCCCGCTGTCTAGATCCCCCTTGCCTTGTCTGTGAAGGAGGCTCCTTCACTTGAAACCTATCCTCCAGGTGTAAATTGGCAGGAGGTGGGCAGGTTGGAGGGGACGGTAGTGGTGGTAGAATCTTGATGCTGGAGATATTAATATTTTATTGCTATGTCTGTGAGCACCCGGTTGAAGAGGCATTCTGAGACAGATCAAGGCAGAGGCTCTTTAGAAACTACGTTTAAATTAAGGAGAGAGGAGGCTAGCTCACTTCAATTGCAAGAAGAAGCAATATTTCTCCAAAGACTGCTTGTGTGGAGTGAATGGTAACTTTTTTAATAGATTTCACTTCTTTTCCCTCTTTGAATCCATGTAGGCATAGCTTTAATTTTTCATTCTAAATGAAAGCTGAATCCCCTGTAATATGTGTCACCACTTTCAGTTGTATCACTCTTTTCTATAGTGCAACGCTTTTAGCGTTTCTTCCAAAATGAGCATTAGACGTGCTGTTGAATGGGACGTTACAGTACGATGGCAACTCAAAAGCCCCTGAACAAACCATTACACTGTCAAAAACCATCACTGAAGTATACTTGTATGTCTTACCTCCAGACTGCATCATACTACATTTTTTCATTCTAAACTCAGCAAAAAAAGAAATGTCCTTTCAATGTCAACTGCGTTTATTTTCAGCAAACTTAACATGTGTAAATATTTGTATGAACATAACAATATTCAACAACTGAGACATAAACTGAATAGGTTCCACAGACATGTGACTAACATAAATTGAATAATGTGTCCCTGAACAAAGGGGGTTCAAAATCTAAAGTAACAGTAAGTATCTGGTGTGGCCAGCAGCTGCATTAAATACTGCAGTGCATCTCCTCCTCATGGACTTCACCAGATTTGCCAGTTCTTGCTGTGAGATGTTACCCCACTCTTCCACCAAGGCACCTGCAAGTTCCCGGACATTTCTGGGGGGAATGACCCTAGCCCTCACCTTCCAATCCAACAGGTCTGAGACAGATGTGCTCAATGGGATTGAGATCCGGGCACTTCGCTGCCCATGGCAGAACACTGACATTCCTGTCTTGCAGGAAATATAGCACAGAACGAGCAGTATGGCTGGTGGCATTGTCATGCTAGAGGGTCATGTCAGGATGAGTCTGCAGGAAGGGTACCACATGAGGGAGGAGGATGTCCTCCCAGTAACGTACAGTGTTGAGATTGCTTGCAATGACAGCAAGCTCATTCCGATGATGCTGTGACACACCGCCCCAGACCATGACGGACCCTCCACCTCCAAATCGATCCCGCTCCAGAGTACAGGCCTCGGTGTAACGATCATTCCTTCGACGATAAGTGCAAATCCGACCATCACCCCTGGAGAGACAAAACCAAGACTCGTCAGTAAAGAGGACTTTTTGCCAGTCCTGTCTTGTCCAGCGACAGTGGGTTTGTGCCCATAGGTGATGTTGTTGCCGGTGATGTCTGGTGAGGACCTGCCTTACAACAGGCCTACAAGCCCTCAGTCCAGCCTCTCTCAGCCTATTGCAGAAAGTCTGAGCAATGATGGAGGGAGTGTGCATTCCTGGTGTAACTCGGGCAGTTGTTGTTGCCATCCTGTACCTGTCCCACAGGTGAGATGTTCGGATGTACCGATCCTGTGCAGGTGTTGTTACACGTGGTCTGCCACTACGAGGACGATCAGCTGTCCATCCTGTCTCCCTGTAGCGCTGTCTTAGGTGTCTCACACTACGGACATTGCAATTTATTGCCCTGGCCACATCTGCAGTCCTCATGCCTCCTTGCAGCATGCCTAAGGCACGTTTACGCAGTTGAGCAGGGACCCTGGGCATCTTTCTTTTGGTGTTTTTCAGAGTCAGTAGAAAGGCCTCTTTAGTGTCCTAAGTTTTCATAACTGTGACCTTAATTGCCTACCGTCCGTAAGCTATTAGTGTCTTAATGACCAGATGCATGTTCATAAGCTAGTTGGTGCATGATGCATGTTCATTAAATGTTTATGGTTCATTGAACGAGTATGGGTAAGCATGGGAAACAGTGTTTAATAATATCCTCTTAGAGCTACCCCCTACTTTTTTCAATTTCCGCCTGAAGACATACCAAAATTTACCTGCCTGTAGCTTGGGCCCAGAACCAAGGATATGCATATTCTTGGTACCATTTGACGTTTGTGTAAATGTGAATTGAATGTAGGAGAATATAACACAATAGATCTGGTTTAGATAATACAATGAAAAAAACATGTTTTTTTATTTTTATTGTTGTATCATCATCATCTTTAAAATGAACAAGATTTCAAATTCAGTAAAAAGCATAAGAGGGCAACAGTACTTGTGCAAAGTTTCAGAATTCTAATTTCCAAAATGAGTGTGCTACATGACATTTATCATGAAGTCACCCAGGTGTCCCACACAAGTAGCCCAAATGTACCCAAGTGGCCAAATTGGTGAAGGTATACATTTTGAAACAAATAACTATATACAAAATACCAAAATGGTATTCTAACACAACCACCCCCCCCCAAAAAAAATGGAGAAGAAAATATGGAGAAAAAAAATAAGAAAAAAAATATACATTTACAAAATAACATGGGTACAGGGTAACTATTTACACACTTTCAATATTTGGAAGACCCTCAGTCCTCTATCAAATCAAATGTATTTATATAGCCCTTCATACATCAGCTAATATCTCAAAGTGCTGTAAAGAAACCCAGCCTAAAACCCCAAACAGCAAGCAATGCAGATGTAGAAGCACGGTGGCTAGGAGAAACTCCCTAGAAAGGCCAAAACCTAGGTAGAAACCTAGAGAGGAACCAGGCTATGAGGGGTGGCCAGTCCTCTTCTGGCTGTGCCGGGTGGAGATTATAACAGAACATGAGATTTTCAAAAATTCATAGATGACCAGCAGGGTCAAATAATAGTAATCGCAGTAGTTGTAGAGGATGCAACAGGACAGCACCTCAAGAGTAAATATGAACAGTTTAGGGTTCCATAGCCACAGGCAGAACAGTTGAAACTGGAACAGCAGCAAGGCCAGGTGGACTGGGGACAGCAAGGAGTCATCATGCCAGGTTGTCCTGACGCATGGTCCGAGGGCTCAGGTCCTCCGAGAGAGAGAAAGAGAGAAAGCATACTTAAATTCACACAGGACACCGGATAAGACAGAAGAAGTGCTCCAGATATAACAAACTGACCCTAGCCCCTCGACACAAACTACTGCAGCATAAATACTGGAGGCTGAGACAGGAGGGGTCAGGAGACACTGTGGCCCCATCCGATGAGACCCCCGGACAGAGCCAATCAGGAAGGATATAACCCCACCCACTTTGCCAAAGCTCTACACAATATTGTGCTGCTGATGCCAGGTGCCATAGCAGTCTTTTCTGCTGTAAAGCAGAGGGTCACCAAGCATGTGGTGCAGGTGATGGGGGACTTAATCTTGCAAACACAGCGACACCTCCATGCTGTGCCCTTTTGGCCCTTAGGCACATCCATGCCTGCAGAAATACATTTGGGCAGATGAACACTTGTGGCAGGAGCAGAAGGGACAGAGGTAGAGTAGGTAGAACGTGGTTCAGTGGTGCTGCAGCCAGCAAGCTCCTTGATGAGCAGCTCTCTGAAGGCTTTCGGTGAGAGGAAGGGCTTTCCACAGCTCTTAGCCATTTCTTTGTGTAGGATGAATGCATTCACCACATCAATGTTGATGAAATGATAGAAGAATGTCCATTTCATCGTCTTATGGAGGACATTGTAATAGCCTATCAGCGCATCTGACAGGTCCACACCTCCCATGCTCTTGTTGTAGTCCTTTACTGCAGTTGTGTTGTTGTCCTTTACTGCAGTTGGAATGGGGACATTTTTGGTGGTCCATGCCCCGGCACCGTCCTTCACACGTCTGACGACATGATCCCCACTGAAGGACTTGTGGATTGTTGTGCACATCAACACCTCTCTGGTATCCATTAACTTTACAAAAAGAAGGCCATCTTCACGGATCCATCGCATGGACCCCCGCTCAGCCCGCTTAGGCATGTCGTTCACCTTCGTCTTCGGGAAAGCCCACCCTGTTGGTACGAATGGTGCCACAAGCCCACACTTCCCGCTTCCTAAGGTCTGCAAACAGGGTAGGGCTTGTGTAGAAGTTATCCACAAACAGTTTATAGCCCTTCCCTAGCAGTTGAAAATCCAATAACTCCATTACAAAGTCATAGCTAAGTCCCTTACCGGTAGCAAAACTGTTCTTCCCATCATAGACAAAAAAATTGCATGTGTAGGCACACACAGAATCAGACAACACAAACAGCTTGTAACCCCACTTGGTTGGTTTGTTTCTCATGTACTGTTTGAGGCCATTCTGTCCTTTGAGGCTACCATCCTCTCATCTATTGACACATTCTGGGCTGGCTGAAAGTAGGTTTTGCAGGCCTCAACAATGCTCTGGTAGAGAGGTTTTATTCTGCACAGTCTATCAAACGTTGCTGTGCCTCTCTTCTTGTCATTCGCTTCATCATCCTTTGGGTCACTGATATGAAGCGTCTGTGAAATAACCAGAAACCTTTTGCAAGACATAACAGTCATGGGGAAAGGCAGTTGGTAGAAAGATTACATTTTCCAGTAGTCCCTCAGGCTTTTCAGCTTCACCAGCTCCATGTAGACGACCAGTGAAAGGTAGCAGAAAAAGTCTGACATGGATATGGGCGTCCATGCTACCTTTTTGCCTGCTTGCTCCTTCTCCCCATACTTATTTGTGTGAGACACGAGCGAATCAGGTGAAAAACAGCTGAAAAAGCTGAAGGGGGCTGTAAGTTGATGTCATGTTCACCTGAGGTCCTGGCTTCCTTTTCAGCCTAAATGTTGGTGGAGGTGGCTCCACATCATCTTCTAGGACAGTGTGCCAACGCCCTTCTGTCCCTTCGTTAGCAGGTGGCACACTTCCCCTCCTCTGCTTCTTTGTCAGTGCCTTCACACCTCTAGATGGCCCGGGAGGTGTGGAGCCGGAGACAACAGGTGTCCGGCTGGATGAACCAGCTTCAGTGGGGATGGACACCTTGGCACTGGGGGCTCCCATTCGGAGTCAGTGTCACTGTGAAAGAAAATGTTCAGTTAGAATAGTTTCACATATGAGCCCTGTATCAACAGGTATAATAAACAGATATATAGAGTACAGGGAACATAAAGTACTGTTCCATTTCACTTTGGCCATTGTTGTGGGCCTGCCTCAAATAGGCTATTTCATGTGGGGGTGGGGTGGGGCGGAGCGGCAGACACACGCATCTCGACCATGCTCCCTCTAATCCATAATATGTAGACTGAGAGGAAGAAGCATGGTCGCTGTGTTGCGATGTGTGGGTTTGCTGTTACATTCGACTCCATTCCATTTTATATATATACAGTGCCTTGCGAAAGTATTCGGCCCCCTTGAACTTTGCGACCTTTTGCCACATTTCAGGCTTCAAACATAAAGATATAAAACTGTATTTTTTTGTGAAGAATCAACAACAAGTGGGACACAATCATGAAGTGGAACGACATTTATTGGATATTTCAAACCTTTTTAACAAATCAAAAACTGAAAAATTGGGCGTGCAAAATTATTCAGCCCCCTTAAGTTAATACTTTGTAGCGCCACCTTTTGCTGCGATTACAGCTGTAAGTCGCTTGGGGTATGTCTCTATCAGTTTTGCACATCGAGAGACTGAAATTTCTTCCCATTCCTCCTTGCAAAACAGCTCGAGCTCAGTGAGGTTGGATGGAGAGCATTTGTGAACAGCTGTTTTCAGTTTTTCCACAGATTCTCGATTGGATTCAGGTCTGGACTTTGACTTGGCCATTCTAAAACCTGGATATGTTTATTTTTGAACCATTCCATTGTAGATTTTGCTTTATGTTTTGGATCATTGTCTTGTTGGAAGACAAATCTCCGTCCCAGTCTCAGGTCTTTTGCAGACTCCATCAGGTTTTCTTCCAGAATGGTCCTGTATTTGGCTCCATCCATCTTCCCATCAATTTTAACCATATTCCCTGTCCCTGCTGAAGAAAAGCAGGCCCAAACCATGATGCTGTCACCACCATGTTTGACAGTGGGGATGGTGTGTTCAGGGTGATGAGCTGTGTTGCTTTTACGCCAAACATAACGTTTTGCATTGTTGCCAAAAAGTTCAATTTTGGTTTCATCTGACCAGAGCACCTTCTTCCACATGTTTGGTGTGTCTCCCAGGTGGCTTGTGGCAAACTTTAAACAACACTTTTTATGGATATCTTTAAGAAATGGCTTTCTTCTTGCCACTCTTCCATAAAGGCCAGATTTGTGCAATATACGACTGATTGTTATCCTATGGACAGAGTCTCCCACCTCAGCTGTAGATCTCTGCAGTTCATCCAGAGTGATCATGGGCCTCTTGGCTGCATCTCTGATCAGTCTTCTCCTTGTATGAGCTGAAAGTTTAGAGGGACGGCCAGGTCTTGGTAGATTTGCAGTGGTCTGATACTCCTTCCATTTCAATATTATCGCTTGCACAGTGCTCCTTGGGATGTTTAAAGCTTGGGAAATCTTTTTGTATCCAAATCCGGCTTTAAACTTCTTCACAACAGTATCTCGGACCTGCCTGGTGTGTTCTTCATGATGCTCTCTGCGCTTTTAACGGACCTCTGAGACTATCACAGTATAGGTGCATTTATACGGAGACTTGATTACACACAGGTGGATTGTATTTATCATCATTAGTCATTTAGGTCAACATTGGATCATTCAGAGATCCTCACTGAACTTCTGGAGAGAGTTTGCTGCACTGAAAGTAAAGGGGCTGAATAATTTTGCACTCCCAATTTTTCAGTTTTTGATTTGTTAAAAAAGTTTGAAATATCCAATAAATGTCGTTCCACTTCATGATTGTGTCCCACTTGTTGTTGATTCTTCACAAAAAAATACAGTTTTATATCTTTATGTTTGAAGCCTGAAATGTGGCAAAAGGTCGCAAAGTTCAAGGGGGCCGAATACTTTCGCAAGGCACTGTATATACACACACACACACACAAACATAGGCTATGGGTCATTCACATACATACAAACATAACCCCACCCACAACGAATATCCAATGTGTACTTTACAAATTTCATTACATTTTTATATAATTTCCTCTATAATTTTGTCTACATTTGTATATATATATATATATATATATATATATATATATATATATATATATATCTCTTATGGATGATGCGAATTTTCGCAGCTTTTTGTTAAAAATCGCGCAACATTGCAGCGTCCTGCTACTCATGCCAGGAATATAGTATATGCATATGATAAGTGTGTGTGTATAGAAAACACTCTGAAGTCTCTAAAACTGGTTAAATCGTGTCTGTGGCTATAACATAACGTGTTTAAGGAGTCAAAATGCGTCGAAAAACTGTTCCCCGAAACACAAAAAAAATATCCATCCGCCAGTCAATGTATTGTCTAAGGCTGAAAAAAATACATGGAAACCCCCTGTAAACGCCTACAGCTTCCACACGATGTCGCCAATGCTGTCATTTTCATTCTGCTTTATCCTTGGTTTGGTAGCGTGACGCATATCCTTTCTTTGGGCTCACCACAGGATGTTTTGAATGTGAAAACATGGACGATGATTTCAAGACTTGCTGCTATCGAATACAGATCGCCCCGTGATCAATTTAATCGATTATTAACGTTTATTAATACCTAAAGTTGGTTTAGAAAAGTAATTTGAAGTGATTTGTAAAAGTATATAGGCAACTTTTGTAATTTTAAAAAGTGACGTTGCGTCTTGTAAAGGGGCATTTTCCTGGATCAGACCGGTCTTCAGCAAATCACATTTTGGGTATACAATGACGGATTTAATCGGGAAAAAGACCCAATTGTGATGTTTATGTGACATATAGGAGTGCCAAGAAAGAAGCTCGTCAAAGGTAATGAATGTTTTATATTTTATTTCTGCGTTTTGGGTAGCGCCGGCTACCGCAAAATCTGTTGTTTTGTTGACGGTCTGGTGTTCTGGGGGGTGTTTGCTATCAGATATTCGCTTCTCATGCTTTCGCCGAAAAGCATTTTACAAATCTGACTTGGTGGCTAGATTCACAACGAGTGTAGCTTTAATTCACTACCTTGTATGTGTGTTTTAATGAAAGTTTGAGTTTTATCGAAATCTTTCGGTGGCGCTCTAAAATATCCACTGATTTGATCCGGCAACAGGAACATCCTCCCTAAGAAGAAGATCTAGTCTTAGATTTAGCTTTCCCTGACTTATTCGCCATGATGTTCAATATATAAATAGCTGAAGATGCGCGTTACCGAAAAAGGGCTGTGCGTCACAAGCTTGGCTCCTTCCAGTATGAATCTTCAATGGCGAATGACCGTCTTTACGCAGGAGTTTACTACATGGGTTGGTCTTCCAACACATAAACATCACATATTGCCGTTTACCTCAGCTCATTGGCTATCTACCCAGCTAGATTTCAAGACGATCAGTGGTCATTGGGTTAAAATACAGTCAATCAACGAAACAGTGGTCATATCATTGGTGAATGAATTCATGACACAAGCGGTTCACAAAATGTTTTGTGTTAGGCTATAAAAATGGATTTTATCAAACAAAAGACCATTCATTGTGTAAGCATTGGGATTGCAAACAGAGGAAGATCGTCAAAGGTAAACTATTTATTTTATTGCAATTTGTGATGTTGTTACGCTTGTGCTGGTTGAAATAGTTTTTTTTATGGGGCTCTATGCTCAGATAATTGCATCGTATTCTTTCGCAGTAAATCCTTTTTTAAATCTGACAACGCAGTTGGATTAGCAAGATTCTAGGCTTTCGATACATGTGAGACACTTGTATTTTCATGAATGTTTAATATGACTATTTATGTAGCGATCACCGTATGTTGTCGAATGTAATCCCGCTAATGGGTTCGGTGCGCAGAGAGGTTAAACCCTTTACAATGAAGATCTGTGAAGTTATTTGGATTTTTACTAATTATCTTTGAAGCACCTTGGCTTTAGCTCAGCAGGCTAACATGGTCTTGAGTTATGTCAATACCTCATGTTCAATAGCTAGTTGGTTCCGACACATTTCACATTTCAGCGATGTAAAGCAGGTGTTGTATAGAACAGCATAGCCTCTGACCATTCTACATGAAAGTCATGCACGTGTTATACTTGTTAGCAGTCATTAGCTAGCTTTAATAATCCTGTACATTAATGCAATGGGATGTTTCCTCTGGCAAGGCAAGGGCAGGCTGACTTTCCCCTGGTGTATATATAAGGAGCATTAAGAAACACAGTGATGGATGCTACAGGGAGAGGAAGATAAAGGTATTCTGGGAACAATTTTTTCCCAGGACGGCCCAGGAAGCAAAGAATAGACACAGGGCAGAATACACAATGGAGTCTGGCCTGCCACTGCTCCACTCACACAGCCTGAAGCTCTGGTAAACACATAATTAAACTTTTGCCAGTGGGCGATCTCATCTGGACACCTATACAATTTCACATTATTCACAGAATAAAATCCACAGACAGAGTCTAATACAGAATTGTGTACCCCGACTCACCTGCAGAGAGTCAAAATAGCTTGGCAAGATAGGGATCATTTGGCACAATTATTTATATTTTGTAAAAACAGGGAGTTCTCAATGGAACCAGTGGTACAAATAAAACATTTAAGTCTTTGGGGTTAGGGTTGCTGTTGAGAGCCTGCCGCTATAGAATGTCTTCATCCAATTTTTGTGTGGCCTGTGTGTGTGTGTCTGTGTGCAAGTCTGTTTCAGCCTGTATTTGTGTGTGACTGTGACTTACGCCCCTCCAGGACTTCAAGTCTGTTTTGTCAGCTGGTTGTGTTGGGGCCGACACTGGAAAGATCCAACAGTGCTAATGAGCTCACATGCCTCTCAGACACCTCTGAGATTACACACAGGGGAGATTGGCTAACCTGGCACCAACTGCAGCCATGACACTGAGGCTTGCTTCCAGTGTTTCTCTCTGTGCTCCCTGGTAAAGAGGGAGCAAGGGTGCTACAGAGGAGCAGGGCATCCTTAGGTCCCTGGGATGCAGGCTCCGTCTGGCACCAGCTCAGTCCCATAGAGAATCACATCACATGCCTGTGCACAGTTTAGTTTTCACAGCGGAAAACTTTGATACACAGCTTTATTATCATCCATGGTGCAATGGCACCTTGTTTTAATGCATCTTCATGGCAGAGGATTCTAATGCAAATGTTTCTGTTTCCGTGCAGATTTGTTTAATTTGTTAAAAACTTTCTCTCTTTTAGTATACTACTTACATGTTATGCATTGCAGTGCTAGCTAGCTGTAGTTTATGCTTTCAGTACTAGATTAATTCTCTGATCCTTTGATTGGGTAGACAACATGTCAGTTCATGTTGCAAGAGCTCTGATAGGTTGGAGGACGTCCTCCAGAAGTTGTCATAATTACTGTGTAAGTCTATGGAAGGGGGTGAGAACCATGAGCCTCCTAGGATTTGTATTGAAGTCAATGTACCCAAAGGAGGATGAACACTAGAGGTCCTCAGGCTACACCATTGTGTTACTCTACAGAGTGCTGTTGAGACTACTGTTGGATTCGGGGTAAACTTTGAGCATTGAGATATTAAAGACATGATAGATCAGATGCATAGTATATAAAGGAGTGAGAAGTTAAGAGTTCTCTGTAGTAAGACAACTAAGCTTGGAATGTGCTGAGTGCAGGGAAAATAATTGCATGTGACAGTACTGATAAGGGGAGAAACCATTGAAGGCATGTCTTTTGTCTGAATTACAGCTGTAATGGCCCTTTGGGAATAATTAAACTTGGTTAAGCTTCTCTAGTGTCCGTGAGTTATTTACTCTGAAAAATAAGAACCTAACAGATGTGATCAGGGTTCACCACGATTTGTAGTCCAACCAAAGAGTCCAGATCAGTGGAGCAGAGCTGGCAACAAACAATGTTGGCAAGTTACTATATCTGTTTCCACTCATTTTGACATATTGTGGAGATGAGAATCATAGGCTGAACAAAGAATGGGATACGGACCTGGAGAGCCTGAGTTTAATTCGGTAGGCCCATTGTATAATGATTCTGGGTGGAGTTGGTTCCCTGCTAAACCTGTAACGGGAGAACAAAAGGCCCAGTTGCAGTGGCTGTAATAGTGCAGGGTGTGAGTGTGTGTGTGAATGGGAGATTAGTTTTGTGCCCTGTTGGAGTGGTGAACCATGGCAGATTGTGTGGAAATAGGAAGACAAGTGTGAATAATTTTGGTGATGTGTGTTATCAATAATAGGGATATCGGAGGCAATACGGGAAAAAGCCATTATGTCCTCCGTATTCTCCAGTAATACATTTGAAGACGCTATGGAATCAGTACTAATACAAGGTATTAAGTGCCATGACCAATTAATTATTATGAATTCAAATCAAATAAAGAATTCAGGAAGGTCTTCCTGAATTCTTTATTTAGGGAATAATAAGGTCTTCCTGAATACTTTATTTGATTTGAATTCACCATCAGCAGGAAAATGGTGTCCAATTTTGTCTAATTTGCTAAATTTTTCCCATATTCCAACCGAATTGGTAGAACGCTTGTGCGCTTCTTTCAGCACCTCCATGGCTTTATTCAAATCTGCTAGCTCTATATTACAGAGTTGGCTTATGAGTTGGCATAAGACATTAAACCAGAATCAAAAGCTCAATATACCAGCGCTTTGATGTCAGCATTCTATCAACAAAAAATGCATAACGATAAACCTGGAATGAGTACCAGGTTTGATGGCAGGTTTGAACCCTGTGATCAAAATGATAATTGTGGCGGTAGTAGACTTAATTCAAGACAATGTTTTGAGAGTGGAATATAACTCACCTCGCAGACGTGCGATTGGTTAATAGGACCATAGAGATAATCACTAACTATAGTTCCAATGGCCAAGATAAGACAAAGAAATGTAGCGGAAAAGCAACAAAGAGTAGGGAGACAGAGTCTCGTTTCAGGTGTGGGGCTATTGGTCATTGGAAAAGAGAGTGTAAAGTGGATATGGAGCCTGCTGTATTCGGAGAAAATGCTGCCAGGCAAGCATTTGCATCGTTTCAAAAGCGCAACAACAAATCCTACGGAAAGTAGCAGGAATGGAACTTTCACATAGCGGTGTAAATCCTCTTTTAGATCGATTAGTGGTTCATAGAGATTACGGTCTCTATGTGATGGAAGACATATGAGATCACGTTTTACCTAACTTTTTAGTAGAGGCCAGGGATGAAATATTGCCAATTCCTTACGATGAGAAATTGACTAAATTTGCCACAGGAAAACTTATTTTGGGTTGAAAAATCTAGGCAAAATGCCAGAGGAATGGATTCTAAAGGTAACAAATGTATATTATATGGCCAAACACTCCTTGCAAACTCAGTAAACATTTTTTTGGGGATATCATGAGACATTTTATGTGGTATTATTTTAAAATAGATTTACGTATTATGTTGTCTTATTCGGAAATAGATTTCTAGAATGGACGAAAGGGTGGAGGGGTCACAAGGAGTTGGTATAGAGGTTACCAAACCTAAAATTAACTGGGGTCACAAGGAGTTGGTATAGGGGTTACCAAACCTAAAATTAACTTTAATTTTTTGGGGAAAAAAACAGTGAATCGTTAGACTCTGTGATAATAAGTGAGGCCTGTTCATTTATTTATTTTTTACTTTATTTCACTAGGCAAGTCAGTTAACTGCACCTCAGTAATTGCAGCCCAAATAAATGCTTCACAGAGTTCAGTTAACAGACACATCTCAACATCAACTGTTCAGAGGAGTAAGGCCTTCATGGTCGAATTGCTCCAAAGAAACCACTACTAAAGGACAACAATACTAAGAAGAGACCAAGAAACACGAGCAATGGACATTAGACCAGTGTAAATCTGTCCTTTGTTCTAATGAGTCCAAATTAGAGATTTTTGGTTCCACCCGCCGTGGCTTTGTGAGATCTAGAGTAGGTGAACGGATGATCTCCGCAAGTGTGGTTCCCACCGTGAAGCATGGAGGAGGTATGATGGGGTCGGGGAGCTTTTCTGGTGACACTGTCTGTGATTTATTTAGATTGCAAGGCACACTTATGCAGCATGGCAATGATATTCTGCAATGATATGTCATCCCATCTGGTTTGCGCTTAGTGGGACTATAATTTTATAACAGGACAATGAACTAACACACCACCAGGCTGTGTAAGGGCTATTTGACCAAGAAGGAGAGTGATGGAGTGCTGCATCAGATGACCTGGTCTCCACAATCACCCGACCTCAACCCAATTGAGATTGTTTGGGATGAGTCGGACGGCAGAGTGAAGGAAAAGCAGCCAACAAGTGCTCAGCATATGTGGGAACTCCTTCAAGACGGTTGGAAAAGCATTCCAGGTGAAGCTGGTTTTGAGAATGTCAAGAGTGTGCAAAGCTGTCATCAAGTCAAAGGGTGGCTACATTAAAGAATCTCAAATATAAAATATTTTTAGATTTGTTTAACACTTTTTTGGTTACTACAAGATTGGATATATGTTATTTCATAGTTTTAATGTCTTTACTATTTTATTACAATATAAAAAATAGTCAAATTAAAGAAAAACCTGTGAATGAGTAGGTGTGTCCAAACTTTTGACTGGTGCTGTAGTTATATTTTAAAGAAATGTTCCTTTATTATTTTAACCAAACCCTACCATCCCTTCCCTATTTGGAGTAAACTAATGGACAACAACACTTAACTATCTACTTCCAGATTATACAGTTGAAGTAGGAAGTTTACATACACCTTAGGCAAAAACATTTAAACTAAGTTTTTCACAATACCTGACATTTAATCCAAGTAAAAATTCCCTGTTTTAGGTCGGTTAGGATTACCACTTTATTTTAAGAATGTGAAATGTCAGAATAATAGAAGAGAGAATTATTTATTTCAGCTTTTATTTCATTCACATTCTCAGTGAGTCAGAAGTTTACATACACTCAATTAGTATTTGGTAGCATTGCCTTTAAATTGTTTAACTTGGGTCAAATGTTTTGGGTAGCCTTCCACAAGCTTCCCAAAATAAGTTGGGTGACTTTTGGCCCATTCCAACTGACAGAGCTGGTTTAACTGAGTTAGGTTTGTAGGCCTCCTTGCTCGCACATGGTTTTTCATTTCTGTCCACACATTTTCTATAGGATTGAGGTCAGGGCTTTGTGATGACCACTCCAATACCTTGACTTTGTTGTCCTTAAGCCATTTTGCCACAACTTTGGAAGTATGCTTGGTGTCATTGTCCATTTGGAAGACCCATTTGCGACCAATCGTTAACTTCCTGACTGATGTCTTGAGATGTTGCTTCAATATATCCGCATAATTTTCCATCCTCATGATGCCAACTATTTTGTGAAGTGCACCAGACCCTCCTGCAGCAAAGCACCCAGCAGTGCTATTTGCAGAGGGGGACATAACTTGGCAGGGGGTCTGGGGGTCCTCCCATTTTGATGGACATCTGAAGCACATTTCCTGCATTTCTACACAATCTAATATGACCCATGGCCCTTCCATCCAGCTCTATGTAGATCAACAAAAAGTAAGAAAAAATGCCCAGTCATCCAGCTAGGTAAGATATTATTATTATTTTTTAAAGTGATTTATAAGACTGAACTAGAGACAGTGTAATTCAATACTCAATATTGTGTTGCCCCTTTAACGAAAAGCCTAACAAATGAACACCTCTTACAAATAAAGGACAAAGTCAACTTTTGATTGTCTTTACGACATCCTCTATTTCAAATTCAGCCAGAGCGCCCAGCCAAACCAAGCCTTCCACACGACCGACCCCCACCAGTCTAGTCAATAACTAAACTCTCTCCCCAACACAACACAACTTCCTTCCCATCTTGTTTTAACACACAGAAGCAGTACACCCTCCATATAACTCATATCATAGGCCTAATAGTACTGTAGAGCTCATTTTACTTTACTTACTAATTTTACACGTCCCGTGCCAGAGCCGCCACCGTGGACAGACATCCACCCAGACCCTCCCCTGTAGGTTTGGTTTTGCAGCCGGAGTCCGCACCTTTGGGGGGGGGGGGGGGGGGGGTACTATCACGTTCTGACCTTAATAAAAGAACTATGTATTTGTTTTAGTATGGTCAGGGCATGAGTTGGGTGGGTTGTCTACGTTCGTTTTTCTATGTTGTGTTTTGCGTTTGGCCTGGTATGGTTCTCAATCAGAGGCAGGTGTCGTTAGTTGTCTCTGATTGAGAATCATACTTAGGTAGCCTTTTTTCACCTGTGTTTCGTGGGTAATTATTTCCGTGTCAGTGTTTTTTTTCCACACGGAACTGTTTCGGTTTTTCGTGTTGTCGTTTATTGTTTTGTTCAGTGTTCTTATTAAAAAACCAAGATGAACACTTACCACGCTGCGTATTGGTCCGATCCTTGCTACTCCTCCTTAGAAGAGGAAGAGGAAAGCCGTTACAACGATAAAGGGTTTAAATCAACTTGTGAATTTTATTGTATAGCTATGATCCCCCATATATCTTAATGTAATGACAAACAAATTTGGCAGATTATTATTATTAATGACTTACAACAGCTGAAACATGTGTCCGTGCATGTGTGTGTGCGTGTGCACGTGGGTATGAATGAGTGCAGTCATTAACCGTAAGCATATGCCAAGTTCATCCCCGGAGGGGTACATGTCTCATACATGGGTTGCTGTGTGATTGGTCTAACTGTGGAATTTTTTCACCTCTGCCGCATGCTGCTGTTCTAGTGGTGCCCTGCCTACATTTCTCAGAGTCCATACTCTATATTCCAGCTGATTGAATTTTGACTTTGAAATATGATAAGTACACATTTACTCTGATGGAAACAAATTAGAGGGCTGGCTGAATTGAGAATAATGTAATTCTCTGTTAGGGGGCAGAGGAGTGGAATGGAGGGAGGGGAGTGTTGATGTCAGTGACAGATGTATTGGTAATTATAGCTGGTGAAAATGTTCCCGGCACATAACATATAAATCTGTTTCACTGGGGTAGATATTACACAAGTTGATCACACAAATCAATGGCCAGCATTGTTTAAATGGCTGTGTGATGTGATATATCTGTTAAATCCACTAATCCATTGGTCTCCACAGTTGAAGGTCCTGTCCTGAATCTTCTAATCCTCTCCTCAACATCACACAGAGCTCTTCTCAGTGCCCTCAGGCTTGCTCTCTGTCAGCAAGTTAGGTCAGCATTCCATCAACATGCTGGCACAGCCACATAAAGAATGAGCCCTTAGCTGCACACTGACCGTGGTTCAGCCATCAATACCAAATTGTCCCCATCCATCATTTGCACAGGGAAAAGAAAGCAGCATATCTTAGGTTAGTAAACACGGAGTGACCCATTTCTTCTCCCCCCCCACCACCACCTCTCCCACTCCCTCTCTCTTTCTTTCTCCAATAACTGGTATTTTCAACACTCTCCTAAATAAGGCTCTCACTCGTTAAGTCAATAAATTGAGTCATGTTTTTTGTAAAAGGTCAGCAATATATTCTACAGCTTCTTCTCTATCTGTGATGTGTGTCCGCTGCAGGCACCCTGGTCGGTTCGCCTACATTCCTCTGATGTGGCCACAGATGTCATGTAATGAAATATATTGGAGTCAGGGCTCAGAGAGTGAAATGTCATGTCTGGGCTCCATGGCAGGGCCTGCATATTGAGAGGAAGCAGTCTGGATGAGACAGGGTTTACTCTGCATTAATTTAATCCTGCTAAGAGTCGGGGGTCTCACAATGCCCCGTCCTTCCTGGAAAAGGCCACAGGGAAAGTAAATCTACTCAAGGAAAGCTTGTATTGATTATTGTCACCTTTAGTTTGCTGTGATAACCATGCCAAAATTAAAGAAGTCTTAGATAATTTTTCTGATGCTGTTTGCTGGTATCATTTACCTTCTTCAGCCAATCTTCCTGACTACGGCTTCTCTATAAGATCAAATAAAATTTGTTCTGAATGCTTTGCAGTTGATACAGCTCTGAGACAACTTAGAACTTTGACAGGAGACAACCTCGCAAGTATTTGTCATGTACTGGACTCTGAACCCCATTCTAGACATATTGTCTGAGATATAGAACTTTTAGCAAGGCCCCCTTAGGGAAGTAATGTTCTCAGTCTTGCATTTGTTTGATGTTTCTTTTCTCCCTAAGATAGCTATTTGTCAGGCTATAATGGCCCTACCTGCTTTATAAAGAGATGCTGAGAGCTTGATGACAGTGATAAGAGCCTGATAAAAGACCAGATCAGTGTTTGGTACGACTTAATCACTCGATCGCTCATGTCCAGTTCAAGCACTAACAAACAGCCCACGGGACCTGCTCCAAACATTCTCACAACATCTGTGTTTGAAATTTGGTCTCTTCAAGCCTAAGAAGATAAGCAGGCCTTCCTCCATTGAAAGCCCATTAATATTTATACATTAATTTCATACCTTGTTTCACCCGAGTTGGAAGGGCTGGCTGTTTGTGGAATAATGAATCGAGCCCAAGGGTCGTATTAAGCCGATGACTAATTCGGATAAATCCACTCTCCTCACCAGCACACTCAAACCGTCTTGTCTCCTCTTCAAACAACAGTGACAGCCAGAGCGCTAAAGCGTTTGTCCTTTTTACTCTCCTATCCTACCCAAGCTGCTCATCCAAGATAATCTAATGTGTGGACAGGGCTCCTGTGAGTGGGAGTGGATGGGCCATGTCTGTTTTTGTCAGTCTTAGAGTGAGAGAGAGACACCTTTCTTGTGTGTGTAATGGTGCAGGTGGAATGGCAGGGTTTGTGGGAAATATTCAGGAACTGTATTCTAACAGACAGATAAATAGACCTGAGTCAAGCTGTCTAGGTGGATTACTGTAGATGTGATATATCCATAGCCACCGGAATTAGGGGTGCTGAAAAATCAGAATGCAATCCTCCGCATCCCCATACGTTTTATTAATAATAATTCAAAATAAAGTAGTGCACTGGGCCTTTACTAGTGGACCAATATAGCCATCTGCAGCGTCATCTCAGGCAAAAAGATTTGTTGAGCTAGGTGGCTAGGCTAGGGTTTAGGGTTAAGGTTAGGGTTAAGTTTAGGAGTTAGGTTAAAGGGTTAAAACTTGTTATGGCTGAGATCCCGCTACCGGGATCGATATGACAACAGCCAATGAAAGTGCAGGGCACCAAATTCAAACAACAGAAATCTCATAATTAAGATTCCTCAAACATACAAGTATTTTACACAATTTTAAAGATAAACTTGTTGTTAATCCCACCACAGTGTCCGATTTCAAAAAGGCTTTACAGTGAAAGCACCCCAAACGATTACGTTAGGTCACCGCCTAGTCACAGAAAAACACAGCCATTTTTCCAGCCAAAGAGAGGAGTCACAAAAAGCAGAAATAGAGATAAAATTGTGGCGAAATCTGCACGGAGCCTTCATCGTGCACTGCCACTTTAAGAGCGCATGAGCAGTAAGGAAGGAGGAAATAAAGAGAGCTCATTCAGCTCTTTGGGGAGGAGCTCTAGGAGGCGCGACAGTTTGATTGTGTGGGCTGTGCTGCAGAAGTTTTGTTTGTTTTCAGCGTGTGTAGTTTTTAAAGTATTTAACTCAATCATCGGTGTAATCGCTCTAGGTCGTGGTTGTTTTCATTTAGGACCGCGCCCGTTATGGATCGCATGGATTAGTAGCAACATTGTTGCGAAGCTTTACCATACAAACCAACAAACCACCAGACAGTCAGACAGTACACCGGCACGCCTGAAGACCACAGCTAAGATCTCTCTTGTTCTCTTTCTCTTTTTCTCTTCCCTCTCTCGTTCCAGTGCTTTGCCCTGCAACAGACTCTCTATTTTTCCAATGCACTTCCCATTGAAGTTCATTAGAGCTGGACTATTATTGCCCTGCCAGAAGTATTTGGGTGGACATTTTAGTTATAAGGTGTCACGCCTTGGTCATTGTGTTTTGTGTTTTCGTTATATATTTTGGTCAGGCCAGGGTGTGACATGGGTTTACGTGTTGTGTTTCGCATTGGGGTTTATAGGATTGGGATTGCTATGATTAGGGGTGTGTTTAGTTAGGCTTGGCTGCCTGAGGCGGTTCTCAATCTGGAGTCAGGTGATTCTCGTTGCCTCTGATTGGGAACCGTATTTAGGTAGCCTGAGTTTCGCTTTGTATTTCGTGGGTGATTGTTCCTGTCTCTGTGTAGTGTTCACCAGATAGGCTGTAATAGTTTCACGTTCCGTTTGTTGTTTTTGTATTTATTAGTTATTTCATGTATCGTCACTTTTTTCATTAAAGATCATGATTAACCACCACGCTGCATTTCGGTCCGACTCTCTTTCAACAAACGAAGAACGCCGTTACAAAAGGGAGGTTGCTTGCAAGTTATGCATTGTTATGTGAACTGTATTGAGGTGTACTAATGACATGTGGCCGAGAAGATTGTGGACATTTTTTAAGGCCTTTGTTGTGTCTATGAACTCCCCCCACATTCAGACCCTCTGCACTCCTCCAATGGACGATAATACATATTATTGCAAATCCTCTGTTGATGACTGGGTTCTTTCTTGTATGAAGTTGCTGTTAAATTGCTCTGCCATTATTAGTATTATTATTATTGATGAGGTATTCTTGTTGGGGTTAGCCCTGTGCTGTGATGTGGGTTTTATATGGTGTGTATTCTTGTTTCTCTCCACTGGCTATCTGGTAAACAGGCTACACTCTAGGCAGTCTCTTCTGCTGATGTGTGTGGGTCTGGTAGTGGTACTATCTCTATTCTACTCTTTTCCTTTCGGCATGGTTAATACCTGCCTGGCGCCCGAACAAATCATTCTTTACCCCTCTCTAATAAATACCACTACAAAATGAATCACTAACCTTTGATGATCTTCATCAGATAACACTCATAGGACTTCATGTTACACAATACATGTATGTTTTGTTCGATAAAGTTCATATTTATGTAA
Source organism: Oncorhynchus kisutch (assembly GCF_002021735.2). Classification (NCBI taxonomy): domain Eukaryota; kingdom Metazoa; phylum Chordata; class Actinopteri; order Salmoniformes; family Salmonidae; genus Oncorhynchus; species Oncorhynchus kisutch. The sequence continues at coordinate 22,987,455 of NC_034196.2, read as the reverse complement.
AAAAATCGGTTTACATTGGCACATTATGTTCAGTAGTTCCAAAACATCTGGTGATTTTGCAGAGAGCCACATCAATTTACAGAAATGCTCATAAAACATTGATAAAAGATACAACTATTATGTATGGAATTATAGATACACTTCTCCTTAATGCAACCGCTGTGTTAGATTTTTTTTAAAGTGGAAAAAGCACACCATGCAATAATCTGAGTACAGCGCTCAGACAACAAAACAAGCCAAACAGATACCCGCCATGTTGTGGAGTCAACAAATGTCAGAAATAGCATTCTAAATATTCACTTACCTTTGATGATCTTCATCAGAATGCACTCCCAGGAATCCCAGTTCCACAAAAAATGTTTGTTTTGTTCGATAAAGTCCATAATTTATGTCCAAATACCTCCTTTTGTTAGCGCGTTTGGTAAACAAATCCAAACTCACGAGGCGCGTGCAAGTCCAGGCTAAAGTTCAGACAAAGTTCAAAAAGTTATATTACAGGTCGTAGAAACATGTCAAACGATGTATAGAATCAACCTTTAAGATGTTTTTTGATATAAATCTTCAATAATGTTCCAACCGGAGAATTCCTTTGTCTTTAGAATTGCAATGGAATGCAGGTCGCTAACACGTGAGCGCGCGTGATCAGCTCATGCCACTCTTGCAGAGCCCTGACTCATTCAGCTCTCATTCCCCCCTCCTTCACAGTAGAAGCATCAAACAAGGTTCTAAAGACTGTTGACATCTAGTGGAAGTCTTAGGAAGTGTTATTTGACGCCATAGACACTGTATATTCAATAGGCAATGACTTGAAAAACTACAAACCTCAGATTTCCCACTCCCTGGTTGGATTTTTTCTCAGGTTTGTGCCTGCCATATGAGTTCTGTTATACTCAGAGACTTCATTCAAACATTTTCAGAAACTTCAGAGTGTTTTCTATCCGAATCTACTAATAATATGCATATCTTAGCTTCTGAGCCTGAGTAGCAGGCAGTTTACTCTGGGCACCTTATTCATCCAAGCTACTCAATACTGCCCCCCAGCAATAAGAGTTTTAAGTAACCAACTGTCTTTTGTAACCATACACTCTTAGAAATAAAGGTGCTATTGAATAACACTTTTTTGGTTCCAGGCAGAACCCTTTCCACAGACGGTTCTACATGGAAACCAAAAGAGTTCTACCTGGAACCATAAAGGGTTCTACTATGGGGACAGATGAAGAACCGTTTTGGGAGTCTTTTTAATAAGAGTATAACAAACATAACATATCATAATAATTTACAGATTTCACAGATTTACATTTACTATGTTATGTCTAGTCTATGAGACCAGGCTGGGTACATAAGTAAAATATTCAAAGGACAAATGCATGCATCGTATATATGTGCCTAAAGGCAAACTTAAATTCGATTTGGACTTTTTCAAGAATTTTTCTCAAGGTTCGGTTACAAAGCCACTGCTGGCAATCCCTTCCTTTGTCATAAGAAATTAAATCTAGCATGTTGTTCCATCCATGACAGGCATAAACAAACGGGATAAATGGGAGAGATTTGCATTTTCACTCATGTTGCATTATAGAAGTTAAGTCAGCAGGTTAAAACAAAGGTTACAGATAGCACTTCTCACAGGATTTATATTATTTCCCCTGGAGGAAAATCTATCTAATAATACCGTCTAATCCTCTCAGAAAACTATTCACCATGACGGGAAAAAGAGGACTTTTCCAGTTCCCTCAAGTACCCTCAACGGTCCAGTACAGTAATTTTAAACAGGAAATACACGTATGTAATGCCACTAGGTGATTACAGAGACACTATTATATGTACTGCAGGACACATAACTAAATAGGCAGTAGTAACAGTTGTTTAAATACTGTATGTATGATTACAGTTACCACATTTTTGAGGCACCCCACCATTAATATTCACCTTACATAACTAGCTGAATGATAAGAATTCTAATGAACTTCTTGAGGGTGGACCTAATGGACAGGTTACATAAGTTACCATCTCCACAGTGAACAGCTGAACACATTTTCTCTTTATAACGGAGAGAAAGAAATAGACACATACCAGGAATGATACATAGCCCTAGGCTCCAGTCAGTGGCTTTTGGGCCCACAAAGACCTCTCATGTATTAATTTAAAAGGCCTTTGATTCCTGCCTCACTGCAGAGTCAAGCAAAGGCTGTAACAGAGGCTCTGGAGGCTGATTGTGAAGCAGTGTGAGTCCTTCCATAGTTCTAGGAGCCGTATTGATCTGTAACACCAGGCTATGAGAGGGGACATAGGAAGAGGCTGTGTGGAGGTGAGGTGACTGACTCAAGCTGAGACCAAACACCCAGGAAAATGCTCTGTCTCATATACATTTTTGGAGCTTCCAAGGTGGCATAGCAGTTCAGACGTCTTTTGTCCTTGTCTTGTCGTGTCCTGTGTATATATATATATATATTTACAACTTTTTTCACATACATTTAATTTTTTATTTTCCATCAATTTATTTTCCATCTCCTCATCTTCAAAACACTCTCCTGCAACCCGCCTCACCAATTTATATTTATAAAAAAGTATTATTTACCTCAAATCTGTAATCCTCCAAGAAGCTAGCCAGAAACTCCAAGAAGCTAGCCTGAAACTAGCCAGAAGCTAATCAGAAGCTAGTTCAGAAGCTAGTTAGCTTCTTTACTGGCAAATCGTTAGTATTCAGCTAACCACGGTTTGTGGTCATCAGCTATCCTTCTGTACGTCGCAGCTCGGCTCGGAACGGATCATACCGGACCAATTTTTCTCTCCATGTCCCTGGATTTCGACTGCTCTCTGGACATTCATACCCGGATCTCACAGCTAGCTAGCTGCTATCCGTGTGACTATCGGCCTTCGTCGATTCCGGAGCAAACATCAATTATTCCGGAGCTAGCCAGCTCCGTCAATCACTCCTGAGTTCCATCAATCACTCCTGGGCTGCAGTCACCTATCCGGACCCGTTTTACTGCCTATGCGGAGCCCCACCTTGGCCTTCACAACTGGACTGCCGACGTTATCTACCCGAAGGAGATCCGGCTGGCTCCTCCGTCGCGACGTTACCTGAACGCCCATCTGCGGCCTGCTAACCGTTAGCTGTCTTACCGGCTGCTATCTGAATAGACAATCGGACAATTTATTTATTTGTATTATTGTTATGTTTTCTTCTTGGGCCTCTATAACTATATCTATTGTTTTTATTTTTGTTGTTGTTGTGTGATTTGGATTAATCCCCTCTACCACACGGAACCCTACTAATCTACTGACGGAACGCAAGAGGTGGCTAACAACAGACCTCCATCCTATGCTAGCTTGCTACCGATGGCCTGGCTAGCTGTCTAAATCGCCGTGACCCCCAACCAACCTCTCCACTCACTGGACCCTTTTGATCACTCGACTAAGCATGCCTCTCCTTAATGTCAATATGTCTTGTCCATTGCTGTTCTGGTTAGTGTTTATGGGCTTATTTCACTGTAGAGCCTCTAGTCCTGCTCACTATACCTTATCCAACCTATTAGTTCCACCATCCACACATGCAATGACATCTCCTGGTTTCAATGATGTTTCTAGAGACAATATCTCTCTCTTCATCACTCAATACCTATGTTTACCTCCACTGTGTTCACATACTGCCATACCTTTGTCTGTGCATTATACCTTGATGCTATTTTATCGCCCCCAGAAACCTCCTTTTACTCTATGTTCCAGACGTTCTAGACGACCAATTCTCATAGCTTTTAGCCGTACCCTTATTCTACTCCTCCTATGTTCCTCTGGCGATGTAGAGGTGAATCCAGGCCCTGCAGTGCCTAGCTCCACTCCTATTCCCCAGGCGCTCTCTTTTAGCCTTGGTAGCCTTGGTTTCATGCATGTTAACATTAGAAGCCTCCTCCCTAAGTTTGTTCTATTCACTGCTTTAGCACACTCTGCCAACCCGGATGTTCTAGCTGTGTCTGAATCCTGGCTTAGGAAGACCACCAAAAATTCAGAAATTTTAATTCCAAACTACAACATTTTCAGACAAGATAGAACTGCCAAAGGGGGCAGTGTTGCAATCTACTGCAAAGATAGCCTGCAGAGTTCTGTCCTACTATCCAGGTCTGTACAAAAACAATTTGAACTTCTACTTTTAAAAATCCACCTCTCTAAAAACAAGTCTCTCACCGTTGCCGCCTGCTATAGACCACCCTCTGCCCCCAGCTGTGCTCTGGACACCATATGTGAACTGATTGCCCCCCATCTATCTTCAGAGTTCGTGCTGCTAGGTGACCTAAACTGGAACATGCTTAACACCCCAGCCATCCTACAATCTAAACTTGATGCCCTCAATCTCACACAAATTATCAATGAACCTACCAGGTACCTCCCCAAAACCTTAAACACGGGCACCCTCATAGATATCATCCTAACCAACTTCCCCTCTAAATACACCTCTGCTGTCTTCAACCAAGATCTCAGCGATCACTGCCTCATTGCCTGCATCCGTAATGGGTCAGCGGTCAAACGACCTCCACTCTTCTGCGAGCAGGCCTTTCTAATCGACCTGGCCGGGGTATCCTGGAAGGATATTGATCTCATCCCGTCAGTAGAGGATGCCTGGATATTTTTTTTTAAATGCCTTCCTAACCATCTTAAATAAAAATGCCCCATTCAAGAAATGTTGAACCAGGAACAGATATAGCCCTTGGTTCTCCCCATACCTGACTGCCTTTAACCAACACAAAAACATCCTATAGTGTTCAGCATTAGCATCGAACAGCCCCCGTGATATGCAGCTGTTCAGGGAAGCTAGAAACCATTATACACAGGCAGTTAGAAAAGCCAAGGCTAGCATTTTCACACTGTAAAGTCCATGGAGAATAAGAACACCTCCTCCCAGCTGCTCACTGCACTGAAGATAGGAAACACTGTCACCACTGATAAATCCACCATAATTGAGAATTTCAATAAGCATTTTTCTACGGCTGGCCATGCTTTCCACCTGGCTACTCCTACCCCGGACAACAGCACTGCACCCCCAACAGCAACTCGCCCAAGCCTTCCCCATTTCTCCTTCTCCCAAATCCATTCAGCTGATGTTCTGAAAGAGCTGCAAAATCTGGACCCCTACAAATCAGCCGGGCTAGACAATCTGGACCCTTTCTTTCTAAAATTATCTGCCGAAATTGTTGCCACCCCTATTACTAGCCTGTTCAACCTCTCTTTCGTGTCGTCTGAGATTCCCAAAGATTGGAAAGCAGCTGCGGTCATCCCCCTCTTCAAAGGGGGGGACACTCTTGACCCAAACTGCTACAGACCTATATCTATCCTACCGTGCCTTTCTAAGGTCTTCGAAAGCCAAGTCAACAAACAGATTACCGACCATTTCGAATCTCACCATACCTTCTCTGCTATGCAATCTGGTTTCAGAGCTGGTCATGGGTGTACCTCAGCCACGCTCAAGGTCCTAAACGATATCTTAACCGCCATCGATAAGAAACATTACTGTGCAGCCGTATTCATTGATCTGGCCAAGGCTTTCGACTCTGTCAATCACCATATCCTCATCGGCAGACTCGACAGCCTTGGTTTCTCAAATGATTGCCTCGCCTGGTTCACCAACTACTTCTCTGATAGAGTTCAGTGTGTCAAGTCGGAGGGTCTGCTGTCCGGACCTCTGGCAGTCTCTATGGGGGTGCCACAGGGTTCAATTCTTGGACCGACTCTCTTCTCTGTATACATCAATGAGGTCGCTCTTGCTGCTGGTGAGTCCCTGATCCACCTCTACGCAGACGACACCATTCTGTATACTTCCGGCCCTTCTTTGGACACTGTGTTAACAACCCTCCAGGCAAGCTTCAATGCCATACAACTCTCCTTCCGTGGCCTCCAATTGCTCTTAAATACAAGTAAAACTAAATGCATGCTCTTCAACCGATCGCTACCTGCACCTACCCGCCTGTCCAACATCACTACTCTGGACGGCTCTGACTTAGAATACGTGGACAACTACAAATACTTAGGTGTCTGGTTAGACTGTAAACTCTCCTTCCAGACCCATATCAAACATCTCCAATCCAAAGTTAAATCTAGAATTGGCTTCCTATTTCGCAACAAAGCATCCTTCACTCATGCTGCCAAACATACCCTTGTAAAACTGACCATCCTACCAATCCTTGACTTTGGCGATGTCATTTACAAAATAGCCTCCAATACCCTACTCAACAAATTGGATGCAGTCTATCACAGTGCAATCCGTTTTATCACCAAAGCCCCATATACTACCCACCATTGCGACCTGTACGCTCTCGTTGGCTGGCCCTCGCTTCATACTCGTCGCCAAACCCACTGGCTCCATGTCATCTACAAGACCCTGCTAGGTAAAGTCCCCCCTTATCTCAGCTCGCTGGTCACCATAGCATCTCCCACCTGTAGCACACGCTCCAGCAGGTATATCTCTCTAGTCACCCCCAAGACCAATTCTTTCTTTGGCCGCCTCTCCTTCCAGTTCTCTGCTGCCAATGACTGGAACGAACTACAAAAATCTCTGAAACTGGAAACACTTATCTCCCTCACTAGCTTTAAGCACCAACTGTCAGAGCAGCTCACAGATTACTGCACCTGTACATAGCCCACCTATAATTTAGCCCAAACAACTACCTCTTTCCCAACTGTATTTAATTTTTATTTATTTATTTATTTTGCTCCTTTGCACCCCATTATTTTTTTATTTCTACTTTGCACATTCTTCCATTGCAAAACTACCATTCCAGTATTTTACTTGCTATATTGTATTTACTTTGCCATCATGGCCTTTTTTTGCCTTTACCTCCCTCCTCACCTCATTTGCTCACATTGTATATAGACTTGTTTATACTGCATTATTGACTGTATGTTTGTTTTTACTCCATGTGTAACTCTGTGTCGTTTTATCTGTCGAACTGCTTTGCTTTATCTTGGCCAGGTCGCAATTGTAAATGAGAACTTGTTCTCAACTTGCCTACCTGGTTAAATAAAGGTAAAATAAAAAATAAAATAAAAATTCCAAATCTTTTCAGTCTCCTGAGGGGGAAAAGGTGTTGTCGTGCCCTCTTCACGACTGTCTTGGTGTGTTTGGTGATGTGGACATCAGGGATATTGACACCCTCGACCCGCTCCGCTACAGCCCTGTCGATATGAATGAGGGCGTTTTCGGCCCCCCCTTTCCTGAAGTGCATGATCAGCTCGTGTGTCTTGATCACGTTGAGGGAGAGGTTGTTGTTCTGGCACCACATGGCTAGGTCTCGAACCTCCTTCTTATAGGCTGTCTTATTGTTGTCGGTGATCAGGCACTGTTGTGTCATCAGCAAAATGAATGATGGTGTTGGAGTCAAGCTTGGCCGTGCAGTCATGAGTGAACAAGGAGTACAGGAGGGGACTGAGCACGCACCCCTGAGGGGCCCCTGTGTTGAGGATCAGCCTGGTGGATGTGTTGTTACCTACCCTTACCACCTGGGGGCAGCCTGTTAGGAAGTCCAGGATCCAGTTGCAGAGGGAGGTGTTTAGTCCCAGGGTCCTTAGCTTAATGATTCTATTTGAGGGCACTATGGTGTTGAAAGCTGAGCTGTAGTAAAGTAATAACATTCTCACAAAGGTGTTCCTTTTGTCCAGGTGGGAAAAAGCAGTGTGGAGTGCAATTGAAATTGCATCATCTGTGGATCTGTTGGGGCGGTACACAAATTGGAGTGGGTCGAGGGTTTCTGGGATAATGGTGTTTATGTGAGCCATGACCAGCCTTTCAAAGCACTTCATAGCTACAGACATGAGTGTTACAGGTCGGTAGTCATTTAGGCAGGTTACCTTAGTGTTCTTGAGCACAGGCACCATGCTGGTCTACTTAAAATGTGTTAGTATTACAGACTCGGACAGGGAGGGGTTGAAAATGTCAGTGAAGACAGTTGGTCACCGCATGCTCACAGTACATGTCCTGGTAATCCATCTGGCCCTGCCGCCTTGTGAATGTTGACCTGAACTTCTTATGGCTGCAATCCCGTTAACGGGAGCGATATTACAACAACCAGTGAAAGTACAGGGCGCCATATTCAAAAGAACACAAATCTCATAATTAAAATTCCTCAAACATACATGTATCTTATGTCATTTTCAAGGTAGTCTTGTTGTTAATCCCACCACAGTGTCAGATTTCAAATAGGATTTACGGGGAAAGCACCACAAAAGATTGTTAGCTCACCAACAACTCACTGAAATACACAGCCAATTTTACCAGCCAAAGAGAGAGAGAAAAAAAGCACAAAGAGATTAAATTAATCACTAACCTTTGATAATCTTCATCAGATGACACTCATAGGACTTCATGTTACACAATACATGCATGTTTTGTTAAAATTAATATTTATATAAAAACATCTGAGTTTACATTGGCCCGTTACATTCACTAGTTCCAAAAACATCCAGTGATTTTGCATAGCCACATCGATTCAACAGAAATACTCATCATAAATGTAGATGATAATACAAGTTATACACATGGAATTATAGATATACTTCTCCATAATGCAACCGCTATGTCAGATTGTTTTTTAAATTTACGGAAAAAGAAACCCATGCAATAATCTGAGACGGCGCTCAGAAGTAAAAAATCACCACAGCTGCAATGATGGCGTCAACATAAACAAGAAATTAGATGATAAATATTCCCTTACCTTTGATGATCTACATCAGAAAGCACTCCAGGAATCCCAGGTCCACAATAAATGTTTGTTTTGTTCGATAATATCCGTTATTTATGTCCAAATACCTTCTTTTGTTAGCGCGTTTGGTATACATATCCAAATGCTCATTCTGGTCAGCGTTACATCGGACAAAAACTTTAAAAAGTTATATTACAGGTCGAAGAAACATTTCAAGCTAAGTACAAAATCAATAATTAGGATTTTTTTTTAACATATAGCTTCAATAAAGTTCCAACAGGAGTATTCCTTCTTGTCTTCATGGGCAATGGAACGCAAGTGGGTACCGTGAGGAATAAGCATGGTCAGAAAATGGCTGCTTGATAGACACCTGATACATTCTGCTCCCATACACTCCCACAACACCATAGAAGTCTCATTAAAATGTATATTATTGGTTGACCTCTAGTGGAACCCCTAGGCAGTGCAACATCATTAAAATAAGGGGATTTCATTGGGGACTCTGGTGAATACATACAAAGCTCAGATTTCTCACTTCCTGTTTTGATTTCAACTCAGGATTTTGCCTACCATATGGGTTCTATTATACTCAGACATCATTCAAACAGTTTTAGAAACATTAAAGTGTTTTATATCCAATACCAATAATAATATGCATATATTAGCAAATGAGACTGAGGAGCAGGCTGTTTAGTTTAGACACCTTATTCTTCCAAGCTACTCAATACTGCCGCCCAGCCATAAGAAGTTAAAGGTCTTACTCACATCGGTTGCGGAGAGCGTGATCACACAGTCGTCCGGAACAGCTGGTGCTCTCATGCGTGTTTCACTGTTATTTGCCTCGAAGCGAGCATAGAAGTAGTTTAGCTCATCTGTAGGCTTGTGTCACTGGGCAGCTCTCGGCTGTGCTTCCCTTTGTAGTCTGTAATAGTCCTGTATTGATGCTTTGCCTGTTTGATGGTTTGTCGGAGGGCATAGCAGGATTTCTTATAAGCTTCCGGGTTAGAGTCCCGCTCCGTGAAAGCGGCAGCTCTAGCCTTTAGCATAGTGCAGATGTTGCCTGTAATCCATGGCTTCTGGTTGGGGTATGTACGTACGGTCACTGTGGGGACGACGTCATCGATGCACTTCTTGATGAAGTCAGTGACC